>NC_092520.1:31705600-32009300 GCF_037038585.1 Patagioenas fasciata
TCTCCTCAGTAAAAGCATAAAGGTACAATGCCCAAATAAAAAAAAGAATCCAACTAGCAGCAAGGTTTTATTGCTGTGAGATATCTTATGAGAAGAGCGAAGTTTCATTTGTGTGGTATAAAATTACTTATGCCTTTTTTTTCTCTTTTTGTTCTAGGGTCCTGTGCTGATAGGCAGTTCTCAGGGTGGCGTCAATATTGAAGATGTTGCTGCAGAGAATCCTGATGCGATAATTAAGGAACCCATTGATATAGTAGAAGGCATAAAGAAGGAGCAAGCTGTTAGGGTAATTGTTAATGTGGAAAAGTACACATTAGCAAGGGTGGGACGGTCACTTTTAATTTTTTAAAGTGTGCAAGCATTGAACCTGCTGAGTTGTCTTAAACCATTTTGAAACAGACTTGAACTAGATATTGAAGTATTTTTAGGTGATAGTCAATGTGAATCCAATCATGCATAGCAGTGTTTTATCTAGCTTTCATATAGCTCTGTTAAAGGTACATGATCGTGAGTTTTTACTTGCTCTTCTTCAGGATGAATGCAGTGTTTTGTATTGAAAACAATCTTTTAAAACCCAAGAGTTACCTTTTTTTTTTTTTCTTTTCCCCAGGAAGACAGGAGAGGTTCTACATCTATAAATTCAATTGACACTGAACTATATAGCTAAAGTGGGACATTCCTAATTTGTAACTAAATCAAACTCCAAACATCAGTTAATTGATAACCAATTTTTTACTTTCAGCTTGCCCAGAAAATGGGATTTCCTTCTAATCTGGTAGATGAAGCAGCTGAAAACATGATCAAATTATATAATCTCTTTCTGAAATATGATGCTACCATGATAGAAATAAATCCTATGGTGGAAGATGCGTCAGGAGTTGGTAATATTTTTTTTCTTTTTTTTCCTTGTGTAAGAGTTTGTCATTTTTGTACATCTAAATGAGTTGCTTTGCACTGCTAAAACTTCAGCTGTATAGAGCAAGAGGGCTTAGCATTAGCACGGTATGTTGAAAAACAAATTTAATAAAACTTACAAATTTTAAAATCTGAGCATAGTAGATATCTGCTCGTAAGTGGTAAGTAGGATTTTAAGTTTAAAGAGCTTCCTGTTTTTTATTTATTAAAGATGAACACATCTTCCAGTCTTGAGTGTTTGGCTACCAAGCATAAGACATTCCTGGAAACTGAGTCTTTTCAAAATTCATAAATCAAAACTGGAGCCATCTTGTGTATTCAAAGTTGGTAGTGAAAAGATAACCAGAATAGTAGCACCTTCTAGAAATCTCCTGCCTTTACTTGGACATCAGAATGATTGGTTGAATTTGATGCTTGAAGTATTGAAAGACTTCCGGTGTTTGTGGTATCTTGATGTTTATCAGGTTTTTAGCATATCCAGTTGCAGAATAGTTAGTTAATGTTCAATCGCAGCCAGTTCTGCTCTCACCAAACAATAAGCCTGTGGAACGTATTTCTACTTGAACTCAGCTACAACAGTTTTAAATTTAAACATGAGTGTAGCTTCTTCATCAAAGCTTACAGTTACTCTATTTTTAATGTTTTTCTTAATAATATTGCTTAGATGAACAGTAGGGAGCAGTCTCTCCCATCTGTTTCTTGTGTATTTTTATATCATCTGTAGTGAGGGGTAGAAATGAAGTGTTACATTTGTACAGAGAGAAACTTAGTTTTGATGTAAAGAATACTCTAGGTTTTTCACATCACCCTGTTATTAATATATCCAAGTGAAACTTACTTTTATGTGTATTCTTTTGACACCTTTTCTTCCAATTCAGGTGTTTTTTCATTGCGTTTTCTGTGCTTACATGCATGCACATTCAATATATATATATTTAATCTAAAAGCAGAAAACTAAGAGTGAATTAAAAAACCCAAACCAGAGACCTTCTATAGGGATTAATTTTATGCCAATTACTAGAACATAATTTGCTTAGATTTATCAGCTTGTTGTAAGCATTTTTGTTTCTAGAGTGTTTCAAGGAATCAGTTATCTTCCTCTTTTGTGCAGTTAAAGGGACTTAACTGATTGTGTCAACTGGAGAGAATCTTGTACTTAGAAGCAGTGCTAAGCGTGTCTTTTCAGCAAAGCTTTAAGTTTGGACTGCATGAACTAGCTGCCAAGTTTGACTTAACATACTTTAACATATTCATGTAGTAGTTTAGCTGTTATTCTAGTATTAAATGATGGTGTGTTTCTTTTTTTTTTTTTCCTTTCAGTGATGTGTATGGATGCGAAGATAAACTTTGACAGTAATTCAGCCTATCGTCAGAAGAAGATCTTTGATATGCAGGATTGGACACAGGAAGATGAAAGAGACAGGCAAGCTGCAAAAGCAGATCTCAACTATATAGGATTGGATGGAAACATAGGCTGCTTAGGTATGTTCTATTCAATGAATTTTAAATGACGTAATGGATTTATAGACCAAATTCCTAAATGTGTTCTTTATTCTCATGTAGTCAATGGTGCCGGTTTAGCTATGGCCACAATGGATATAATTAAACTTCATGGTGGAACTCCAGCAAACTTCCTTGATGTTGGTGGTGGTGCTACAGTGCATCAAGTGACTGAAGCCTTCAAGCTTATTACCTCTGATAAAAAGGTGAGAGAAGAGTTAGTATATCAAGGTCCTACACAGTGGCAAAACAGACTGTGATTTGAAAGACAATGCTTAGTGTGTGTTCTCCAGAAAACATCTTTTTATAAGCATGAAATTAAAAAGGGAAGAAAAAGGAGATGTTACATCTTGGTGCAAATTAAGATGACCTGAAAACCTGTTGAATTTTTTTTCCTTTTTTAAAAAATAGGTTCTTTGACTGTGTACTGAGTAGGCAGTTTTGTGTCCTCCGTTTGATGTTACAGCTGTATTTGAATCTTCTCAGAAATCTTTGTGTCAGAAACTTCAGGCTGTTGGACCTGTTTTGCAGCTGGGGCTGTTTTATGCATAGACTTGTAGAGATGAATGTTCACTGTGCTGTGCACAAGCAATTTACTAAGGTGCTAATTATATGTAATCTAAGATAAAATAACTTTGTAATGGATTTGGAAGGGCATTAATGTTTAATTCTATCAAAAGGTTATGAGGAGTGTCTGAATGTTATTAAAATATTAAGTTGTTTGAAACTGGAGGAAGAACTTTACCATCCAAGAAGAACACTGCAGGGACCATATTGATGAGAGAGGTGATTATCCCAGTGGGAACTCGATGGCAGTTTAGGACTTTTAAAAAGAAAGAAAAATATGAAAAAGAGGTAGCTGAAAAAGGTGGGAGTGACTTGCAGGACCTGGTAGTGGTGTGCTACTTTTGCACCAGAATTTTATACAGCACTTGCTCATCTTTGGAAAGGGCCAGAAACAAACAGTGAGTGATGTTCCAGACGAGCTTAGTCTCTTTCCCTTTGGAAAGATTTTTGTTAACAAATGCAGGATCTGACACACTCTTCAAGAGTGTTATAGAATCATTTAGCTTGGAAAAAGACCTTCAAGATAATTGAGTCCAACCACAAACCAAACACTGCCAAGTCTACCACTAAACCGTGTCCCTAAACACCACATCTACACGTCTTTTAAATGCATCTAGGGATGGTGACTCTGACTCTACCACTTCCCTGGGCAGCGTGTTCCAATGCCTGACAACCCTTTTCATGAAGAATTTTTTCATAATAACCAATCTACCCCCCCCCCACCCCGGCACAACTTGGGTTCATTTCTTCTCATCCTATCACTTTTTACTTGGGAAAAGAGACCAATACCCTGCACGCTCCAACCTCCTTTCAGATAGTTGTAGACAGAGATCAGGTCTCCCCTCAGCCTCCTTTTCTCCAGGTTGAAAAGCCCCAGTTCCCTCAGCCGCTCCTCATCAGACTTGTTCTTTCTTCATGGTCTTTCAAGTAACTGAGGTGAGAGTGAGGGGCACAGAGCACCTGAATTACAGAGAGAAGATGAGAAGGAAGAATCTGGGAATTGTTGATTTGGGACAAGTTCTTGCAATGATAATTCTCTGCTGCTGCATGGACAGAGAGTGTCCAAACAGAGTTCTTAACATATCTTTCATTTTCTGCCTTCCTTCAGCTGCTCACTGTTTTATCAAAAAACTATGACTGTAGCTGGGATTCCTGGTGCTGAAAGCGAAACAGCAGCACAGCCCACTGGTGTCACCGACTGTACCCTGGCTGCACTCTGAGTTCAGTTCAGGTGGTGTTTGGAACAACCTTCTGGGGTGCCAGTTGAAGTTGCTTCTACCCTTTAGTAGCAGTAGCAAGAACAATGTCACACAAATGAGCTAGTCGAATTGCAAGACCATGACAACCAAGCTATTGTTTATTAACCAGTTACACATTAATATTTTGTTTTGTTAAGTTTATTCTGTCCTTCAAGGCTGTCTACCCATTTTTGTTCCTACTTTATTGCATCTTTCACCATTGACTATGTTCTTTTTACCCCTCTTTTCCACCACTTGAGTAGGAAAAGGCTTTCCCTTAACTTCATGCTTAGTCCTCCTGAATAAAACATATTTCAGATAGCTTACCTCTAAGCATACTGTTTTTTAAGTAAACTGTATAAACATTGTCTTGTGTGTGGGTTTTGTAAATTTTCTGTGTTCTCTAGCGTGGCTTCTTCAGTACATGCAGGTACTGGTGGTGGAGGTACTTCTGCTGGAATAGTGTTAAAAATTGAAAGATAAACAATGACAAATGACTTCATTTGAGTTTTGTCTGTTTGGCTTGGTTGAAGAAAATTGAACAGCTCTCTTTATTAACGATGCTCAGAATATTCTGAAGTAATGGACAGCGTTGGCTTTATACACAAAATGAGTGTGTGTCTTTTGAAGTAGACACAGAATACACACTGTAAGAGAAGTGGCTATTGCCTGCAACTCAGGCTGGGTTGAAGGACAGTGTGGAAGATTCCTGGGACAGGCATTTTTGCAACAGGGTTTTTCCTCAAGTAACTGTTCTGCTGTGACTTTATAGAACTGTACTTACGTTGCTGATGTTCTCTAGAACAGAAATGTTTCCCATCTTTTGCAGAACCCCTCATTACACTTATGGAGTTTAAATTTTCCTTAGGCTGAAGGGCTCAGTGCTGCTTTTGTCTGATGTGCCTCTGGCCATTTTTAATGTGAATATTGTGATTTATTCTGTAGGTACTGGCTATTCTGGTAAATATTTTTGGTGGCATCATGCGATGCGATGTGATAGCACAAGGCATCGTAGTGGCAGTGAAGGATTTGGACCTAAAGATACCTATTGTGGTACGGTTGCAAGGTAAGTGTGCTTCAGTACATGTTAAATGTATTTGTCCGTATTAGCAAATCGTTTTGAGCTTATATATTGCGTAGCAAATTGCCTGTAAGCTGAAGACTATGGAAAAATAAGGCAAAGCTTGAGTTTGGATGATGATTGGCAAGTTAATAAAAAGAGTTTCTCTGCTTTTATAACTATTAAAGTTGCTGTCTTCTAGATTTATTCACAAAATTACTTTTGGAACAGGCTTCTTAAAAATATATGAGAATACTCTGGTAGTAGTCTCCTGTTCAATAAGAATGACATTTTATCTGTTTCTTAAGGTACACGAGTTGATGATGCCAAAGCTTTAATAACAGCTAGTGGCCTCAAAATCCTTGCGTGTGATGACTTGGATGAAGCTGCAAAAATGGTAAGAAAGCTGGTTACAGGTACTCTTTTCAGAACACAGCACTTGTTGCAGAATATTGAAAAACCGAAACTCTGTTAAATCAGCTAACGGTAGCTTAGGTTATTATCAAGGCCTGAAGCAAATGTTTTACAAATCAATAGGTACATATTTTGAAAGGAGAAGAGCTAAGCAGCTGTTATACCCCGGAAATTTCTGTGTTGGAGACTCCCCTCTCCCCCCTAAAAGCACATTAAAAAGTAAGTTTTAAAAAAAACCCAACAACAACAAAAAAACAAAACCCCAACAACAACAACAACAAAACCAAACCAAAAACCAACAAACCCCAAAATTGCTTCTTCCACGCTCAGGATTAGAGCATCCCCACACATAGGATGTCAAGGAAGGGAACCAGGAGGCCTGTGTGATTGAATAGGGATCTGTTGGGTATGCTCAAGCAGAAGAGAAGAGTTTACAGATCATGGAAGGAGGGACTGGCCACTTGGGAGGAATATAAGGCTGCTGTTAGAGGATGTAGGAAGGCAGCTAGGATAGCCAAGGCCTCCTTAGAATTACAGCTGACGAGAGGGGTCAAGGACAGCAAAAAGAACTTTTTCAAATACATAGCAGATAAAACTAATACCAGAGGCAATGTAGGCCCACTGATGAATGGGGTGGGTGCCCTGGTGGCAGAAGATACAGAGAAGGCAGAATTACTGAATGCCGCCTTTGTCTCTGTCTACTCTGCTGGAGGCTGTCCTGGGGAGCCCCGTACCCTTGAGACCCCGGATGAAGCCAGGTCAATGGAGGAGTTTGCTTTAGTCGATGAGGACTGGGTTAGGGAGCAATTAAATAGTCTGGACATTTATAAATCCATGGGTCCAGATGGGATGCATCTGCGGGTGCTGAGGGGGCTGACTGAAGTCATTGCTAGACCGCTCTCCATCATTTTTACCAAGTCTTGGGAAACAGGAGAGGTGCCCGAGGATTGGAGGAAAGCAAATGTCACTCCAGTCTTCAAAAAGGGCAAGAAGGAGGACCCGGTTAATTATAGACTGGTCAGCCTCACTTCTGTCCCTGGGAAAGTAATGGAACAGCTTATCCTTGGTGTCATCTCAAGGCATATCAAGGATAAGAGGGTTATTAGGGGCAGTCAGCATGGCTTTACCAAGGGTAAGTCATGCTTGACCAACCTCATAGCCTTTTATGAGAATGTAACAAGGTGGATGGATGATGGCAGAGCGGTGGATGTGGTCTACCTTGACTTCAGTAAAGCCTTTGACACAGTCTCTCACAGCATCCTCACAGCTAAATTGAGGAGGTGTGGTCTAGACAATAGAGTAGTGAGGTGGGTTGCAAACTGGCTTAAGGAGAGAAGCCAGAGAGTGGTGGTCAATGGTGCGGAGTCCAGTTGGAGGCCAGTATCTAGTGGAGTGCCTCAGGGGTCAGTACTGGGGCCAATATTATTCAATATATTCATTAACGATTTGGACGAGGGAATAGAGTGCACTATCAGCAAGTTTACTGATGACACTAAGCTGGGAGGAGTGGCTGACACGCCAGAAGGCTGTGCTGCCACCCAGCGGGACCTGGACAACCTGGAGAGTTGGGCGGGGAATAACCTGATGGAATTTAACAAGGGAAAGTGTAGAGTCCTGCATCTGGGCAGGAACAACCCCAGATTCCAGTATAGGTTGGGAAATTACATATTAGAGAACAGTGTAGGGCAAAGGGACCTGTGGGTCCTGGTGAACAGCAGGATGACCATGAGCCAGCACTGTGCCCTTGTGGCCAGGAAGGCCAATGACATCCTCTGGTGTATTACAAGGGGGGTGGTCAGTAGATCGAGAGAGGTCCTCCTTCCCCTCTACTCTGCCCTGGTGAGACCACACCTGGAATATTGTGTCCAGTTCTGGGCCCCTCGGTTCAAGAAGGACAGGGAACTGCTGGAGAGGGTCCAGCGTAGGGCAACAAAGATGATTAAGGGAGTGGAGCATCTCCCTTATGAAGAAAGGCTGAGGGAGCTGGGTCTCTTTAGTTTGGAGGAGACTGAGGGGTGACCTTATCAATGTTTATAAATATATTAAGGGTGAGTGCCATGAGGGTGGAGCCAGGCTCTTCTCGGTGGCGAGCAATGATAGGACAAGGGGTAATGGGATCAAGCTGGAACACAAGAGGTTCCACTTAAATTTGAGAAAAAACTTCTCAGTGAGGGTAACAGAGCACTGGAACAGGCTGCCCAGGGAGGTTGTGGAGTCTCCTTCCCTGGAGACATTCAGAACCCACCTGGACATGTTCCTGTGTGACCTCTCCTAGGCATTCCTACTCCAGCAGGGGGATTGGACTAGATGATCTTTTGAGGTCCCTTCCAATCCCAAACATACTGTGATACTGTGAAAACAAAACCAAAACAATGGAAACTAAAACCTCAGTAAATGATGAGTCACTCTCTTTGGTAGGGGAATGGCTAAGAGCTTAGCTTTATTAATTGAAAAAGATACTTTCGTTTAAGTAAATGAAAAATGCAATGTAACACTTCCTTTGATAGACTACTGTATTTCAGTGTGCATGATTAAAAATGGCACGTAGTTGATTGTCCTGTCCTTATAAGATAATTAGATATTCAGACAGGTTGTTTGTGATATTTTTTTTTTTTGTGTGTGTGTGTGTGTGTGTATGTATTTTGTTTTGCTTAGTTTCCTGGCATTGAACCTCTAGAAGCAGCTGTGAATTGCTTGGAGGAAGAACTTATTTAGCTGGACAGTATGGCCCACTGTTTTAAGGAGTAGAATTAAGACCTGCTAGGCTGATCAAGCTTTGGTTAGGTCAACAGAAATCTTCCCTAGCAGTATTTATGGGTCTTCAAGCTATATATTCACCTACGTGATGCATCTTCTGAAGTTGCTGCTGAATCTAAAGTTCTCAGCTGAATCATGGTGCCATGCAAATGGAGTTCAAATTAGTTTTGTGATCTTAAATTACCTGTGTCTGTAGAAGCACTTTTTGAAAGACTTATAGTTGTTCTTGTATGTTGCCGATAAGGTAATTCCTTAAACAGGTTTATGTAATGTGATGCCATGAGGGGGATAAACGAATAGATGAGGATAGATCAAAGTAATTAGCTGAGCATTCAAAGCAGTGATTATAACCAGTGATGTTCAAAGTATTTTTTCCTACCTAAATAGTTAACAACTATCTGCAAATTATTCTAGTGTATTAATACTTTAGATGCTCTCCAAGTTAGATAATGTGAGCAAGAAAAACATATTACAAATGTATTGCAACAGTAAAGATGAAAGTTTTTGATCTGCAAAAAATTAGAGGGTGGATCTTGTATTGCAGGAAAACTTATAGTTCTGAATATTTTTTTTTTTCCCTAAAGAACCACTTAGTTATAATATTTGATTCTAAGCAGGAAATAATTGATAGAGCTTTTGAGTTATTGTGCCAGAGAAATTGAGGCTCTATAAAGTATCAAAATAAGATCCAGAAGTGGTTGTAACAAAAACTCAGAAGGAGACATAGCTTCTAGATATATAGAATCTCTTGTGAGTGGGTACCCAACACCTCTCAGGAAAATGAAGTAGCACATAAACTTTAAAACTTGCAGCATTTTTGTCAAGGTACTTGGTTGTAAATGAGAACCAGACATTGTGTAACTGTGTGAGGTGTTTTCTAAAAGACTTGACTGATCTTTCATGCAGAAGTTATTAAGAAGCTCTGGACTAAGTTATAATCTACTACCTGCCCCCTGCCCAGCCCTCCAGCCCCTATTTAAGATGTTGCTGATGATCCTCTGCCATTACTTTGTTTAAAAAGATTGGTCCATCTCACTCAAGTTAAGATTGTTTTGAAGTTAAGTCTTGATTTTCTGTTTTTCAGGTGGTGAAGCTCTCTGAAATTGTCACCTTAGCAAAACAAGCTCATTTGGATGTTAAATTTCAGTTGCCAATTTGATCTGAGAAATGCCATGCCAGTGTCTAACATGCTCTCTGAAATACTGTGTTCTGTGGGATATTTTTCTTTGTGTGTGTGGAGGTTTTGGCTGTTTGACAGGCGCACAAACTGAAGTACCTGGTCTTTAATGTTAACATTCAGAATGGTCAGAGTTCTTGTAAGAGCATGTGTTGCTGATATTTAGCCCTTCTTAGTTGTTGTTCTCAAGCCTCCAGCTTCTGCTGCAGAATGTCACTTGCAATATACTTCTGCGTTGTCCAAAGTAAAGCTTCTGGTTGAAAAATCATTATTCTGAATAAATTCTGAAGTTTCTTTACTTGTAAATTTGTATTAGCCTTGGTTAAAATAAATATGACTAGATTATCTAGTTGTCCAGGTGGAGAAATGTATTGAAACGGTATTTTATATTGGAAACAGTTGTACTTAGCAGTATAATGGATGTGACCACATCAGTCATTATTTATGAACAGGTGCATTTGAGCTTGATCAGAAACATTTTTAAGAGTGCTTCAATGAAGTGGCTGGTAATTATTCTGGACAACATGTTTAATCACTACAAAATATACTGTAGCACTTAGATTTTCACCATTTCCAGCCCTTACAAAAAAAGCGTTGTGTAGTTTTGTATATGAACAAGAATTTACCAAACTTCAAGGAGAAAGAATACATAGAGAATTAAAATGTCTATTGTACATCACTAATAAAATTGTATATTAATAAAATGTCTCCCAAAATGTCTACTGTCTTTTTCTTTATGTGCCACCGTTTGGATAAATTGCAAATACTCATGGCTTAAACCATAATTTAAGATAGCAAGCTAGAAGATTTTTAGGAGTAAATTTACAGTAGTACATATGTTTATTTTTTTTGTTCTCCTTGAATTGCATTGTGTGGTTAAAAAACATGTATTCATGCTGTGTTGAAAAGTTTGGACAGTTATCATACATATAGTGTCTTATTAAAGTGGCCATAACTGATCTCTGCACAAATACACAGGGAAATGTTGCTTCTACTAACAAATCTAGTCTTAGCATTACAAAGAACTTGGAATTTGGATGATGATCCATTTTCTACTTAGTTTCCAAACACTGTTAAATTACTATGACTCGTTTTTGTTTGTATTTTGTAGTTTGTTTGGTTGGTTTGTTTAAAATGCTATGTTCTTGGCTAATGATAGTGTAGTTTTATCAGGAAATAATGAAGACTTGTCTATGGTGGCATTTCAACATGGGAAATCCTATAATCGTGAACTAAAGACTTAAAAGGATTATATTAAATGTGGGGAAACAGCCATTTATACACAGTTGTGAGGTAAGCAGGGTGATAAAGGAAGAAACTTTCAACCAGCATGATGTATTTCCATAGTTTTTGCAGTGCTAAAGAAAACCATCGGAAATTAAACCTGCTATGAATTTAAACTGGATTATTTTCAATTCTAGTTGTTCCCTCACAACTGCCTACTGTGTGCTGCCAATCCAGCAAACTAAAGTTGGCTTGTGGGTATGCTTGGAATTGCTTTTTTTCAATAGCCTTGAATGGATTTGAAGAGATAACTAGTTTGAATAGATTTGTTGAGCAATGAATAATTTAGAGAATATAATTCACTTGTAGCATGTGGGTTTGCTTCCAGCCTTTTTTACTTTTAAAATCTTTTCCAGGTTTGTAAGGAGGTAATTTTTTTTCTAAACCTAAACATACCAGCTGAATTATTTCTAAATCAGAGGGAGGAACAAGAAGACAAAAGTGACTTGATTTGGCTAAAATGACAAAATGGTCTTTTAATACAAATACTGGATTAGAGTGGAGGCAAAACGAGATCCTGCTGTTAGTCCAGGATTTCCTTGTATTCTCTTTGAACTGTTAAATGTGGTTCAGTAGGGGAGAAGGAGCCAAGGCAAAGTCATTTCCATCTTTGAGAGCAATGTAAAATACTGCTGTTCTCAGTAGCATGTTCACAAATAATACATGGGACGGAAAGTGGTGTTTTACCACTGGGGTAAACCTGAAGCCCATCATGTTCCTTTAACAAAGGATGAAGAATAGGTGTGGGGTAGGAAGGTGGATGCCTACAATTTACTGACCAGAGTGTTCAGAATGTACCAAATCACTCTTAATGCTAAAATTGCAATGAGTAGATTGGCAGATAGTTATTTTAAATTCCTTCAGCAACACTTAAGGCTCTGTAATCCAAATACTTCCTAATTGGAAAGAACTGAATTTCCCTTTGGAAGCAGCAGTGTGTAAGGGGTTGAGTACGGTGCCACAGTTGAGTGTGTAAGGGATTGAGTATGGTGGGCAGTGTGGGAGGAGAGGGAACAGTAATACCATAGAATAATTTTGGTTGGAAGAGACCCTCTAGATCATTGAGTCCAACCATAACGGAACTCTAGCACTAACCCATGTCCCTAAGAACCTTGTCTAAACACCTTTTAAACACCTCCAGGGATGGTGACGCCACCACTTCCCTGGGCAGCCTGTTCCAATGTCTGACAACCCTTTCCGTGAAGAATTTTTCCTCATATCGTGTCTGAACCTTCCCTGGCGCAACTTGAGGCCGTATGAAGGACTGTGAGCAGAATGGTGTGTATAGGTGTTGTATATAGGTGCCAGGCATATGCCTTTCCCAAGATAAGGGTCTGGAAACATTGTTTCTTTTTATTTCACTTGAAGAAACAAAATTAGTGATTGATTTGTGTTAAGTATCTTGAAACTAAGTAGGCATGAGGAGATTTGCTTTAATTAACAAGGTGCTAGAGTGCTCTGGGACCATTTAATGATGTGCATATGTGTCAAGGGTTTAGATTGCAGGGTGACAATAAAACCCTGGCAGATGTATTGTTAACCTCCTCTCTTCCCCCCTTTCCCACTAAGGACAGGTGATGGGGAGGGAAAGAAGGACAGAGAGAAGAGAGTTGGAAAAATTAAAAATGTTTTACTAATGCTACTGATAAGAATAGAGAAAATAACACAAGATATACAAAACCAATCTTGAAAGTCTCAGCAACTGCAGAGCCGGCACCCAAAGTCCTGGATTGGACTCTGCAGCCAACCGGAGCTGGATTCAGTCTGTCACTAGGCCTCAGTTCGCAGGGATGACTAGCAAGGTCCTCTCCTAATGTCGGCCATAAGGAAAAGGGAAAAGTAAAGGGATGAGATCCTTGTGATCTCCCACTTTTATATGAAGTATTCAAGTGAATGGAATGTTATATGCAGTTGGTCAGTTTCTCATTGTCCCTCTCCTGAGATATCCATCCATGGTTATCAATAACTTCGCATTCCATTGCTATGTTTACCAAAACATGTATCTGGTTCTCTAGGAAAATGCAGTTAATACGAAGGCTTTAGCTGACAGGCAAATTCACTAAAGGAGAAACTTGTTCTTTTTTAACAAAACCGAGACAATATGTTGCAAGCAGGGAATATTAATTCATTTCATGTGTAGTTGATAATTTAAAGGCCCACAGCTCATGTAAGAACTATCTGAACCATTTTAAAACTTTGTAAACAACTTCCTTACCTGTACTGTGTTGCAATAGTAGTGATCAAAGATGTGTAAGGATGGAACCTTCCTAAAATTAGTGTATACAGCCAAAAGCAAAATTTCTACATATTTTTCATGTTTTGCTTACTTTGTTAAAGAACTTCTTACAGATAAGAGCTTCAAAGGAGCAGGAATTTTTATGGCAGTAAAAGGAGTTTGTATTAGAGGGCTTGCTGCCCTTCGATGCAGTTGTTATCCATGTGGAGTTTTACAACTGTTTTGAGATATCAGAAAAACAGATGGCTTTTTGTAAGAATAATGTAACCACTATCAACCTTTGAATTCCAAAATTAGCTGTTCTTATGTTCCACATCTCCCTCAAGTGTTAGACTTGTGGCACATTGCGGCCTATGTGCTTGAAGACAGCTCTGGTGGAAATTCAGGGTAAATCTTATTCCGTAAGTATTCATAAAGATTGTCTCATTTTTTAAATTTTTGTAGTGTTATCTACTGAACTGGTTTTAATGTATTAAACCACTTTCTACTGTGATACTTCAGTGAAATAACTGGCTTGCAGACAGTAGGATTCTAAATAGTATTAACATAGCTACTCTTAGTGGACATACTCAAATTTAGTTAAAACAATTCTTATGCTAGAATTCCAATGATGAACAGTTTCAGAGAAAAGAATGAAGCACTGAAGGAGCTGGAAGTAAAGCTGTATTCCAAATTACTAATAGGTCTAATGCATTTAATGTGGGGAAGGCCTGTATAGTAAATAATCCCTTGAAGAACTCTGTGCAGCAAGGAGAAAAACCCCAGTTTCACAAAAGTGAAACTGCTAAACTTCAAGTAGTTAGTTAGCTCTTACCTTGCGCACATGGAAGTGTAGCCCCGTATTTAATCAAAGCTTAATTGCAAGCTAACAGTGCTATTTTAAAACACATTTAAATTAAAATATTGAGCCAATACAAACAAAAGAAGGTGGTTGTAGGATATGAGTGAAGCAATAGCTCACCCTCGAGCTGCGTGGGGACTGCAGGCAGAAGGAAGTGAATTGCCACCATTTTGTGGTGGGGAACTCATCCCCTGGTGCATCAAGGCTTGTGTCTAAAGTCACGGTGTCAGCCTGCCCCGCTAACCTCTGCCTGACAGAGACTATCACTGCAGGTGGCATCTTTAATATCTGCTGTGTCCCAGTCGTGGGAAACCGTGGTGTAAGAAAAGTTCTGTAATGGCCAATGTTCTGCACAAAGATGTGTCGTAAGGTTTTAGTCTTGTGGGAGGAGGTAAGGAAGAGAAAAAAGTGCAGCTCGACCTCTCTGACGAATAGAGATGGGGCCAAGTGAAAAGAGGAGACATCAACCCTCTGTTCTTCCCAGCAGGTTACCTGGCAGTCAGTACCAAACACCTGAGGAAGAAAGAGGAAAAGACTTTGTTACTAGATTTAATTTGAAGTCTTGCTGTTCCAGCCAGTCTGGAGTGATATTGGCAGCCTTGGTGTGTACTTGCTGCAAAACTTTTAACGTGAACTGTAAATATCGCTGAAATTCAGTCACTGCTATTCCATGTGACAGGGACTGACTGCATGGGTCCAGTAAAATATTCACCTAGTAGGGGATCCATGGCAGAAGTATTAGATCTGGATAAGCAATAATGATGCCTCACGAATACACGATCGCAGTCAGCAGTGATTTGGGTTTTGGAGGATTTTAAATCAGAAACGGACATAACTGATGTAAAACTATTCAAAACTGACAGTGGCTGCGCCCTAGAGTTCCTGTTCTGCAGGTGAGCTCTAGCACATCTAGTGCCTTTATTTCCTCTTGAGGTGTATAACTGTAACACCCAGCAAACTAAACTAGTTATTTATTTATTTATTTTAGTCAAATGAAATAATTATATTTGTAAGGTTGTATGTCATAATTAAGCAATTCTTAAAATGTAATGAAAGTGTGTTTTAAAGTACAAGAAACCTAATGAAGGGCTTATGTATGCAGGTGTTCAGCTGCTTGGTTTGTGTTTTTTTTCCTCTCCCGTTTACAACCAGTGGCAACGTACCCCCATAAGCAGGGAATGATGAAGCAGTCAGGTGTGTTTTTTCCCCATGAAGAACAAGGAACAGAGGATTAAAGTCACTCAGATGTGGTGGATGATGTAAGAGCAGTAAACATTTTTTCTCACAAAAATAAAATCAAAAGACCTTACTGAGAACTGATTTCTTTACAAAATATTTTCTTCCTCTTTATCCGATTCCAAATTTCATGTGTTAAAATACAAGAAACTCCCCAAATGTCCACAGAGACAGAGGAAGTGGTGCGTGAGCAATAGATACACAGTGATGGGGCTAGTTTATTCTCAATACGAAGTTGTGATCTTCTGTGACCACAGAGCAGGTAATTTCTGGAATGCTGTCTTTGGTTTCACAGGCAGTAATTGGTTCCTTGGCTTTAGGAAAGCAGAAAATCAGAATCCAGGAAGAGAACCTGAGATGCTGTGTATTAGGCCCTCCACCATTTCTGGTAATTCAGTTTCCTTAAGGGAAATTCACTGAGGTGTTTGGTGGTGGATTTTTTGTTGTTGCTTGTATGTGTATGTGTGGCAGGGTTTTTCTTCTCTTCCTCTGCTCTCACTTTTCTTTCCTTCTCACTTTCTTCTGAAATCGTATCAATGCTCCAGACTAAAATGATCTTATTTCTTTTGCATCTGCACTGAAGTTCAAAAACACTGTGAGGAGCCTTATCTTGTGTTTCCATTTCCTACGGTTTCTGTCTCCTGGTGTAGCTTCTGGTGCTGCTTGAAGTCTTCACCAGCCTGTCCTTTCCTTCAAAATGATGGCTGATTTATGCAAGTGTTGAGGGGCACCCTGCGGATGGAAACGGGAAGGGATCTGAATGTGTAGAGCGTGTGTAAAAGACTTCATTGCAAATAATATGAAACTACAATTTGTGTTGTTTTTATACTTCACCTAGAATCTGAGAGCCTGCCAGTAGTTTCTTATGTATATATATTTATATCTCTGTGTGTCTGAGCATGTCTATGTATAAGCATATTGAGAATGATATTAACATATATGAACTTGGGAACAGCATTTATCAGTTTACTGTTCTACCGAGTAGCTGCATTTATGCTAAGTGTTCTTGTTATTCATGGCCCATTTAAGAAGAAAAGATGTATTGGTTGGGGGAAAGAACTGCTATTTCCTCATTTTGAGCATCAACTGAGAGGGTTGATGTTTGGTTGTTAAGGTAGCTAAGGTGTATTACTGCAGAAAGAAAAGTTTTATAGGGATGAATAAAGAAAAGGATTGCTCTACTTGGCATCTTCAATGGAGTAGCATAGGCAGTTTTCAGGATATCTGGGAAGATGTAGCTCAGTTGAAGAGAGTGCAGAGGAGGCCAGTATGAGCGATCTGAGGTCTGGAAAACCCTGAAGCACATCCCTCCCTGTTCAAAAGTGCTTCCTTGTTCCTAGCTGGCAGGGAAGCTTGTCGCTTCCTTCAAAATTTTCAGCCTCTTTGACAACAGAAATTAAGTTCCTTCAAATAACCTGAGCCTACTGCTGTCAAAAACCCAGTCTGCACTCCCAAATTACAGAGGATTTAAAGGGAGAGAAAACCATTTTGATGTAAAAAAGAAAATAATGCAGAAACCATGGAGGAGAGCAGGCTGGAATTACAGCTGGACGACCTTTGGGTTTAGCTGCATCATGTTTTGGTTGCATTATCCAAGCGCTTTACTGAAGCCTTTCCTGCTTTCCCAGCCAGCGTTGCTCTGCCGTCCTTCACTGTGGGAAGCTGTGACCTTGTCAGAGGGCAGCTGGCTCTGCCCCAGTGCTGTCTTGTCAGCTCTCTCAGGCTGCGTACCCCTCTGGGCAGCACGGCTGCTGGGCTCAGGTTTCCCTCCTTCAAGTCGTGCATCTGGCAGCAGAGCCAGGGCACGTTGCAAACACCAAGAGCAGGGGCAGGGAGAGCACGACATCATTTTCTATTAGCTAGCAGTCCCAAAGTTGAGATCTTTGCCTCCCCTTTCATACAGGTGATGCTGCATCGCCTGTGTCGCGCACTTGCTGTCTCATTGATTCGCATGCTTCACACAGGCTAATGTGGCTTCCTACATGCCTACCCATTTACATTTCTCTGAAAAGTGCAGGTAGGTTGGAAGTATCCTGGTTTTATTAGTCCCTGACTGTGATTACACAACTTCATCAGTGTTAGCAGAGCTTCTCCTATGAGATCTGTAGTTTTCTGCATTTAAGGATTCTTATCAGTCAACATGCATACAGAGGGAAACAAATCAACCCAAACCTGCTGGAGTGGTGTGACTTTGTGTTTAATGTTCAGAAGTACTGTAAAATTACCTCACCAATTAGATTAATACACAGACACAACTTCATTTGAGGCTCTTCTCTATTTCTGGAGTTCATTTTCCTCTGCCTTCACCGCCTCTTCACGTCTTCTTTTAATTTGGACAAGTCCATATTTGTCCATTCTGAGGAATTTTACCCATTTCAAGAGGGGCAGGGCATGCAGGATTTGGTGTTGGCTGCTTAGTAGGGAGTTGGACAAGTCTGGAGCTTTCTAGTGGCTTCAGGTGATACATCCAGGCCCAAGCATAACCTAACACCAAATGTATGGCAATGGTTCCTTGGAATAAATGGAACTGCTTTTTTCATCTGGATGCAGCCTGAAAAGTTAACGAAGTATTTAGCAGATGGAAACCAGGCTGTAGGAATTAGTTTTGACAATCCCAAGCTGCAACTTGTAGGAGGTCCGTGTCATCAGCCCACTTCTGTTGGCAGCACCAACCTGCTGGGAAGGCAGCTGTCCTGCCAGTGCTGCGTGCTGGGGTCCCACACCTCCGGCACACGAAGGTCCCACTCGCCCTCTGTGCCAGGGTGAAGTGGCCAAGCAGCATTGTTGCTGTGTTCGGCTCTCCTGGGCACCTTCAGGAATTGGAAGTTCATCCTGAAGGAATGGAGTAGGCTGTGAAGGGAGAGTCTCTGGCCTCGAGACTAGAGTTGAGATGATGCCAAGTAGCTTAAAACACAGAGCTGCTCAGATGAATTTTTAATCTGTTCGCAAATGTAAATGTTCAAACCAGAAGCAGTAAAGTTCTGATACTTCTTCTCTGTGTTTTTTTGTATTGTTCAAATATCTGAAACCCTGACTGAATTAAAGACTGAGCTTCTAGGGTCAGATTTTTGTGAGCAATTGTCTTTTCTTGGTATTACACATTTGTCTCATGTATAGAGGTGTCCAAGTGCAAATGCTGAGCAAATGGGAGTGATAATGAAATCTTTGGATTGTGATCTTTGGGAGTGATAATGAAAATATACCAAATACCCCAAGTTCACACAGCTGCTGGGCAGCATTTGAAAAAGCAGAGACATATCTTGTCCCCTTGTTTGCAGTATCCAAACAGCATCCAAGTGCAGCACGCAGCTATGCCTGCCCCAGGAGAACTCCCCATTGTGGCCATGTGCACATCAGTCAATGAAATGCACATGGGACCTCTCTCCAACTCTGAGGCTGACTGGCGTGGGATGGCCTGTGCCTGTGCTCTTACACCCTCTTACCCTTCAAAATGGAGGGGATGTGGTCACGAAATCATGCCTGACTCAATGTTATCTTTTGCAAGGAAATGAAATGGCTAGCTGAGAGAACAAGGGGAAAGCAGTGGATATTGTTTATCTCAACTTTAGCAAGGCTTTCAGCACTGTTTCCCATAACATCCTCATAGAGAAAGTGATGAAGTGCAGGCTAGGTGAGTGGACAGTGAGGTGGGACCAAAACTGGCTGAACAACTGGGTACAAGTGGTTGTGATCAGCATCACAAAGTCCAGCTGGAGGGCAGTTGCTCATGGTGTACCCAAGGGGTTCATGCTGAGGCCAGTGATGCTTAAGGTCTTTGTCAGTGACCTGGATGGCAGAGTGCTCTCTTAGCAAGTTTGCTGATGACACAAAACTGGGAAGAGCAATTGATAAATAAGATGTTGTGCTGCCACCCAGAGGGATCTCTACAGGCTGGACAAACTGGCTGACAGGAACCTCCTGAAGTTCAGTGGTGTCCTGCACCTGGGGAGGAACAGCCCCATTCCCCAGTGCACACTGGGGGATGACTGACTGGAAATCAGCTCTGCAGAAAAGGCTCTGGGGCTCCTGTTGGACAACAGGAGAAACTTCTTTACTTTGAGGGTGCCAAAGCACCGGAACAGGCTGCCCAGAGAGGTTGTGGAGTCTCCTTCTCTGGAGACATTAAAAACCCACCTGGACACATTCCTGTGCAATCTGCTCTGGGTGAACCTGCTTTAACAGGTAGGTTGGACTAGATGATCTCCAGAGGTCCCTTCCAACCCCAACCATTCTGTGAACAAACTGGCCATGAGCCAGCAATACGCCCTTGCAGCAAAGACCAACACCTTCCTGGGCTGTGTCAGGCAGAATGTCACCAGCATGTCAAGGTAGTTGATCCTTCCCCTCTGCTCAGCACTGGTGTGGCACATCTGAGTGCTGGGTCTGGTGCTGGGTCCCCAGTACAAGAGAGATGTGGGCTTACTATAGTGAGTGAGTCCAGTGCAGGGCCATGAAGATGGTGAAGAGACTGGAGCGTCTCTCATTTAAGGAGAGGCTTATAGAGCTGGGACTGCTCATTGTGGAGAAGAGAAAGTTCAGGGGATCTTGTCCATGTGGATGAATGCCTGATGGGGTGAATAAAGAAAATGGAGCTGAACTCTTCTCCTTGGTGCCTAGGGACAGGACAAGAGTCAATAACACAGCAAACTCTGTTTAAACCCAAGGTTTTTTTACCTGAGGGTGGTGAAACACTGGCACAGGTTGCCCAGAGAGGTTGTGGAGTCTCCAGCCTTGGAGGGATTCAAAACCTGCCCGGACATGGCCCTAAGCAACCACTGGTGTTGTTGGGTTACAGGAGTCATTGTAAAAAAGAGTTATTGGCATGCTGATAAATTGAGCTTGAAATGAAGAATACTTTTCCAATGAGACAATTTATTTTTTAGCAATATTCATTATTTATCACATCTATTTTACCAGTATTTTGTACAGGACCAGGAAAGGTTAGCTTGAAGTGAGGGATTCTCACATCACCACTGGTGTCTGTAATTGTTACTTTTCACAGGATAAAAGCTTCCAACATGAGACACAATAATATTACTTGCAATGAAATAATTATTTGAGAGATATTCTTAGTGGGGTTTTTTTGTTTGTTTGGTTTTTTTTCCTACTTAGAGGCCTACTTTCCTTCTCCAAACTTCTGGATTTTTTGGATGAGCATTTTCCCTATTTTTATTGCACTTAAACAGGAGGGAGGAAAAGTCTGCAGCTTGGATAGTAATCGCTCTCCTGGGCTATGTTTTTGATTCCTATTCCAGCTGCTGGGTCATAAGGAGCAGTTTGAATTGCAGAACAGACAGAGGGATTGCCAAGGGATGTGTCAGCTCTACTTTTCCATCAGATGAGGGACCGAATGGGGCACTTGAGGGAGCTATTCACCTTCCCATGAAAGCAGTGAGGAGAAGGAATATCCACCAGCCCCTAGAAAAAAGAACTAAATGAAAAGAATAAATTTTAAAAGAAGTGGCAATCATTTGTTTTGAGGAAAACAAGTGCTATTATAGCTCTGCAAATAGAATTGTTTGAAATACATAAAGCAAAGCTGTGCTATGGGTAGATCTTCTCTTGTTTGTGCTGGAGTTAATACCAGAGTGAGCCTAAATGTTATTGAGTTAAAATATATTCACTATAAATTTTAAATGTCTTCTTTCAAGATGTGAGGGCTTTTTACACAGAACTGTAGCATATGTAGCTGCCTGTACCTGCAAGTAAATGCTCTGCTGGGAGATGGAAGGGTTAAAAAACTAATTTAAATGGCAGGAAACCAGTATCTGGTTCTCTGGATAATCAAAGGGGAAAATTGAGCTTGATCAAGGGGAGCAGCAGCCTCACTTCAGGGTTTCCAAAGGTGCCTGGGATCTCTCAAGTCAGGCCCTTGTCCTAAGTCTGTGCTTAAGAGGAGCTCGTCTCTATTGATGATACGAGAGACTGTCAGCATTAGGCTTAATGCCCCTCTATGAGTTCAGAAGCTACCAGCGCCTGGCAGCTTATTTGGGTAGCGAAGTATCTTTTACAGGCAGGCCCTTTGCTCTCTCTTGGCTTTGCTGTGAATGCCACCCAATTACTGAAGAAGTGGCTGGTACTTACTGCGAACAGGGAATGCCAGGAGCAGAGGTAAACCCTGAAGATCATCTAGCCAGGTGGAGATGTAACGTGGCGCCTGGGAGAGACCTCAGGGGGTTGGCATGAGCAACCTCAAAATGGCAGGCTCTCAGCTGGTGGAAACTGAATCAAATCCCCCCGAAGTCAAGGCAGGTTCTGCTCAGAGCAAATAAAAGTAGCTGGTTAATGGACGTAAACTAGAAAAGTCTGTCATGCAGGCTTACAAAGATATGTTAGGAAAACAAAAGAAAACTAAGTTTTGCTGATTTATTCTGAGATCACATCTCCTTGCTCTGCACTTGGCCACGCTTGCCTGTCCAGCTCACACTTTGCATTCTGAGACTGATTAAATATGCTAGTATTTAAACCCTTCTTTAAGGTCTTCATGGGATCCCCTTTGGATTTAAATCTTTCCCAGGTCCTACTGTCACCCCCACTTCTGATGGATCTTTAACCTGTGGTGAAGGTCATGCCTTCTCCATATGGGAAGCCCTCACACTGTGATGGACACACTCCTGTGTGTCCTATTAGATTCTCAATGAGATCATGAACAAATCGACCAAGAGCTGAAAGGTTCTTCTGTCCTTCAGAAGGCAAGGTGAAAATAGCAAAGTGAATCACCTCTGAGCTCTCAACCTTATATTTTCTATTACTGTACAAGCTGTCAGTCATACCTGATACAAGAATGAATAGTTTATTACTAGTTTCTGGCTGAGACCAAGCATGTCAGTATCTCTTGCCTCCTGGAAGTAGCAACCTGCTGGGGATGACTTCTTAACAGGCCATCTCTGTCTCAGAGGGATATATACCATGATGGTGGGGAACAGGGGGAGGATTGTGGTGGCTTTTCTCCTTCACGGTGCAGCCCCTGTCTTGGGAAGACTTGGGAGATAGAGACCCACCATCTGACTGCAGATGGAGATGAAGCATCATTGTTGTGATGCTGGAAGGACAAAGGCTGGGAATCAAAATCCATCAAGGCAGATGTGCATGAGGATGCTGGAATTGTGCTCCACTGGCCTGGAAAACCAGGGCCAAAAGGTTGGTTTCTCAAAGAGCCAAATGTGTTGTTTACTAGACAAAAGTAATTTCTCGGCTGTCAGTGACAGCTCCTATTTAGGATGATTCTGTTTTACAGCTGCAAATGAAAAGAGCTTCTTGGCAGCCAGCCAGAAGTACAGCTACTTATTTTACCAATGAAAACTCTGAGGAAATTTGGAAAGTTTGCTAGAAAGCAGGTCTGCAGTACAGCAGGCTGTGTTTCTCCTGCATGCAACACAAAATCCAAGAAAAAAATCCAAGAGGGTAACTCTGCATTTACCTTGGTCCCTCCTCTCCTGAGTGCCTTTGTCCACGACTGACAGCCCTTGGACTACCTTGGACCTCCTTGACTTCGAGGCATTAAGGCTCTTGCACACTGTATAAGAGCACACTGGTTCTAGCCCTCTATGCCTGGAGCCCTGCCAAATAAATATATAAATAAAAGGTAATGTCCTGAATGTTTCCTCTTGGGATGCATCTCACTGCTGGGAGACGAGTGAACATCTTCCCTACAGCAGCTCTTTAGTGGCTGGATGTAAGAACACAAAGGCATCGGTGATGGTTGCAGCCCTGTGGGCAAATCGTCCAGGAGATAAAACCTGTAAGATCATGGCATTGCTGAGAGCTCAGAGGTCACATCAGCAGGGCACTCAAAGCCAAATGACAGTGGAGAGACAATTACATTAATGATGGTCCTTGCTGCTAGAGCATGCTTTCTTTTGGAGACTTTCTTCATAAAAAAAATGGCCTTCACAGTGCCTGCTGACACCTGTCAGCTTTATGGACTTTGCAATGAGCTAGCAACTAAACTGGCCTCAGAAATGTAATTTTTCATTGGAACAATAATTATTAAGTGACTCCAATGACATACACCTCAGTCGACAACCCTCCTTAAACATAGGCTCATCACATGTCCTCCTAATCGACCTCAATTTACCCTATCTGGTGGAAGATTTCCCCTCCCCCCCCCCAGCATTAGCCTTTAGTATAATACTGGTGATTTTGGAAGATCCATATAACCAGAGTTTGCATTCCACTCTCCTGCACAGTTGCATGTGTCTTACATCCCAAACAACTCCAGCTGTCTCCTCTTCACCCACACCAATACCTGGTGATTCCTCTAAAACTTCTGTAATGCCCTTTGGCATTTCTTGCCTGAGATTCTGCAGCAGAAGGAAAATTAAAATTTAGGGCAGCATTAAGTTAATTAAGCTTACCATCAGATTAATAACACAAGGAATACTGTGCAGACTGCATTATTAATTTTCATGTGTTATTCAGTTAAAAACTCCATTTTTAATGCACTTAGTGTTACTGGAGGATTTCTATCCTGCTCTGCTACAGTTTTATGGAAACCTTTGGCACACAGGGTTTCTGGGGGCTTGTATATGATGTCAATGTAATTTTCACTCAAGTCATACAAGATTCACAATTAATAAAAGAAATGAGAAATCTCTAGTTTCTGGGAAAGAAAAAAATAACGCTTGGGATCAAATTCCTACATGATTAAATGAATTAATTTGAATTCATCACCTTTCCTGTTATCTCATTTCCTAGAACTCCTACTATTCTCCCCACCATCAGTTTTCTTCCATCAACAAACTGTCAGTTCACCTCTTCAAGGTTTTTCTAAGGATCTTGGTGCTGAAGCCTTGTCGCACCATCCTGGCACATCTTAGCACTATCTGTACAACTCTGCTCTTGACCACACTGCAGCAGGTCATTATTTATAAATAATGTAATGAAATACTGCATGGTATGAGGTTAGGACCGTGAGACCGTGTGCTCCTGTAGGTTGATTTTGTCTTCAAGTGCAGCTAAATAGCTAAATAACATGGTTTGAAGAGCTACAGCTCTTCCATTCCAAGGTGACTGTGGGTTATGGCCTGAAAGGTCTAGTGCAAAATGAAATTTTGGGCACAATATCCCAATGCATGCTTTGGAAAGAGGCAGTGGGAATGCAGCTACCCTTGGAGAAAAGGAAGGAAATTAATGAAAACCGGAACCATGGCACAGACACTGATTTATTAAGAAAGAAGGCATAAGGAAGGAATCATTAGGAAATGTGCAACTATTGCTGCAACACAGCACAAGGGAGAAAGGAAGATCAAATGAGTGTATTAGTTGCTTCCTTGCCTAATTGCTACTTTTATTAAAGAGTATTGTTGATACAGGAATGGACAGACCTTCAAGGAAAAGCTGCTGCTGGATGATGGTGTTGGGTTTCACCTTATGTTCAAATTTAGTGCCTTGCCTGCTGCAATGTGCAGAGATGCAATCAAACTAGCAAATTCTTCTTCTTTCTAAGTCTCTCTGCGCAGAGAAAGAAGGTACCAGGTAGCTTAGTCTCTGTGAAAAAGCACCTTCCCAAACTCCTCAGAATTGCTGTATCTCCCTACGAGCCTTGAGAGTTTCTTGTATGTGAACTTTCATCCGTTTCTCTCAGTTTTTTCCAGATATCACCTAGGTTTTACAGCAGGAGGAAAAGAAAACACAACACTTATTTAATAGTGCACAAACTGTTCTGATACCTTACTATTAAAAGAGAAGTAGTTTGAAAGAGAGCTATGCATCTGGCATGCTGAGTCTATGAATCAGTGCTGAACCTGATGGAGAAGAGATGGTTGTGGGGAAAGATCCCCAGCACATGTGGTGGGTGAAGCTGGACAGCTGGTTTTAGTGCAGCTGAGGAACTGTGGTGATGCCCAAAGAGCCTTGGGCATGGTGGACACACTTCCCTACACCCTGTTCAAGTGGCAAAACGAAGAGGGGCTTTTGCAACACTGTTCTTCTGCCTCCAGTCTGCTCTCCCCACTGGGGCTAGGGCTTCCAGTTTATGGGCCGTTTGTGTCTGTGGAGAAATGCAAAGGCACTGTGGACAATCTGGCAGAGTTGGATGGTTTTAGGAGTGAGACTGCATCAGATGTTGGCTTTGCCAGAGATGGAGAAGGGCTTTTAGCTGCAATACATGTCCATGTGAGTCACCATAGATGGAGCTTTTTGCATCCAGGACAAGAAGTCATCACATTCACCTCTATTATTCATCTTTTTCTCTCTTTCTTCTCTCCTCCACCTCCTTCAGATGCCTTCCCCCAGAGTCTTTTCTAGTTCTCAGCCACATAATGAATTTTACCTTCTATACTTGCAGTTCTGTAGCATGAAGGTTTGTAGACCTTGCCAACATGCTTCAAACCAGAAACTTGCAGAAATCTTTATTATCAAAAATTCCTATGGTTCTTTGAAAAAGGTGTGAAAAGCAAACTTGTGTAGTGTAATATTCAAATGCTGCAGTGCCCAGAACAGAGCTACTGTCTCCAGGAGAAAAATTCGCAAGGCTGAGTGACACCCAACCAGTAAAGAGCTGGGTGCCTTGAAGTGAGATTAGCATCCTTCATCAGTCTGAGTGGGGAAATGAGAAGGAACCAAGAATACCCCTGAAAAAAACTGTCTACCTGTTACCTTGGTATTTTTACCTGCTTCTTGATATGTGTAAGTTGAGGCATTCTCTTCTTCTCTTTAGAAGAGAGGTTGTGAGAAAGATTGAATACTTTTCAGTAACTTGTTTGAGTTCGTACTCAGGAAATAAGAGACATGATTTCTAAGTCCTCTTAAACTGGAAAAGGCTTATTACTCCATTCTCATTTCTACTAAAACTTGCAGATAACAATAACTGAAAAGAAATGCACTTGGGGCTAGCCATTTACCCATGGAAAAGGCTGGCTCCAAAGGCTGCATTGTGATAATGTTGCAATTATAAAGAGATTTCAGGAGATGGAGACCTGTGATAGCAGGAGACAGATCCAACAAGCTAGAATGTGCCTTCAGGAAATCTCCACTGTCCTGTGTTCTCAACCAAGTCCAGGCCTTCCTCAACATTTACCTCCATCAAAATGTTTAACCCCAAACCTTAGAGCTCTCTGTCATAAGAAGATAGGCTAGAATGACTACGTCACAGAATATGGCACAAGGGACAATGCTTGAACAAGGGTCTGACTCAGGAACTGCTGGGGGTCTGAACAGGAGCTATTGCCTTGGATGACTGC
The DNA here is from genome assembly GCF_037038585.1 of Patagioenas fasciata. NCBI lineage: Eukaryota > Metazoa > Chordata > Aves > Columbiformes > Columbidae > Patagioenas > Patagioenas fasciata. The sequence continues at coordinate 31,732,009 of NC_092520.1, forward strand.
AAGCTGGACCCTTGCACAGAATGAAGATACTGCTGACAGCTGCTTGGAGGCATTGACCCTGATGCAGGTACCTGCTGGAGTCAGGAAGGAGCAGGACCTTGGAGGTTCTCCTGCATTATGCAGTTCCTGTGCCCTTTGCTGGTTGCTCAGGTTTGCAACGCTCCCATGTACAGGGCAACTGTTGTCTCCCCCAGGTACTGAGCTCCCTCTGAGCAGAGACCACCAGTCACATCTCACGGTGAGAATATTTGTCTAAAAGCAGTAACCTGGCCATGGGTCATACAAGGAAGTGGTGGTGGAGCATGCAGCCATACACTGGCCTGCTTTGAGCATCACTGACGCAGACAGAAAATTTGCCACTGGAAGGTAAGATGAATGTAGCTAATGACACACTGATGTAGTGCTCAGGGCTTCTCAGCATCTTGTGCTTGAAAGCATTTGCATGACCACACCTTCAAAACAGAGACTTGCTACACAATGACAACTCAAAATGAGTATAAACCCGGGTTCTGTTTGCAGGGTGCTGTGTGGACTTACTGACCTGTAACTCAGAGGGATATTCTTCATTTATTTGCCATGTAACATGACTTGATTTAAAACATACAGCTTCAGATACCAACCCTGCCAAAGAGCACAATCAGTGTGCAGTGGTCAGAAGAGCTACATTGCCTGGCTAAATAGTGTGTCTTCTTCTTTCGACAACGAGCCCAGTGGTGCAGGTGGCTCATCCAAGGAGTGAGCACTCTCAGCTTCTCCGTGCTCATTCCTCAGCATGGCTTCATTGGGGAGCGAGGGAGATCTGCACCTTCTGCATCCAACCTGGAGATGAAGCTCTTGCGACAACAGCTGATTTGCCTTTTGCACTGTTATCTGAGTAGTGTCCCCGGGAGAAAATTCTAAATGGAGATGGCTCGTGGTCATGAATTATACAATTCCCTACTTTCACATTAGAACTCTACAGCAGCCGTGGAAATCCAAGGCTGACAGTTCAAAGTAACTCTCCCGTGTCTCTTTTGTTGCAAACATAGGAAGAGAGGCGATGTCATGTACTCAAGTGGGCTGTTGGACTGAATAAATAGATGCTTTTAGATGCAAAGTTCATACGATGGCATTTGAGGATGCTATTTAGCAATTAATTCTGTGAATAATAAGGCATCGCTGAAAGCATTCAAAAGTCGACATGGTAACTCTGGATGAGGGCTTTGAGAGCAACCTGCAGCAATGATCATAAATGTCAGTACCGCTTCGAGGAGGCGGGCAGTGGAGGAGTGCCAATTGTTAGGCTCTGGTTTTGGTTTTGCAATGTTTACCTTGTTTGTTTGGGTTGCCAGGCTGAAATTCAAGAATCAATCAGCAGGCTATAATGGACGTATTTTCATTATGGCACAAGGATCCTCAAGTGTCTTTCACTCATGTATTATTCACACAAATGGATGAACAAATAAATGATCTACCACAGCCTGCAAATCCCAGGATATCTGCACAACTTAAAACTACACTGAGGTCCAGGCAAAGCTTCCACTGTCCCACTGTTGCCAAGGCAAGGCTAAAATTTTGGATTATTGGGGAAGTGTAACCACTTGCCAAATTCCTTTTAACTCAAACACTGGGAGACAGCTGGACATGGAGGTACTGATTGTCTATGTGCTGAGAGGCCTTTGAAGTGTTTTCAGGTTGGACATTAAGATCATTTCCACCTCTAAACAGCCCAGGTGACGTGGTCTCACCGTATGGACTGAGCAGTCACCACTGAAAGAGAGAGGATGCTTGTGTTTGTCTGCTAAAAAGAAGAAATACCTGTACTATGACAAAACCACCTGTTTGTGTAACCACGGTTGACGCTAATGCTATACGAGGAAGCCAGGTAGAATTATTCCAAATTATTCACATGTTTTCCAAATATTAGGAGAAACATTTCACAGTTTTTGTTTTATCTGTGCATTAAATATTTATTCTACCAGGGAACTCCATATTTGTATTCATTCAAAGCCAGCTGGGAATGGTTTATATGTATTTTTCAGGATTTCACATATAAAAACTTGAAGACGAATTCTTTGCAATGCTTTCTGAAAAGCCCATAAAGACAGGATTATAAACTGCATTTTGTGGGAGACATTGGCTGGTGTGCAACGGGCAGAGAAGGGAGCATGTAGGAAGAGCCTCAGTGCTTCCTCGGAGAGCTGGATCCTGACCCTGCCTCTGCTGCAGACGTGACATATGAATGGCTTCAGTCGAGCATTTCCCTGCTCCCACTCTCCTTATTTTCTGGATAGCTGAACTGTGACTCAGAGCCTGCATGCTAAGAACTGAAACTCTGATTAATGGGAGATGGAGTTTTTTTGGACTGTACATGTAAAGTGCTATTTAATACCGGCTACTCAAGATTGGACTTCGAGTCTCCAAATGAGAACTTGGAATTTGGAAATGTCCCTCAGCATCTTGTCTTCTCACTTCTTCTCCCACTGAGAAATAGGGAAATGCTCCCTTGACAGAAATGATCTTCATGCAAAGAAATAAATGTGATAATGATGGGTCCATACAAATATTTTAGTGGCCAGAGCATGGCTTAAATAACCACACTGTGCATCAAGGGGTGAGCTCTGAGCAACAAGAGAACAAAGCATTAATTTGCTGCTCATCAGCTGAGCACCATCAGGGTGAATTAGGTGACTATCCTAAGATAAAGCCATAAAATTACATGATTAAATTCCAACATGACACAGGGAAACAGGAGAGGTAAAATGGAGCCTTTGCTGTGTCGTTTGCCTCAACTTCCCCAGGATGCTGCTGCGTGTTCCCCAGCTGCTTTGCCTCAGGGCAGCAGCAAGTGCTTGAGGAACTGAAGGGTATCTTGAAAATTAGTTCCTGGGTTTAGTTTACCTTGTGTTGACTTCTGTGTTCTTCTGTTTACAAACAGATTAGCATGTGACTGTACACGTGCCTTTGTTTTTTTTGGACTCATCTACATATGAAAGGGTTTTTTTGCTCAGAGGTTTGCGTGTGTTTCTTCATCTTGATGACTTTTTCCTTTTCCCAGTCACCGTGATGGCACAAGGCTAAATTCTACTGATTTTTTTTTTAACATCTTGCAGCAAGATTCTTGACTCTCTGAATATGGAAGTGATAAGGGAAAAGAGCTCATGGTTTCCATCTGTTGTAAAACTTCTCACTAATAATGCTTCCCTATAAAGCTGTACTGTGCTACGATTTGCTCTGAGACACTGCATAAGAGGAGAGGAGGAAATGGACTGCTTTTACAGAGTGTCTTCGAGAAAAAGGAAGAAAAAAAGATGGATATTATTGCAGCCAGATGCAAAAATTTGACCCTGATTAAGGATGAGGTGAAAGAGTCCACAAGGCCCTGTGCCCCAGCTCTTACAGACTGCTGTCATTTTGAAATAGTTTCGCTCCGATAGACGCTAACAGAGTTGGATTACTTTTGAAATGACAAGATTTCTTTCTATTTTTAATGCTTTTTTAACGTTACCAGAGTAGCATAGTGAATACTAAAAAAACAAAAGAAAAAAAGAAAAAAAAAGGAACCATTTAAGAACATGTTTAATTTTGTTCTAGGAAAGAAACTACCTGGCTTTAGGCCATCATTCTCCATGGGCAAGTGGGGGGCTGAGAATTGGGGTTGTCCCTTGACATCTCTAGCAAATTGGGACATCTCACTGTCATTGCTGGACCACTCAGACCTACATTGAAATGCCAAGTGCCATTCTGAAGTCAACATCTTTCTTTTCAAAAAGAGGCTTGAAAAAGTTATAAGAAAAAAGTCTCCTCATGGGGTGCCAACTTCACCAGCAACCAGTGAACTCCCATTGCCATCAGAACAATTCAGGGCAGATCGGACTGTCTAGGTAATAAACCTTTAAAATGGACTACTCCTAAATGAAATCTAATAATAACCCAGATGGAGAACAACAATCAAAGCAGCTAAGAAAATACAAGACCTAAGTCCTTTACCACCTTTCTGTCTCTTGCCTGCGGTAACAAAGCGTGTTGGTTGATGCAGCTATTACTACTTCCAAGTACGCTTCCAAAGAAATTTGATGGTCTAAACTAGCATCCATCAAACTTTTTGCGAGACTAACACCCTTTCCGCTGCAATTGTCTTCTGGAGATAACCCTTCTACACCCTTTACACTTTCAGTTGCTGGCAGCAGCTCAGTTCCTCAGGATGGGACAGGAGAGACTGTTGCAGAGGTGCCCAGTTGTTCCCTGCCCTGGAGCAATACAGCTGCTACTGGCAGTCAGCATAGTTTCATTTCCCTAGGTTGCTTCTCATGGTTTAAATGGCATAAAGAGAAAAAATACCCTTAAATAATTCCCTTAAAACAATTTTTTTCTTTTCTTTTTTTTTTTTTTGGGAGGCCTTTAGGATGATGGCAAATCAGTGCTTCACTTTGCACACAAAGGGCATCTGCAACGTTTGTTTCCATCCTCCCTGAAACCTGCTCATGTGTCCTTTCTGCATGCTCTGGCATAGCAGAGAGTGGTGCATCCATGTCTTACAGTCAAGGCACAGAGACAGATTTAGTGAAATAAGATAATTCAATCTAAGTTTGATTTTAAAAAAAATTATTCTGGCTGCTCCAAAAGATCTCTGTAGAAATCTTTCCTTGAAAAAAAACTACAGTAGTTTTCCTCAGGCCATTTATGACACATGTGAGCCAGACCAGCTAGTTTGTTTTCAGTTATTTATTTCATTTTGAACATTTTCTCACCAGCAGCATTCACAGATGTGTTCATCCTTCTTGTATCATCTGAAGCAATTTCAGAAGCTACTTTGTTGTTTAAGAATTGTTATTTTAAATTCCATCTCACCTAAAACATGTATTTACTCATCAGTGGATCCAATTTAAACAAGTATAATGAAATTTGAAGTAGAAGAGCCACATGAAGCCCACAGTAAAGCCATATCAATTTTGTGGAATCATCTCTTTTGTTCAGAGGGATGGTTTAGTGTTCAAGTAAAGGCACCTTTATTATTTTCCCTTTTAAAAGCCACTTCTTACTGAAATACAATTCTGTCTTCTTTTCAGGATGGCAAATACTGCAGATTACTAAGCAGTGCCACATTAAGACAAAGCGTTTGCCCTTCACAGAGAAGTGCAGGGGTAGGTGTCAGCCTCTCTGTCTGAGTTTGAAGCATGGTCTAGGGCAGCTGCCCTTCTCTCCCTTTTTTCCTTGAACCTTTTGTCGGTCAGGGGATTCATGCTGCAAGTTGACCTAACTCATGGAGGTATGTTCCAAGTACCTAGAGCTCCGGATCCTCTCCCTTAGCTTGGCTCCATTAGCCTCATCCATTTCCCTCTAGTTCTCCATTTACAAATGAGAGGTGCACTGGCAAGCCCTGTACCTAACAAGAGTTGCTGCTCTGAGCTGATCTGAGGTGAATTTCCTTCATCCTGTGCCTTGCAGCCATGCAAGTTGAACAGAGGTGTCACCAGGAGCTACGCACAGGATCACAGATGTTGCAGGCTGGAAGCGACTCCAGGAGGTCCTTAGTCCAACCTCCTTCTCAAAACATGGTCAACATTTATTTCATACCATAGATGGTTTAGCCTATTCTTAATCTTTTCCTTCACTGATTATTCTTCAAAGAAGAACTCTTTCTTACTGTTGAGACTGGTCATCTCCTCTGCATAAGTGTGGACAAACATGCAGGACAGCAACAATTTCCATTCAGTATTTCCATTGCATGGGTCAGGTTTCCCATTTATAACCTGCTGGAGAGGCTGACTTTTAAAGAAATATGTTCACATCAGAGCTGTAAGAAATGTCTCAAATTGACCATAAATAACTGAGACAACTGTGATAATCACTAGCTCCTGAAAATTTTGTACTTCTCTATGATAAAACTTCTATTCTCCAAGTTACAAGAGAAAAAATGCTGCAGGTTGTGTCAGGTCTTTCAGTTGTTTTAGTCCCACACAGAGTGTTCAGAGGCAGATGGTAAACGATGAGATAACTGTGTCTAACCGGGTATAGGTATAGATAGTATTGGTTTTGAGAACATGTTACTGATTTCATTCTGAATCCTGAGTGCTTTACAAATTGTACATCTGAAGGGAAGGATTCTTGCAGATCTGGTGGGAAGAAGGAGCTTTGATAAACATAAACAGTTCCTAGTATCAAAAAAGCAGTTTTGATGTATTATGTTGCTTCTAGCAGGCAATCTATCTCTTATCATAGCCCTAAGACATCTATGTAATGAGGTCATCTTCAACGATATGACTCTGTCAGTTCTGCAGATAACCGACAAAATCCTATGCACACTTCTGCTGTATCTCGTTCATTAGAAAGCATTCCTGTTTTGATTAACCTAAGAGGAAAGCAATATTATCTCTGGCACTATTGTACTATTCTTTTTTTTTTTTTTCATTATAGGTAGTAGATAATGTTACAAAGATATTCTCAGCAAAAGAGAAGAGTTATCTTTCTTCCACTTCCCAGTATCTTTTTCAGAGAGCACAGTTAAATCCCTAGCTCTACTATTTCTTGCATTGAATCATCACCAAGAGAGATTTCCAAAGGATGTTACTTTTTGAACAACAACAACAAAACACAAGAGCCTCCATGTAAGACAATTCCACACCCTTTTGATCTATCAGCTTTGAAAAATAAAACCTTCCAACAAGCAATTCAGCCTTTTCTCACCACATCGGCCAGATTCAGTGATTAAAGTGGTTCAAATGAAGATGCTTTATCTTTTTTCAGAACCGGCTTCATTTCAAGAGTTCACATGCTCCCTTTTGTGGTATCTTGTTGGGTTTTCACTGACATTGATCACCTACTGAATTATACCAGAGGACAAACACAGTGATTTTGTGAGTGGGTGGGTAAATCCTCTCTGAAGCTGATTGCAGCTGTTGACTCTGAATATCACCCCATGAGTTCACCTTGCTCTGCACAACAGCTCTTCTGAGTTTACCTCTAACTGATGCCCTGTCACTCTGGCTAGGTCCTTTCTGCTTCTGGAAAGGTGACATGTCATAACAGCACTCTTGCAGCAAAGCCACAGTAGTCTTATGGCACTTTTTGAGATGCTGGAAATGGCAATCAAGACGTTTTGGGCAAAGCCATGTAGGTATGAGTTCCCACTGTGATCTTAGGTACACACAGTATCTCTTGTAACTTTAGCGAGGTATTGTATCTGTGTGCTTCTATGCTACTGAGAGATTTCAGAAAGCAACTCTTCAGCATGTGTGCACTAATACTAACTCATATTTTTTCACACCTGTGCTTTGTAGATGTTTTTATGCTTGTAGGTGGCTATGTTTCTTCTCTCAGTCATTTCTCCCAGGCACAGCACAGCAGCTCAGACACCCCTTATTCTGCCATCTTTGACCATTTGAGAACTCTCCTCGTTTTCTACTTGTTGCACAACCACCTCACCCTTTTGCACAACAGCCCTTCAACAATTTTCTCTGAGGAACTCTGCAGGTCTTTTTACTGGTTCCTAACATTTTCTGCTTTGAAATATCCCCCGTGCTTCTGTCCGCTTGTGCATCCTCCATGGCTTGCTGGCTGAAGGACATGTCACCAGCACTGCTCCCTCAGCTGCCCCCAAGAAAGTCCCCATGCTCCTCTCAGGGACCCTCCAGCAGGATCCAAACTTTCCTTGAGAAAAGACCAGCCTGTCCCTGCCTAATCAGGGCTCAGCAGCATGTCCTGCCCATGTCCCTCTGCTTCTCCTTTCTTTGTACATTAGTCTCAGTTGTTCTACTTCATTTAACTGAAGATATTGTTCTAATATATGCAAAGCTGTTGAGGTCCTTTTGTATTATACTTCATTACTGATGCTTCATGGTATGTAATTGAGAGAACAAGGGTCAGAGAGATGAGAACAGTGCTGAGGGGATGAGATTGCTTTCTTGCTTACCTGGTCTGGGAAGCCAGTAGGCCAGTGGAAGTGGAGAAAGCCAAAAGCAAGAAGAAGTAGGGACAATCCTGGTTAACTTGCTAGCTGGGCACAGGCTGGGCTCCTGTGCTTGACCCAAATAGAGTTGAGATGTAATTAACAGCAGAGTTCTGACCTTGTACCATTATATGCATCAAACACACATATGATGTCTTTATATAATAAATTCATGAGAGAAAAGACATCACTTTTCTCTTTGTACAATAGCATGTGCTTAGCACTATTAGGAACAAGAATGTATATGAAAAAAATATATATACATTTATATTTTTATATATATATATATATATATATGAAATTCTTCAGAAGGAAACTTCCTGCACAAATTTTCAATATTGCAATGACTGGAGAAAGAGACGGAGTGTTTCAGAGCTCATCTGCACTGCGAACAAGTGACCTTGTTTGTTAGCTGGTTTAATAAGACTGACAAATAACAGGATTTTGTGCAACTTCTCTACTGATAAATGCATGGGAAAAATGTCAGTGTTTGATGTGTTGTGGCAAAATGTATTCATCTTCTTCATAAGCCTTGAGCTGCCAGTCTTTTTCATGCACAGCCTGCAAGAATAGATTTGATTAAGTGATGCAAAATGCTCAAGCCATTGTATTAGCTTATTTTTCATGAACTTTACTGAAGTTCCTCTGCTCAGGAATAAATGCAAATAATCAAACTGGCTTTTGAAAAGTGCGAATGGCTAGGGCCAAACAAGTGATGTCAGACTACAAGAATAAAAGCAAAGTATGAAAAGATACGATTTGTCACATACACTGTAACTAGCCTCCTTGGATAGGGCCTCTTCAGCTTTCGTTGTGAAGAGTTTTATTCTAACCAGTGACTGTCATCTGTCATTTTTTCTACATTTAGTCTTTTTTTTTTTTTTCTTCCTGAGAACAGAACACTCAGAAAGCACATTTATTTTGTATTTAAAGTTTTTGCATGTTCCTGCCAGTGAGAACTGAAGACTTCTGTGAAAGTTGAGGTTCGAAACTTCATCACTTATTTCACGTGTACGTCCTCATAGGATTCAGCTCCACTACACAAGGTGCTATGTAAAACTGAAAAAAACCCCAACCCAAACCTATGAGCAGCTAGTGAAGCAGTCTGGCTTTTGAGTACCTCATGCATGTGTTCCCTTAGTTGTAATTACATTCCTTTAAACAGGAACCTTCTTTTCCCCTCCCCACGGGTAACTTCTGGATGTTGAACAGTATCTCAAGGTGGGCAGAGGCACGGAGGCAGGAACAGCTTTTTCAGGCAGCCAGCTTGTGCAGAAACACTCTGCTCTCTCTTGGCCGAACAGAAATTATACCAAAATATTCTTGCAAAGGGATGGGAAAAGCCCCAAAGGTCAAAAAATATTTTGAGGATCTCCAGGGGGCTATTACCTCTGCCTGATGTCAGCGCTGGGTAAAACAGAGGTGGACAAGCAGAGTCCTCTTCCTCTGAAGACCTTTGAGGACACCTGCCTCATTCTCTGTGCTCTAGGTAGGGAGTTCTGGTACTTATTTTATGGGGCTAGTTCAAGCACCTACAATCTGAATGTGAAATGGATCCCTCCTCTGCTTTTGTATTTATAGCAAAGGGCAGTAGGAATGAACCAGCTGAGTCATATCCTGGCAATTTGAAATCTGCCTCTACCTTCCAGGCTGTCTTGCTGCTATTTTGAAGCAGGTCAGATCCTCCTGAAAACATTTACACGTCACCAATTGTTAGGGAATTCAGCAAGCAAAGGCTCAAAGAAAGCACTGTGATATTTCAAATACTGTAGGGGATTTTGTCTCATGTCAAATATAAAATATACAGCTGCTTAAACAAGCTGATAGTTTCTTGATCTAATATGTGACTAATTTTTGTAAACCATGTATTATATGAGTCTGTGCTTTGATTTAATTTCTGTGCCTCATTAAGGATTTCAGATTTCAGTCCTAATAAGAACTGTTTGTTACTCTTTGAAACGATGTAAGAAAATATTCAGCTCTTGCTGAGGAATTAGGAAAGAAAATAAACCATCTTCCTGTTTTCCCAGTTTAAATAGATATTTAATTAAAATGACATGCCTTGGGCAAAAACTAATTAATACATCATCTCTCTATAGCTAAAATTAATGGAAGGCTTATGACTGCCAAGCTGCAGAAGGAACTGAAAGTTTCTTTCCTGTTGTCTCACGCATTTTTCATCTGACAATCCATCATTATTTTCTCTTTGGAAAAGGGAAGCTTTTTTCTGATCATTCAATTTTAATATGTACTGATGGATAGTTCCCTGCTAGCTCCTCTGCCCTACCAACTTTTCCATTTTGGTAATTTCCATTATGACTTGTAGCCTGAGCAAATGCTATGGTAAGGCTTTGCTTTGGGAACTATGGGATCTCTCAGTGAGTTCACGGACATTGTCAGGAGAGGTGTTATGCCCTCTCCTTAGGATGTGCTTATAATAATCCGAGAGGGCAGGAAGAAGTGTATGTCCTTCTGGCAAACATGATGGCTATCTCATGATGAAAATGAACATGGACATCTTTAGCCCTCAGTCACAAGTCCTTGTCTCTTCTCCCTGGGGCACTGGAGCCAGTAGCACCTGGTTAGTAATTAAGATAGTCAGGCCCCACCTGGAGTACTATGTCCAGCTCTGGAGCCCTTAGTACACTAGAGGACCTGTTGGAGAGTGGCCAGAGGAGGCCACAAAAATGATCAGATGGTTGGAACAGCTCTACTGTGAGGACAGGCTGAGAGTTGGGGTTGTTCAGCCTGGAGAAGAGAAGGCTCCGGGGAGACCTTATTGCAGCCTTTCAGTACTTAAATGGCCTATAAGAAAGATGGGGGCAGATTTTTTAGCAGGGGCTGTTGTGACAGGACAATGGGTAATGGTTTCAAACTAAAGGAGGGGAGATTCAGGTTAGACAAGAGAAAAAAATTGTTTACAATAAGGGTTGTCAAACATTGGCCCAGGTTGCCCAGAGAGGTGGTAGATGCCCTATACCTGGAGACATTCCAGGCCAGGCTGGACATGGCTCTGAGCAACCTGATCTAGTTGAAGATGTCCCTGCTCACTGCAGGGGCTTTGGACTAGATGACCTTTGAAGGTCCCTTCCAACCCAAACTGTTCTATGGCAGATGTCACGCTGTCACAACTTTGTGAGGTAATGCAATAACTGTTAACACAGACATACAGGATGTGGTGATGTTGTGGGTGAACCCTTTTTCCTGTGGGATAAACCTAGTCTAGACTTGCCCTTCCTTGCATGCTTTCTTGAAAAAACAGTTTTGAGAGCTTCACCACCAGCATAGCTGACTGTCTTCTCCATCCTCTTCCTCTGTTTTTACCATTGATATGACCAAACTTTCTGCCATTCTTCCCTTGTTTCTGTGTGGAGTGAGCTCACCTGTTTACGATAGTGAGAGCACTTTCTAGCTGCAACTTATTTGGTGCAATCTACTGCTGTATGTATCAAAACCCACTTATTTATTGAACTGATGTGTTGTCTTCTGCAGCATTGCTGCTCGGTCCCTCAGATGCTTTGTTTCACCTTCTGTTCCTTGAAGCGGTCTGTAAACTCCTCAGGCTAACGATCTTTTCCATCTGATGTAATACTTATATGTTGTAGAGAAACGAGAGCTGATGGTATTGACACAAGCCCAAGATGTGCCAGGATGACACTATCCCCACAGAGTGGCCAGATGTTGATGACGGATAATTGAACTAGATTCATTGTGTACTGGTGCTCTCTAAGGATCCTGCCTAAATACACATCTGTAATGCCATGGCAGGAAGTCTTTGCATGAGATGGACTGGGTAGGAAGATGAGAAAAGTAGAACATGAATGAGAAAAAAATGGAGAAGCTGACTTGTCTTCCAATATGAAGAGATCATGCTTGGGGGTGAATGACAGTGAGAGGAGAGGACACCAGTCCTTGGTACCGTGCATGAGGAGAGCCGTTGGCTTCAGCAGGGTGGCAGGAATGTTGGGGAACATTCTGAGAGGTTTGTCCCCTGCCTTGGACCTCATGGGATGACAGAAAAAGCTGAATTTCTCTGAACTTTATCTGATACTCTGCATGTAGGTGCCTTATTCATTTCAAGTATGAAAAAAGCTCTTATGGGGATCAGTTCTAGGATTTCTGGACATTAGGGGCAACAGCTGTGGACAAACTTTCCTCAGTGCATCCTGCATTTCTACCTGTAACTCATATTCCTTCTCTACATTGGTGCTTTATGAAAGAAGGATGTGTTTTCCATAGTGCACATCTCCAGAAATTGCTCCAAAGAACCTTGTTCACAATGAAGAGGGGTGTCCAGACTGAGACACGAAGCAAAAAGGAGGATGGGAGGAGAGAGACAAGTCTGAGAACACAGGAAATTGAGAGGCAGCTGGTGACAGAAATAAATATCAGAAAGGAAGGGGAGGGAAAGGGGGAAAGAAGGGAGAAGAGCTTACAATCACAACCAAAATTAGAAACAGGAAGTAGGGATGTAAGAAATATTGAACACAAATATGCTGAGGGCTATTGTAGCTTTTCTTATTATCACCTTTCTATTTCACGCTGACAACAATACTTTGTAGTGAATTTCTTGGATCATTTCCAGACAATAGTTCCTAATCTGTCAGTGGAGTTTTTATGAAAGCTTGTGCTATTTCTGTTCCTCTAGAGACTGCAATTTGCTCCAGTGAAGATCTGGATTGTCCTCTAAAGAGCCCCATGCCTTTCCATTAGCCTCCTAATTAAGGAGACTTAAGTTAGTTGGAATGAATTTGCACCTTAGTGATGCTCCTTATTAAAGAAGGAAAATAAGGTTGAAGTTGATAATCCCATCATTTAGGATTTAGGATATTTTGTAACTGGAATGAAGCATCACTTATGGGTTGCTCTGCAAGCATCAGGTTGGGTGTTTCAGGCAATTTTTTTCACTGGATGCTGTAAACCATCATTAAATTCTCCTCCTGAGAGTGGTGTAATTTGAAATTAAATTTAGCTTTACTGCCCCGCAGGGCAACCGGAGTACCTTATGCAATGTGGGACTTTGGGAAGTTTAATATTAGTTTCACAGTTCTTTCCTGGCTGCCTCGGCAGTCAAAGCAGGGTGCTCTTGAGCTCTGGCTTCTGTGGCATGCCAACTTTTTATGGTAAAATTTTATATATGTGCAACATTTCTTAGTTCCTGGATCCTAGAATGGGTGTGAAACCTTCAGCATATGGGGAAGCAGAATTATTAACACAGTGAAAGTGAGAGAAAGATTTGTTACTCTTAGAAACTTTCAGGATTAGGCAGTGGATGAAGTGAATACTGATCAGCTCCAGGGCTGGGTTTCTGCAATGCATAAGGCTGTAGACATATGGATGGGGATGTGTGCATAGCAATTGTCTTTGCTGTCACCCTCATCCTCTTCCAGGATCACAGATGTGCTATCCTAACCCATTGCAGAAAGGCATGAGGTACTTCATACCCATGATAATAGATAAATCTAGCTTCAAAAAGTGCTAATGAAGAGCCTAACTATTTCTTCCTAGAGGTGTGACCGGCAGGCAGCAAACTAGAAATGGTCTGAGAAAAGCCAGCAGAAGGGAGGTGGAGAAGAGGAGGTGAGTGCAGTGTGAGAAATGTGAGTGGGAGTGTGTGGAAAGCCAGAACAGGGAGAGGAGGAAGATTGTGTCTTAAGCATCCCAGGGAGAAGGGGTTTCCCTGGCCCTGCAAGCTGCATGGAGATGGGCCAGGGGGAAGTCAGGATCCCACAGGCAGAGATGTCCTGCACTGTACTGGGCTACCTTGTGGGTATGGTGCTGTGGATCCGCCTTCAGCACTCTCATGAAACAACCCCTGGGTTTGTCTAGCACCCTATGGCAGAAGTAGGTTAGGACACTGAAAAAGACTGTTTTGTGGTTTTTTTTTTTTTCCCCCCAAACATGATGTTCAAGCTGCATTTATCAATATTCAAAACTGTATTTCCACTACAGCATCAAACCATCCCTCTTCCTGACCCACCACATAGCATGAACACAAATGTCTCAGTTTACAGCAGTTCGAGCTGTGTTCCTCAGTAGATAGGTAGTAATATATAGCATGCCAGGAAGAAGGAAACATACAGCTACTTTAAAAACAAGATGCTGCCACTCACAGCAGACTCTGTCCTGAATGCTGTGTTATGTGTTGCAGCATATAAAATTGCTGTAAAAATGCTGCTTTTACAATTAGATGCAGTATTGAAAATGGAGGCACAGCTGGCACATGGTCCCACAGTCCCTTACTGACCAACACACCTGAATCAAGAGGCACAATTTAATGTTACCAAAGGTCTTTACAGTGTGCTCTCTCCAGTCTGCTTGGGATGGGGCATAATGTGCTCTTCAGCTTTGCAGCTGCAAATAAGCCTTCGTGTCATCATGTGTGGTCACGACCATGGCTCTGGTCAGATGAAGGTACCGTGACTTCAGCAAGTTATGAAGTTTTCTGACATGCAGGAAAGAGCTAATGACCAGTAAAGACAGAAGTCAGGTCACCCACCTTTACCTGAGAGTCAATCATTTGCATCACACCAGCTCTCAGCTTCCTCCGTAATCCATGGCAAAGATAAGGAGTTCCAGAGAGAAGTCATCCCACCCGCCTTGGGATATGAGACAAGGAATTGCTGTCTGCATAAATGTAGGTGATTGGTTTATACTCAACACCTGCTTTCTAGGTGGATAAAGATACAGGGAAATGACCTCCACCCACTTTACTTTTGTGTTTGCAGACTGTCTATAACTGGACTGACCTTCATAAACTCCTTGTTCAGTGTTCAGATTTTTTTCCAATTTCCCTAAAAAGGTTCCAAACAGTAGCTATTAGCAAAATCTTGCTTCTTTGGAGGACTTCTTCGAGGCTTTCTACTTCTACCATGTTTTGACTTCCTGTATTGTTTAATACATTGAGTCAAGCAGATGTAATAGCAAGCATTGCTTGAGATACATCAACTGAAGTGAACCCTGTTTAATCACTGGGCAAGTTTGTGTCAGTCACTGTGTGACTTTCTTACCCAATAAAAATGCAACTTTCTTCACAGCTACGTGACCTGGACTGTCCTGCACGTGACTGCATCCCTCAAGGCAACAGGGTTTGGATGTGAGGGCTCTTGGTACCTGGATGAGTGCAGCTGATGATGCAGCTAGAAGAATGTATACCACTGCGGTGCTGTGCTCTGTCTCTATGGGATTCAGTCATCGCTGTGTCTGGGATTGCTCTTCCTTGACAGGCAACAGGAAACATGAGCTGCTGGCATTTTTTCTCCTCTGAATCCTGCTGTCTGCAGTCAGTGTGGTGGAAACCTTTCCAGTGTCTTAGTAATTCAAGGTGCTGCCTGATGCCAAGGGGCTGGGGCAGGTGATCCCTTAGATTCAAATGCATAAGCATGAATTCCCTGGTGAAATTAAATTAATAAAGGTGAGCATGGCTGATTTCTGGTGATCTTGTTCCCCACTTTCCAGCCTTGTCTGGGCTGCAGAGATAGCCATGCTGCTACAACCGAATTCTGTGAAACCAGCTGGTTCCTAATTCCAGATAACCAGGCACTGTGAATGTATTTACACAAGCAATGTAAAAAAAACAAAAACAAAAGCAAAGATTTCCAGAAGACACTTTCTGTGGGGCTCTCACACTCAAAACACACATCCTTATTCAGGACTTCCAACCAGGAAAGGATTTCTCAGCTTTTAATGGCAATTGCAGAAGGAAGGAGTCCTTTTTGCCTAGCTGCTCTGTGTTGCAGGAAACAAGAAATTTGGCTTTATGCTGACTATCAGAGGACTTTGAATTTATTCCTAATATTGAGTCAATAACAAATCTCTGTAGTTCGCAATCAGAGCACAGAAAGAATGCAAAGTGCAGCAGGCTTCAGCCATGAAGGCTTTGAGCTCTATATGGCTGAAGGCTCCAGCAGCTCAGGAGTCTGGCTTTCATGCAAGGGGTGAAGTCATCTGACAGACTTCACACAGGAGAGAGCCTTTTCCATCCTTTTTGCTCAGTGCTCACAGGATTTTTTTGATCATCAAGTTGGGCCCTTCAGTACCATCAGAGAACTGAGCACCTGGATAACAACAGAGGGGTTGCTACCCATCTATACAGAAAGGAAGCTTTTAAGATCTTTTTGGCATATGAATCATCTGGTGCCTTTTCTGTTCAGATTGTCACTGGTTGCAATTTAGGAGGTGTACCACAGGCCGTGCTATGCAGAGGAATGGGCACCAATGCTTACTTGTTCTTATAGATGTTCAAAGATGTCCCCTACCTCCCCTCCCTGACTTCCAGCTTCTCCAGAAAATCAGTGGTAGGAAAGGAAAACAGATCACTTATAAAGACATGAGACAAACACAACTTAGGGCACCCTAAGAAGATTTAAAGGTATTTGGTTTATATTCCACCCCCATATGTTAATAACCAGAGTTGGAACATGGGCTCCCCCAGTTCTTTGATGAGAAAGGAATTGTATGACATGGGTGCCCTGAAACACTACGAAAAAATTTAATCATCCCAGGCAGTGCCAGAAGCAGAGGGCTACAACAGAGGTGTCACTGTATTTACAGTGTTATATTATTTCATAGATAACGCAATCTCATTTGTTTATGGTAGTGGTACCACCCATCAGCCAGGCTTCAGCTTTTTCCTTACCCTGGGTATAAACTGCCTGATGAAATGACTGCTGGATGGTAGGTAACTGGGTATTTTGGCAGAATCTCTGCTACCCCATGTTAATATTCTGGAGGAACACATTACAATTTGGAACATCTCCTCTGCAAACTGATATTTAGCAAAATTACTATGTTCTGTATCCACACACAGCAACCCCTCCAGTGGTGTTACGAGAAACACTATGTGCAAGGCTGAACCTTAACAGAGTGGGCTGTGTTTCCATGTGCTGAAATGTCTAGAAGAAACTTTTATTCTGCTTTTGTACTGCTGAGAAGAAGGACGAAAGTAATATAAATCCTTCTTCCTTTCAGACACAGGCTTGGTACTTGCTGCTGTACAAATACTTACTCCTAGGTTTGCCCAGGGAAAGCACTGGGTGATTACACCTCTGAGGTGGTGCTTTCGTACCTTTCCAGAGAAACATGCACCCCGTTGAAGTGCGGCTGACATAACACCTGGCTGGAAGTTACACACCTGAGCACCTACATTGGTCTCTTTTTTTGCTTGGACCCAAAGCAGGTCTGATCCCTAGAGCTGCGTTTCCCAGCCAGGGAGCTGTGTATGGCTGGAAGCAGTGGTGTTGCTGTTCACAGTCACTGAGCACAAGGTATATTCCCATAGGCTTCTCCACCACTGTTTGCAGCCTGATGCTGGTTTTCATAGCTGACAGTTTACTTCTTTTTTTTTGTGAAAAACACCTTTTGCTGATGACCCTTTGTTCCTGAAAGTGTGTCTGTATTCCTGCAGAACTCCTAATAGAGAAATGCCTTCCTGGCTAAGTGAAGTGAATGTCAGTAATTACTTTCTTTCAGTTTACCACCGTTCTCAGGATTAAGATTAATAAAACACCGACTCTCAGCAACTAAGCTTGAATAAAGGATGGGTACTTCAAGTTCAGCCTGCTATATTGATTAGATAGCTCCATTTATTTCCCCCTGTCCAATGAAATAGTATGAGGCTGTTGCATAGCATAGGCAACTAATATTGGCCGTGCTTGAGATGAAGGGTTTTTCACTCAAATGCCATTGAGAATAAATTTAGAGTGTTGTTATCTAGACATCACAGAAGGGAATAATATCTAGAGTGTAAGCCCTAAAGTAATACAGACAGATAGCTGCCAGACACGGAGCAAAGAAGCAGAGCTGGCTCTCTAATGAAACACATCAGACTTGTGTTCGGCCTAGCCTCGTGCCACCAGAGGCTGGAGCGAGGCAGTTGGAAAGTGGGAGGAAAATACAGGTGACAAGATTGCTAAAGCCACTAGAAGTGAGATGCAAATAGTGATGCCAATGTGAACGTGAGGTAGAACCTCTGACTGGATGAAAGAAATTGGTGCCGCAAAGCAATTAGGAGCTCATTAAGGAGCAAATGAGGACAGGACAGTGGTGAAGATGACTCAGCAATACATGGTGCTGGAAATAGCACAAGGATCTGACCTCCCATGAAGTGACACTTTTTAATTGGCACAAACTGAGACTCTTCCTGATTGTTTCTCCTGCTGTAAAAGTTTTAGCAGTAATTGAAAATGTGTTTTTACCATCTTACCCATTTCTATCTCAGGGATTAGGGAGCAGCTGAAGTTGTTCCTCTGCTTCTCTGACCTTCACACTTTTATTTAAAAGGTTGTCTATTTTCCAAATCTCAGTAACGTCCACACCATGCACACCATGCAAGATTGATATACACACACTCTCTATTGTCTCATGTCATCAACCCACAGGTAAAATGGCTTAGGCAAAAGTGTGCAGATACAAAGAATGACTTTACTCAGAATGACTGTTAAAATGTCTCTTGCTCTATGGTGTAATTCAAAGCAATTGTTAAAAACCTGGCGTGAAGATGTTTGCTGACGTTTCTGTAAAAGACCACTCTGCTGACTGTGGGACGGACAGCATTTTATTCCAAGTTTACTCACTGAATAAATAGCATAAATTGCTCTCCTCTGCCAAGGATTTATCTTTGACTACTACATTTAACAAAGAATCCTAATCTCATACCATCTTTTCTATTTTTTTTTTTTCCATATCCAAAACTGTTTTTCAAGTGTACTGAGGCTGTAGGTTATTCCTTGGGGTCTTGCAAGGGAAAAGCAAAAACACCATGACACAGTATATACCATAGTAAAAACACGTAGACTAGTCCATCAGCTTCCTTGAGGAGGAGCAGAGGAGTGAAGGAAACATTTTAACATAACTGGATAATCAGTATTTCATGCTTTTACCCAAAGTTTATGAGGATTTTTTGGTGTGGACAGCTATATTTGTCTAAATGCATGTAAACACATAGGTGGGAAAAGTTTACATAATGCAAAAGCTTTTTTTTTTCTAACAGCAATGATACCTACTTCCTTATAGGAGTGGATAATTTGGCTTATTCTTTCTGTCTTCATTTAAAGTGAGGTTTGAGAAAACAGAACATAATACACCTAGAGCTCCAGAGGTGCAGTAAGAGACCCTGGTTTTGGCCACCCATGGTCTTTTCTTACCCTTGAGGAAGTGCAGAACAAGTGGGTGCTGCTGGAGATGGCATCCAGAAGAATGAGGTGAAGGTTTTGGTTACCCTGAAGTCATTAATTACCATCAAGCCACTGAACTGGGGTTTTTTGCCTCACAAAATAATTGTGAGCTACTTAATCAGAAGAAATTCTGAACTGTCAGTGTTAGGAGCAGGTGGGAAAGCTGCGTCTCATGCCGAATTTGTGGTGGCTGCTGTCAATCCGCTATCCTCTCTTCCTTGTGCCTTCAGTGGGAAAGCAAATCTGATATTTTGACAGAGCTGTAGGAGAAAAAGGAAACAGAACTACATTTGAAACTTTTTGCTTTTGAAATCTTGTGTGTCTCTGCAAGCATTTGCAGCCAAAGGTATAGCTGAAGGCAGGGAGGGGCGAGGGACCTATGAACTTTCCCTTTCTCATTGTCGCATCTGGGGTTTCCCTCACCACAGCATTTTTAGCTTAAGGTTCTAAGTGACAGATTAAAATAACTCAGGAGCATTAGGAAAGAAACAGCATGCATAAAAGACTTTTCCAAAGCTGCCAGTCCACTGTTTTAAGGATCCACAAAAGTGAGAAACTTCCCAAGGTGAGAAAGGGCTGATGCAGGACCCATCAGGTATGTGCTCTTGCTAACACATGCAGCCTGTCATCTCTCTCTCTGCTTCCCAAATACTGCTGGTGCATTTCAAGCTGAATGACAGGTGATGTCTGAAAGGAGGGGGAGAAGCTGTGTCACATTTCTCTCAGTGCTGTCTACACACATAACTAAACGCCTTTCTCTTTGCCATATGACGGTTGTGCCAAAGCCTGCTGGGCATTGCACCGTATGAGGGTTTAGAGCAGGATAAAAGAGAAAAGACAGAGAAGATGAAGAAGATGAGGGAATTGTATTAGTTTAACAGGAGTGCAAATCACCAGCTGACAAGACGGTGCTTTCTACCATAACCCAAGCATCCCAGCAAAGAGTTATTAAAAATGACTGACACCAGACGTGAGGGTCATATATCATGTTGTTTCCTGTCTCATTAAATGCTGCAGCACCTGTTTTGTCATTTTATTGTGAAAAATTTGAGAGGAAAGTGCTTTGCTTCCTCAGAAAGTTTATGTCTGAGCTTGGTCTCTAATTTTTCTAGAAAAAAAACCACAACACGGCAGGAAAGCACCATGGATGAAATATAACTGAGTTATAACAAAAATAATTGAAACCAGAGGTTAACTGAGTTGGAAAAGATTTCATAACAGTCCCGCTTTATATATTGCACGTTACCCCTCTCCAGACTGGTCTAGCACAAATAGTTGCAAGTTGCTACGGTTGTTCAACGTTGTCTTTGTCCCAGACGAAGAATAAGCACCTCTTTTTAGAATAAGTGCTTCTTTTGATCTATATGATCCACCAAAAAGCCATAGTTGAAATACAGGTACAATCCGGTCAGTGGCTTCAGTGAGAGAAGCACTAAAGCAAAGCTCTGAAATGGCCAGTCAATAAGCAGGACAGATATTTACTGCCCAGCTCTGAATAGTGTCCCAGTGCTCATCCATCCTTATCGCATTACTGAGAAAGTATAATACTACTTCTGGTTTAGATTTCAACAGTGCTGTTGAACTGGTCTCTTTGTACTCCAAAATAAATGCCGTGGCTATAATGATCCAAGCAGAAATCAACCTTCACTTATTATCCTGTTCCAATTTGCTTTCTCTTATATTGAAACCTCATAAAAAGCATCTAGGAGTGTCCCTTTCTTATGGCTTTGGGAAGAAGGAGGGAGTACCTCTATTAATTGACACAGAAAAGCCTGAAGTATCACAGCATCCTCCCTGTCAGATGAAACTTGAGAAGTGTGCATAATACAAAAACAGGCCGACACTGTCAAGGCCTGTGTTCGCATGAATGAAGAAAATCTGGTTTTGACTAAATTTTGCTCTTCTAGGAAGTCAAGGTATCAAAACCACACCTTTTGTACAAGTTGAAGGAATGACATCTATGAGTTCCCTATATGTGTGGATGGAGAAATAATGAACAGAAAACAGTAGACCAAGGAGAGGTAGTGCATGTGCAGAGAAGTAGAGCATACAAATCTCCCAAGGGCCTATAAGCTCTGGAGACTTCTGGTCCTGGGGGATTTGCAAGAACTGACAAACTCAGGACACCAAGAGTTGGTCAAATGTGTACAAGGCTGCCAGTACAATTCTAGTTCGTAGTTTGGACCCCATCCAAGAAGACAGTGACTGCTATATGCAGAATACAGGATTGCACATACATCTCTGAGGAAGGAAAGAACCCCTGGGGATTTCTGTATACCTACCTGATATATCAATATGGCCATCAGTTTCTGAGTCAACCACTCAGGTGGGCCTCCCAAATGGTGCTCCAAATTGGGTGCTATGAGTGATTGTGTGTGTGTGTGTGTATTTACAAATGAGTGAACTGTGTGAAGAAACAGAGAATTTACTGAATTAACAGGTAGTTGCTATGAATAACAACTTGGCTAATGAAAGGGTTTTAGTAAATAACAGTTATGATCTGTGTCTCCTCCTGACTTGATCCCCTACAAGAGAAAAGATGATTTACAGCAAGTAGACAACCTTCTTGATTGCACTGTGACAGCAGGAATGATACCTTCTGCCCAAGACCAGGCGTGCACTTTGGTTCTGTCCTGACTCCGTATCAAGATGGGAGCCAAGTGCTCATGAGTCCATGCCGTTGTGTGAATAGCCTGAGAAGACATGACCAGGTCATGAGAAAACATCATAGCAGAAGTCAAAAGTCCACAGGAAGACTTAAATTTTATGTATTGTATAAACCACAGTGCCTTTCCTTCTGCATTTGGAGTGGGCAGTGAGATTTCTTCCTAATGGAGCCCGGTGTATACTGGTGCATGTGCTTATTGCTTACCATCCTGTGAGCATGTCTTATAAGGTCCTTGATAGTTTCCTTCTATGATAGGCTACTTCTTCAAAGTGTGCTTTGAGGGAAACATCCTCTTTGAGAAGTATGATTCACCCAGCCCTCAGCAGATAAAGTGCTATAATGATTTATAACTTTGTAAAGGTGATATAATTTGATATAGAAAGCAGTCAGGTGTGATTACAAGCAGTGTGGTGTAGCCAACAGGGCTGACTTTGACAAACTCGTGTATGTAAAGGAAGCTCAGATCACAACTGATGTGAGAGGAACAATGATTGTCAGTAGTTGCTGGAAAAGTTGCAGCTTGTAGTAAAGGACAGAAAAAAAATCTAATTTGAACAAAAAGAGTCAAAATTTTCAGGTTTTTAGTTTTGAACTCTATTTATTTTAATTTTTATTTTTAATGCTCTGAACATTAAACAGATAATTACTCTATTACTGTTGATGTTCAACAAAATATGAGTCATCCTTTTTATAGGATAACACTTCAAGCTACAATAAAATGCAATGTCTCTTCATTCCATTGAAATATATAAATTCTTATTTCTTTATAAGCATATTTTATATACATATATATATATGTATATATATATATATAAAACTACCTTCAAAAAGTATATTATCTTTTTGAAAGATATTTGAAAGTCATACTTAGAAAAACTTCCATCAGCATTTTCTGTACCTTTAGTGGGATAGCTCTGGTTCTGAAATAGGTGTCCAGAAGCCACTTCCATGCTCCTTGTCCAAGTAAACTAGTTGCCAGCCTTGGGAGATCAGTTTGTTCTTCACAGTTCATCAGTTCACTGCCAGAACCCAGACAATCCATCACGGCTGTGGCAAGATTTTAGGTGTGGGTTAAATTTCAAGTGCATTCCTGAAGAGTGTTGAATTCAGCTCCTGGTTAGGTGCATGGTTGAATCAAAACTTCAGCATATACGCAAGTGCTTTCCTGAATGGAAGTCTCCAGCAGCCTAAATGTGAAGTTAGCAGAGTTTCTTCTAGACCCCTTAATAGATATACGTATTTTTGGAAAGCTCTGTGTATTCATAGTTAGCATATGTATATGCTTGATTATAGATTTCCTTCCCAAAATGGAGTTTGGAGGTGCTTGAGTCTCTTGATGGGAACACGCTGGAGTCTCAAAACTCCAGCTGTGACTGATTTGTCAGTGTAGATGTAAATATAACTCTTTCCTGGCATTTTAAATGTATGTAATTATTTTCTAGTAAAAAAAGGATTATTTTTTATTGCAGCAATTAAGAAATTTAAATGATACGGTAAGCAATGAGCTTATTACACCTTCCAAAGAAAAAATTAAATACATTTATATCCTTCAGGAATAAAATTAAAACAAAAAATTTTCTCTTCCCTTACTCTGCTAGATTTTAATTATTGCTAAAACCTGATTACTTGGACTCAAGAAAGCATAGCTTAAAAAAGGATTTTAAAGGAAGGAGCAAACTGTCAGAGCAGCGTGTGAGTTGTAAGTGCACTGGGCTATCACTTTGCTGACAGACACTGGACAGTTCTGAACAGTTTATAGCAATTCCCAGCTGCTACTCCACTTTGGGTCATAGAGCAAGTTTACTTGCAGCTGTCCAGGTGAATTGTTTTAATGTCTTATTGGAATTACTATCTTACACTTCACTGAACCAAGGGATATAATTGCTCACATTACAACTAGCTGTGTAGCAAGTGAAAATTGCAGTAAACATTTGAATATTTTAAGTGATGTTGTCAACAGTTAGGCCAATTCCAGGTCTGTTCCCTACACTTAGTACCTGGGAGATGGTGTAACTTTATCCACAGCAAAGACGAAAGCTGATGAGGGTGCTGATTGCCATTTTTTATGATTTCAGACACAGAATTTCCAGGTGAAAACATTTCTGAAGTAGGTCACCTCTCCAGCTGTAGCTACACCAACAACATTCATTGAACAATGACACACCAAGTACCACCCAGCAGTAATATTATGTATCATAAATCTAGCTTAATTCCTGGAACCTGATCAGCTGACTGAAGACTATTTCCCAGCCCACTTCTTTTTCCTATGAATTTTTAAACACCACTAAACCAAAAAGTTTAACTTTCATAGGATTTGTAATTCTGAATGTTGCTCATGCTCTATAGTGGGTCTGTGTGTTGCAACTACTAATCAAATCCTATTGTGTACCAAGAAGACATCAACCTCATTTAAAATTTGCACACCTCAAGGGTTTTTTATGTTTCTTTGTCTTAAATGTCTAATTACTTTAATGAGGGAAATGTTCAGGGAGATGCTAATGCAGTAAAGCAATTTTCTATCTCTGTAATTTCCCCAGCTTGTTTTTTGGCAATGTATGTTGTTTCAAGTGTCTTGCAAGATAAACAACTTTTCATAGTAAAATACTGCTAGGTACTGTAGAGAGTTTTTGAGCTGGGAAAGCAAGATCTTCTATGAATAGTTACAACTCTTCTATGAACAGTTACTATAAAAGGCCGCCTTCTTTACATCTACATCTTCTTGTTATTGATTAAATACAATTGCACTGTTGTTGGCAGTGTCTGCATGCTTTATGGATTTATTTTGACCCAGCTAAGCTACGGTTGCTTTTCCTATTTAATCGTAGATATCAGTTTTAATTGCCTCCTGTCATTTCTTGTTTGAACGGGCTGATATTAATAACTCCACGTGGTAGAGAATGACAGGTATGTATTAATTACACCATGATTATTTCTGTCTGCCCTTTCTCTTAGAAAACAAGCAGGTCTGTGTGTGTCCACACCGTGGTGCAGGCAGGGTTGCTAGGCTACTGCTGCGCTGGCTGACACATGTGGGCAGCATCATTCAGCCGTGAGGATCAACAGTACCTGAGCCATCAGCACACGTGGCCATTTCTTTCGTGTACGTGGCTGAGGTGACACAACACCTGGGGCTTAGAATGACATAAAAGGAATGGAAGGGTAAGAACTGCAAAAAGCAAAATTAGGTACTGCTGTTATGAAAGATGGAGGCTCTGTGCGTTGCCCCGTGCTATGTTCGCAAAGACAAAGTGGTTAAGCTTTAGGGTAGGTTTAGGCTAGACATTAGGAAAAGATTCTTTACCCAGAGGGTGGTGGAGCACTGGAACAGGCTCCCCAGGGAGGTGTCACAGCCTCAAGCCTGACAGTGTTCAAGAAGAGACTGGACAACACCCTCAGACACATGGTGTGAACTGTGGGGTTGTCCTGTGCAGGGACAGGAGTTGGACTCACTGAACCTTGTGGGTCCCTTCCAACTCAGGACACTCTATGATTCTATTATCCAAACTACAATAATCTTGCATGGTTAGAGAACAGTCCTGCTTCCTAGGGCTGGGGACAAGCTGAACAAACAGCTGATGACAGACTGTGGGTTAATGCCTCTTCACCCTACTACTAAATCTCCCAGGCACAAAAGCCACTGAAGGTTTTAGCCACCCCAAGTGTGACTTGGGCAACATTTTAGTGCCTGAATCCAAGCCCTTGTGTCCCCAGTGCCTAGATTGCAACAACCCTTTTCTGTTGGTGTCTGTAAGTGCTCCTGAGGGTCCCTGGTGGTCCCCAAGCCCATGGGATGAGGCTGCGTGTGGTACTGGTTGGCACCCAGGCCATCCACAACCCAGCACAGAACTGCACTGTGGGAAATCCAGAGAAATCTCCCTCCCATCCAGCCTAAGCTGCTCCAGCTTCTGTCTTGGACCTATAAGTGCAACGCTCCCCCAGAAACACAGCAGACTTTGCACAGAGCTACTGTAGCTCAACACATAAACAGTACTCCAGTGTTGGAAACCTTGCTTTGGTGGCTGTAGGCCCACATGGTTTTCAGGGCAGTGTTGTTACCAGGTAGAGTGAAGGATGAGGTAAGCTTGGAGTAACCTCTTGTGACCCTTCTGAAACAGGAGCAAAATGACTGCTGTTGACCATGTTGTAAATGGTCCCAATGGCACCTAAAATGCTTGCCACCTGATCGTTCCTATCAACCCCTTTCCAAATGACCTTCTGAGATCCCTAAGAGCCAACACCATTGGTTTGTCAGACCACAAGGAAGTTATCTGTGTTTTCTTTGTCAGTTTCCCAAAATCCTTGCTGGACTCAGGCTGATATTTAATTCCATGCATCTGACTGAGAAACACATGGTATTTTATAATCAATCACGCTTGTTCCCTGTGTGCCCAAACTTCAGGTGCATGAAGATAGCTGACTCTATTGCCTGAAGAGAAGGTTTGGTGCTTTTGGTATGTAACCAGCCAAGACACTTAAGGAAACCATAACAGAAACAGGAACCAACTCTTTTGTTCCCCTTTCTGCCTCCAGTTTTGCAATGATGAATATGTTCCTTAAAAACTATCAGAAAATATAAGAGCACAGCTTGTATATGTAGTTAAAAAATCCATAACCTACACCTGAAAATCTCTTGAAGTGGGAGATTTAAACAGCTAAGAACAGGTAACTTTGGCTCTCAGTAGGCAATTTGAATATTTGAATAACTGCCTAGGTTACTTCATTGCCCTTTAGACATGATATTTCAGCTTTATCAGTCATTTTGGAAAGGGTTCTGAGGATAAAGCTCCATTGTGACAACACTATTTTTTCTCTGCTGCAAAAGATGGATTTGTCAGTGAAAGAGAAGACACTGCTGGTAAGCTGTGGCATAAGACCTTTGGCTCCATTTCGGTTCTTCTGGAGGCTCTATTTATAACATTGCAAACGTCTCTAAATTTTTGGGCCTCTGTCCTCTATTCATACATGACATGTCCTTTCATCATTGCTCTGTCTGTTTCATCTGTCTGAACTTTCCCTAATGTTGGTACTTCGTTTTTTTTTTCACAGGGCTCCCTCCTTTTGGCATGGACTTTTAAACACCCCTATACAGGGAAGAAATGAAACAGAAGCAAAGCATGAACAACCTGGGAAGTTACAAAGCTGAAGTATGTATTCTACTCAAGCCGCTGGGAAAAAACATACTATAGATTGTAAGAGCTTCTCTATTTCTGTTGTCTGTCTGCCTCTGTCTCAGATTTACAACCCCATAAGTAATTTCCTAAAAAGCACTTGACAGATAAAAAATATATTAATTTACATGGTTGCCTGCACATGTCTTTTGGAAGGGAGTTTCAGGAACAGCTTAATGTCTGAGTACATATTCCAGAGTAAGAATGAACCTGCCTACAGTAGGGAAAAGCACACAAAGTTTTACCTCAGAATTGCCCAGTTCTCACTGAGACTTCGTGAACAAAACCTGTGACCACATCTGCTGTAGGTAACTTGTTGCAACTTCAAACTAGGCAGCTCACATCACAGTGATTGTGGCACAGGGCTCATGTGGACTCCAAAAAACCAAGGACGGGTGCCAGCTGCCTCGCACACCCTACTCCCAAAGGCTATGCTGCTGTGTGTACCTGCCCTAGCTGGTTTCTGAGTAAGGTAGCTGCTTTTGTAAGACTTTATTTCGTCCTGCAGAAATACCCAAATCCTGGTGTAAAATGTTTCACTGACCGCTGCAAGGAGGCTTCAGGGCTTTACTGCTGAGCAGTGCTCTGAGTGCAGCTCCCCCTGTGTGTCTATAAAATAGGACACGTTTCGCCAAACATCCTCAGTAAACACCATTTGAACACCCTTCCTTGTATTTAAAAAGAATATATATAAGATGGGGACCCATTCTCTGCAGACCCTTTGTCCAGCCCTGTAGAGGGGCCTCTGAAGGGTACTGTTCTTAGAGCAAGACTGACTAATCTTCCTTGGTACCATGAAGAGCAGCTGATAAATAGCTAAATAAAAAGCTGGAGTGTAAAGCACTGGACTGAACATGTCTGTATGATTTTTATGAGCATTAACACTGCGGATTTCCACCATCCTCTGGCTGATGAAGGAAATAACAATAATCAATACAGGACTGAAAGTCTCTTCGCAACAGGCTACCTGTAAATTCAGCTGACTATTTATAGTACAGCTAGAAAAAAGGGATTGTTTTCCTTAAAGTGTGTTTTTGGTTTTATTTATTTTTTTTTTGTGCAGTTGGCATAAACAGAAGAACAAGCACTCATATTTTTTTTGCAAATGTAAAGAAACCCCAACAAACTAAAAAAAAGTTCAGATATAACCTTAAGTAAGTGAAGCTGGTGTAGATTTCAAGCCACAACAAAAATTCAACTAAAATATTTCTGCTAAAATGAGATACCTTGAAGGCCCATTTTGCACCAATTCAGAATTATGCATTGATGTCAAAACTGCATTAAGCACAAGGGCTCATTGTACAGGATTGGCAGAATTGTCTGACTGAATCACAGCATCCCCTGGAGGTTTTCTAGATGTATCTATTGTGAAGGTAATGTCTTTTTGTGTGGAATACTGGCATCTCCAAAGTATTCCTCTTTTCCATGTTACTTTAAGAAAGATGACTGTATGATTACTGATAGTGATATTTTCTGTATTTCCTGTTCTTAAAACCTGCAACCCAAATACTTCTGCAAGCATATACTGTGCTGACTTAAAGTCTGACATCAGCTTGAATCAAATCCAAGATGCACACAAAGAATAAATTCTGACTCAGAGCCAGATTTTATTGCAAATAGTTGGAGAATTCTTTACATAAGCATGTAGTGGAGAATAGCATGTTTTTTCTGTCTCTGTACAGAGCACTAGGTGAGCAAATCCTGCATGGACCTGCTCCATCCTGGATGGCTGCTTGCTTGGATTTTCATGCCTGTCTGAAGACCTTGCATGCTTGGCTGATTAGCTGATTAACTGAATCACCACTTTTCCCTCCCAGTTTGCAGGAATAAGCAGTATTTCCCTTTAAAGATGAGTTCTGGGTAAATTGGTGCTTTAGATCCAGCAGAGAAGATAATCTCATATGAAGTGATTAACTCTTCAAGTGAATTGCACTGTTAGTTCCATTGGAAAACTGTCTTTGCTGTTCACTCCTCTTAACTGCTCCTGCTTACATGAAACACTTGTAAAGCTGCAGGCTTAGATTAGTGGATTTATTGCAGTTTATGGCTGTGCTGCTGTTAATTATGGTAATGGTAATACAGTCTTACATTTCTTAGTTTTCATATGCGATGGCCATTATCCTGCATCTGTTCTTCCTGGTTTGTGTTTTTCTCCCCTGTTTGTATCTCATTTTGGGGGTATATGCCAGCATAATGACATGTAATTGAAATCAGAGCCAAGACCCATTAGCTCTAGTAATTACCACCTTCCTCTGCCCTGGAGGCTTAGAGCATCACTCCTCTTCTTACTTTCAGCCAAGCCTTTCATTAGCATAGTCATCTGCAGTGTTACCAAACTCACCTGGAGCAGTATGCTGCTGCGATGTCCACCTAGAGTGTAGGGATGCTCTTCTTCTCACCGTCAGGGCATCTCCTCCCTCTCCTGTCACTGAACCATTGACATAACAGCCAAAGAAAACTGCTAATTTGAAAATCTCCC
The DNA here is from genome assembly GCF_037038585.1 of Patagioenas fasciata. Classification (NCBI taxonomy): domain Eukaryota; kingdom Metazoa; phylum Chordata; class Aves; order Columbiformes; family Columbidae; genus Patagioenas; species Patagioenas fasciata. The sequence continues at coordinate 31,761,425 of NC_092520.1, forward strand.
TCGTTATGATTACTTATGACTTCTTTTCACATCCAATTGAAAAATATTTTCTTTCCAATAGCACTCAGATTTCTGGCATTTGCTTCTCTTTCTCCACTGTTTTCACTGCTGTTTTCTCCATGGTAACCTTCTATTGCCTCCTTCTTTCTCCTTACTTTCTGATACCTTTCCTTGCACCAGATCAGAATTGTGCTTGATTTTCTTCACATCTGCATCTCACCTCTTGAAAGAATTAGAACCAAAATGAACAAGAAGGATACAGGACTGTCAGAAGCTGGAGATCCAATGTCCTAGAGTCTTCCTGCTTGTGCCATCATTTCAATTTGGATTAAAATGCAGGCTGGGGAGGCAGATCTGGGGACCCTGTTTCTTGTCATGCTGTAGATTTACTGAAAATCATTGCAGGAGTATGAAGACCTGTTATTATCTGTGCTTTGCTCATACTACTAAATATCTGTTTTATTATGATGGAAGTTTATTCAACACACTTTTTGTTGAAAGGTGTTTTTACCACTTAGTTATGACAAAGGAATGACAGTTTGGTTTCTTTTCTTGTTGAAACATGGCCTAACTAAGATTATAATTAGCCATAGATGACTATTTATTTTCTTTAAAACCAGAGGTAATGGTAGAGGCCTTATTTTTGGACACTGAAGATTTTCCCTTCCCTTTGGTTTGCTGGGGTAAAATGTCAGAGTTTGGTTTTGATTTCTTACTGTTGTGTATCATTGCTCTTCTCCTGCCACTGCTAGCTTTCTTCCTGCTGGACATTCCCTCTCTTTGGGCATTAGAGAAGCACTGAGTATGAAGAAGAAATAGAAATGAATGGTTTGTTCTGTGGACCAACACAGCCAGAGATTATACATGATGGGGAAAAAGGCATAAAAGCAGTTGTGCAAGATTTACTTCAAGTAGAAACATGTAGTCTATCTCCACTCGAGCCAAAGCCAGAAGAATATGAAGTCTGAGCTCAAGTCAGACCCGCTCCTGCCCTTAACTGCATGACAGCATATTGCTTGTCTCATTTTCTGAAACCTCAGTGAGCTGTGCAAACAATTTTGCTGTAATCTGTGGATGATGTAATGTTTCAAGACCTAATCTGGATTGCTACACTGACAGAAGTGTTGGCCTTCGTGGTATGTCATTGTGCTGGATCTAGGGCTGATCAACACTGCAAAACAGCTTCTCCTGTTTTCTGTTAGGAAAGTGACATCTAAAGTCTTATGCCATTAACTAGAAGATAAAATGGACCTAGGTGACCCTTTTTTTGAGACAATTAGATACAGTTATGGCATTTACATGTATTTCTGTCATACAAGCAAAAGCATTTACATAAAAATAATTTGTTAAAGGTGAAAGCATCATTCTCAGATAGGAGTCTGAGCAGGGAGATTGCTTGTGGCAAAGCATGTGTGTCATTTGCTTGGTTAGCCCTGCTTGTTAGTATTCTTGCAGTGTAGATGTCAGATCATGAGGGACAACAAATGGGTTTGTTTCCACTGATGCCAATGGATCTGTGATTTGCTTCCCCAACTCCACACTGGCCACAGGCCTAAATCTTCCTTACTATAGAAGGTTTTTCAGATGAAGAATTTGGTAATTTTTGCTCACAGCCAGATAAGAGGCATTTCAAACTGTAGGTTGTACGCTGCCTCTAAACCTAGCTAAGCTTGAAGAGAATCACAGAATCATAGAATAGCTGGGGTTGGAAGGGGCGTCAGGAGATCCTCTAGTCCAACCCACTTGCTGAAGCAGGTTCACCTAGAGCAGATGGAAGGTGCGTATTTATACAAATGTGCTTCCCTTTCCCTCTGTTCCTCAGGCCTCTCCACCGTAATGGGATGCAGTTGTCTGTCAACTGTACCTACGAGCATTGGCCACAACCGTCACGTTCTTTTGGCATAAGAGTTTTACAAGTTCAAAGAATGTTTAAGATGGCACAAAAAATGCCGAATTTGAAGCAGTATCTTGGGGCTCCCTGTATCATGGAGGAGCAGCTTCTTTTCATGTGCTGAAATAGAGGTCGTGATTTCAGATCTGGAATCTTAAAAAATATGCTGGAGTCTGGAGCTAACCCATGCTCAAATTTACTACTGTAAGTAGAATTAACCTAGAGACACATCTGATTTGCCACGGCCCTCATCCAGTAAAGTATGTAATGATGTGCCTAACTTTAAGCCAATGAATAACTTTCTTCAATCAGGTTGCTTCTTTGAAGATAATGGGGCTATTCATATTTCCAGATTAGGCATACATGGTCAAATATCTTGCTTAACTGGAATGCATGATCTCTTATATTGGCCAAGATCCAGGTGAAAGGATTTCATTAACAATGAAGGCAAAATTACGTATTTCAAGTTCCCTTCATTATCTCACAAGGGAGCATTTGTATCATTAATTAATGAAATTATTATCTCAAATCAGCTTTAACAGTGCTTGAGAATTTTGCAAGTATCATAGTGGAAGTACAACTAAGAAAAGAAAGAGATCAACTCTGTTAGTATAGCTAAACCTTCAGAATTTATACATCAGATCATAGGAAATTTAATTTAACATTCTCTAAAGAGTTCCGTAGAGCTTTTTCTGCAAGATATTTTTTCCTATCCATCTATTTTAGAGCTGTGGTTTGGACTTCTTTTCTAGCTAGTTCATTTTTATCCTTAAAGGCACACTACACTTTTAAATTTCTGAATCTTCCCCACACTTTCACTTCCAAAACTGGTAAAAACCTCTTTTGGAGAAGTATGTAATTTATTTTGTATTTGTCAGAATGAATTAATAAAGCATCATAGTGCTATAACTAACGCCTGCAGGTATGTCAACCCCTGTTCTGGAGAAACAGCCTGTTTTTTAACGCTCTGTAAAAGGCAGGAGGCCACTTAAACTCTTGGTTTTCCTTCTCAGTCCTTGAAAATTCATGTGTTTCTGCATGCTCAGGGACAGATAGATACTATATTATTCAGCCAGCCTGGTGCAAAGTGAAGTTGCTGCTGCAGGAAGCCATTTGGTCATCTCCCTTGTTTTAAGTTTCAGACTATAAGTTCAAGCTGTGCTGGCTGTCCAGACCACACAGGGCCAGGCTCAGAGGCCCTGATTTGTAGTTTATGTGCTCTAAATTTTAGGTTATGACTTTTAATGATGAGGGTGGATTTGAAAAGGGAGAAGCAACCAATAGGGCAAACGTAAGATATTTTTTTCCATATGTCTTTTCGTTGGCTGTCTCACTGTGGCCTTTCTAGACCCAAAGTGTTAGTTTAGACTGGTTCACGTTTGGACTAGCAAATGAATATGCAGTGTGCATGTTGGCTTTGGTGAGCAATGAACTTAGTTCTTCATGTCTGCAGGTGCCCCACTTTTTCTCTGTCTACACCATTTCACTTGATGTCTGTTCTGATAACAGTCTGAAGTCTTCTCTCACCGACAGTACCTTGAGCTTCCCTTGACTCATCCCTTCTCTTGGCTTCTTCCAATGTGTGTCCCAGTGGTTTTGATATTCAGCCCTTATACTGCTGCTCCTCTGCGAGACCACTCAAGCATTCCCCAGGAGCTTTTCTGATAAACCCTTGTATGCCCTGGAATGTTGCCTGATATTTGGTTTCAACAAACTGGCATGGAGCATGCTGGTAGCCACCACTTTCTTCTGGAAGCCAGACCGAATCCTTTTCTCTGCATGTCTGTGAAACTCCAGATGCGTGAAACAAACCCTGCTCACAGCATTGCTTCCCTTAAAAAAACCTATTGTAGTTTAAAGCCTTTAGGTTATAAATTGGTATGTCTCTGAAGTGCATTCATAGCATAAATGTACTACACAAAAAACACAGAATAATATGACATCCCTATTTTCAACTGATTGGAAAGTGAGATAAATGTAGCACATCACATGTCAGATTCTTGATCAGTTATAAGGGAAAAAAAATCCCAAACGGCATTGGCTGGCTGAATAAAGTCTTCCCAGAACAGAATTAATTCTTGCTGTGCAACTGAATTGAGTGGTGATGGGATGGACAATACGTGATGGGGTGTTACTGTCAGCAGCATGGCAATAAAACATAGCAATAAGGGACAGGGCCAGCACTCAAACAGCTGAGAAGCACATGTAAAGTTAATTCTACAGCTTTGCTGTTGCTGAAACCACGTGCAGTGATAAGCTAAATTAGCATGTAAGCTCAAAGCTGAAGGTTTAAAACACTCAGCATAACAAGACAGTCTTATGGAACTCAGTAAATGGAGATGATCTCCGAAGGAATAACATGAGCATAAATGGAAGAGAAAACAAGAGACCTATTCTTGAGATGAAAATGTACCTAATGATTGATAGAATTTTTTAGGGCTTTGTTTTCCCACTCTATTCTGCACTGGTGCGGCCTCTCCTGGAGCACTGTGTGCAGTTCTGGGGACCACAGTATAAAAAAATATATAGAGCTACTGGAGAGTGACCAGAAGAGGGCTACAAAGTTCGTGAAGGGTTTGCAGAAGAAGTGTATGAGGAGCGGCTAAAGTCACTTGGTTTGTTCAGCCTGGAGGAGACTGAGGGGAGACCTCATGGCAGCTACAGCTTCCTCACAAGGGGAAGAGAGGGGGCAGGCGTTGATCTCTTCTCTTTAGTGACCAATGACAGAGCCCGAGGGAATGTCAGGAAGATGTGCCAGGGGAGGTTCAGGTTGGACATCAGGAAAAGGTTCTTCCCCCAGAGGGTGGTGGAGCACTGGAATAGGCTCCCCAGGGAGGTGTCACAGCGCCAAGCCTGACAGCGTTCAAGAAGAGACTGGACAACACCCTCAGACACATGGTGTGAACTGTGGGGTTGTCGTGTGCAGGGACAGGAGTTGGACTCAATGATCCTTGTGGGTCCCTTCCAACTCGGGACATTCTGTGATTTTACATAAACAAATAAAATGAGGGTGAATGCTCTCTGTTATCCCAGGATAAGATGACAGATTCTGGAGGAAGACTCAGTCTCACTTTGAAGTGTTTCACTTAAGCAGCCGTGTCTGCCTTTGACCCCGGGAAAGTGCTCAACATCTTGTGCGTGCTGGGCAGGCAGCTGCTGCTGGACCACTGATGGTGGAAGTAGCTGGTTATTTGAGGGCTAGCCTGGAAGTGATTTTCATGAGCTGCAGGGTTTCCTCTACCTGCAGCTCTAGGCATCCCTGGAGGAGTGGGAAGAAGTGTGTGCATAGACAAGCAAAAGTGAATGGTGAGCTTATTGCTGGGCTGATGACTTGCCTATGGGATTTTTAGTGGCCAGATTTTGATGAAACGGTTCAACAAACTTATTGTTGATGCTTTCTGATAAAGTGGTTCTCAAGGACCTCAGTTCAGCCAGACATTTCAAGGCATGTTGAAATTCACCATCCTTTAGAATAGCACTGGTACACTGAAGTCAGCAGTTGTAAACATGCACTTAGAGTTTAAATACCAAATAACCAAATCTTGTGACATGGTACTGTGTATTGTAAAATATCTATATGTGAGACAAGTGACTCAGGTGTCCAGATATGGGTATGTGATCCTTTCTCAGAAGTCCCTAAGCCGCCCATACACATGGCAAAGAAATGGTAGAAGGCTTGTGTCCATTCACAGCTGGAGGCCCTGGGGTGTATACTCAAAATGCATGTGTGAGTTCTTACGTCCTTGTACATTCATAGTGGTGTAAACTTAAGTGAATGATAAAGTGGGTTGAAAGTGGATAGTAAAGTGAGAAGTACTCTTATGAGGATATATTTTCATTGCTAGCTCTTAAGAATCTCTTTGGACATATTTGTCAGTGCAGATCTTGATATATTTCTAAGTAGCCATCTTCTAACTGCCTAAAAATTTCCCCAACTTCCATTGTGATGCTACTGTGGCATACAATAAGCTAGCAGTGGAATTTACTACAATTTTCTGAAAGTGTAACTCTGTTTTTTAATATCATAAAATGTCTGCACCTGCCTATTCTGCCAAGGAGCCTGTAAAAGGCTCAGGAAACTCAAGAGGGGAATGGCATTGATAATTGATGCGACAAAGACAACCCTTGCAGAGAAAGAGGAAAGAAAGGCTTCTTCAGTTCTGAAGTAGCTTGTAATTCTGCTCTATTTTGGGACAGAAGCGGTGGAGGGAGATTAACACTTTCATGGTGCATAGAGGCAGTCACACTGGCAAATAAACTGAAGGACTTCGATGACTTTAGAGTCTATCTCTGATTTTAATCAGGTGTCATTATACCACAGTAGTCAAGAGAGAGCTGCTGTGACAAAATGAATGGTTGCTGACACTTTCCTGCAGTTCAGGGTTTCTGGAATTTACAATGTTTGAAGCACCTCCAGGTAAACTACATAAAAAACAGACAATGTTTGCAAGATTGTATAAGATACTTGTTATCAAAACAAGGGAAAGGGACAAAAACTCATCACCCAATTGCAGCAGTTTGTATTATTCAGTGATATCCTCCACATCATTCCTATACCCATAATTCTTACATAAAATGCAAACAATGAATGGATGATGATATCTCTGCTGAGCAGTAGGAATGACCTGAAATGAAAAAAGTCAGATCAGCAGGCTGAAGCACTCTTGTTTAAACTAATTTCAGGAATGGGCTCTTGTCTGAATAGCATTTGCTTCTAATAATGCTTCCACTCATTACATGCATCGAAGAAACTTATATGGACAATTTATTCCAAGCCCATATGCAGTCAACTCATTGAACCTTCAAGGCACTTGAGCCTTCTTCCTACACTAGCATACTAGTTGAATTCTCTTTTGAGGTTGTTTATTTTAAGTAAAGAAAGATTATTATCTTCACAAAGTCATTGTCGGCTGCATGAACAGCGGGATTGAGTGCACCATCAGCAGGTTTGCTGATGACACCAAGCTGTGTGGTGTGAGTGACATACTGGGTGGAAGGGATGCCATGCAGAGGGACCTTGACAGACTTCAGATGTGAACCTGTGTGAACCTCATGAAGTTCAACAACGCCAAGTGCAAGGTCCTGCACACAGGTCAGGGCAATCCCAATCACAGCCTGGGCAGAGAATGGATTTACAACAGCCCTGAGGAGAAGGCCATGGGGGTGCTGTTTGATAAGATGCTCAATGTGAGCTTGCAATGTGTGCTTGGGGCCCAGAAAGCCGATCATATCCTAGGCTGCATCAAAAGAAGCATGACGAACAGGTCAAGGGAGGTGATTCTCCCGCTCCATACCACTCATGTAACACCCTGCCTGGAGTACAGTGTTCAGCTCTGGGGCCCTCAACATGAAAGGGACGTGGACCTGTTGGAGCAAGTCCAGAAGAGGGCCACGAAGATGATCAGAGGGCTGGAACACCTCTCCCATGAAGACAGGCTGAAAGAGTTGGGGTTGCTCAACCTGGAGAAGAGAAGGCTCCAGGAAGACCTTATTGCAGTCTTCTAGTGCATAAAGGGGACCTACAAGAAAGCTGAAGAGGGATGTTTTGCAAGGGCATGTAGTGATAGGACAAGGAGAAATGGCTTTAAACTGGAAGAGGGTAGATTTAGATTATATATAAGGAAGAAATTATTCACCATGTGAGTGGTGAGGCACTGGAACAGGTTGCCCAGAGAAGTTGAGGAAGCCCCATCCTTGGAATATAGAGCAGCTAGAGCACCTGACGCTCACGTAACCAGTATGACTGAAGAAATAAACAACTTTCTAATTCATCCTTCCCCTACTGTGTGAAGAAGAGGAGGAAGTTTGTCACAGTCTCCAGAGAAGGCAGCAACAGTGACGGGAGATGGATTGTGCCCCATTCATAACTGTACTGGTTTTGGCTTGGGTAGAATTAGTTTTCTTCAGCGCTGTGTTTTGGATTTGTGACCGAAACAGTGTTGATAACACAGGGATATTTTAGTTAGTGCTGAGCAGTGCTTGCACAGCACTAAGGCCTTTTTTTTTTCTGTTTCTCATGCTGCCCCACCAGTGAGTGGGCTGGGGGTGCATGAGAAGTTGGGAGGGGACAAAACCAGAACAGTTGACCCCAACTGACTTTATCTGAACCCACAAGTGTTCACGCTTTTATCCTTCTGATTCTCTTCCCGTGTAGGGGAGTGAGTGAGTGGCAAAATATAAACCATGAAAATGACCATATTTTCCACCCATTTTATTCAGTAAAATGTATTTCAGAGGGATTGTGGAGGAATCTGGAATTGTTAGCAAAGTCACCTTTGAAAGACTTCCTCTCTATGCTGGAAACCTTGTGTGCTGGCTGTTTTCTTCAAGAACTGTAGAATGGTTTGTGTTGGAAAGGACCTTTAAAGATCATCTAGTCCAGGAAGTCCAAGATGATCTAGTCTGAATAGTAATGATTCAGTCTTACTCTTTGCTTTGGTGGAGCCCTCTCTGTTGAGAGCACTGGTGTTATAAAAAACTCGGGCAAACCACTTGACTGGTGAAGTCTGAACTTCTGAACCCCGTCCTGGTGATTCACTAACATCTGGCCGCCAGCTCCATAATTGCACTGGAGTAAGAATGAAAAAAAACCTGTGCTCAGCAAAGATTGTTTAAGCAGTCATTAGAATCTCAAATAAATATGGTGAAATATTTTCTTGCTAAAATATTATTTGCTGTAATTGCATGTTATATCTTTAACAGCTCAGTGTGTTTGCTACCTGCCTGATTTTTTATTCAGACTTAAACTGTAACAGCTTATTTAAAACTGCATTTATTATTTTTCCTATGCAGGCTGCATAAATGAGTGTCAACAGTAGCAGCACGGAAATGAATCAATTTGTAGTTGAAATAACATTAAATATGTTTTGCTAGTGTCTGAATGGAAAACATTTCAGATGAAAAATTAATTCCACCCACTTGAAACAGGAAAGCAAAAGTTTTGCTCTAGTCTTTGCCCTCCAAAAATAGCTCCCAGACAGGTCTTTTTTTTTTTTTTTTAAAAAAATATTTCAGTTTTTCTGTGAAAATGGAAGTCAATGGACTTTCTTTAAAACAGAAGTATTCAAAGAAACAAGAATAAGGTCTGTGTTGGAAATATTGAATAGTATACTTCAGGTAAATTTAGCTTAAACTGCGAAGCACTGCTAATAAGTTTAGTTAGTGAATATACCTGAAAAGAATTTCTCAAACAAAAAAAGGCAAATGAAGTATGCATAGTTATTTTGTGTTGTTGTCCAATCCTCACAACTTATGCATGTCTTCCTACTTCATGTGAAAGACAGGAAAATGTGGATGCAAGTTGTCATTTGAGTGCCTAAGGGTCCAGCTATGCATGCAAGTGTGAGGGAACAAGGATATGCCTGTGTTCATATCTTCATATACAGCTCGTTCAGTTGCCAGTCAGGGCAACTGCCTGCTGAAAAACCCCATGTTAGGAATATAATTTTGGAAAGGTGTAATAGCAGGACTCCTAAAAATAATGGGGGAAATGACTTGATAAAAACATTCTTGGTGCCTGATCCATCCCAACTTAATTAGCAACCATGCGTAGGCTGCCTGTAGTGTTCACTGAGAGATAAGTAGTTTGGATGTAACAGTTTTATGTACCATAGTTTCTTAAGCATATTATGAACAGAAAGAAAAAATATCTTGAAAGTGAAAGTCATGACAAGAATGCAAATAAAAAATGCTAGAAAGAAAGAGCCCAAAACAAAGGTGATGGTGCAGACAAGGTGGTGCCTTGTTTCTTAAGTTTGCACGTGGCAACTTGAAGTCAAGCTGTAGGCAACCAATTCCACAAGGGTGAAAAGCAGAGGAGAGACACTAATCAAGGTCACTTTGACATATGGGAGAGAGAAGAAATCCATGTCTTTGGCTCCATGGTGGTCCTGACAGCCATTTAGCAACAGCAAAATAGATATGTGATACTGGGAAGAGTCTACAGGAACCTGGCTATGAGGTGGACAGTTGAATAGGGTCTGCATTATTTGTTTCATAAATTACTTAAGATGCTGAAATGATTAAAGAAATACATCATTGCTAAAGGAAATCCAGGGAACCACTTTCTATTTTAGGTACTTACACTTGTAATTCCATTTCCTAAAGTGAAATTATGGGTTTAACTGTTACCTTATTACAAGAAATTAATGTTTTTCCTTTGTCTACAAATCTGGATTGGGTGTCCTGCAAATATAGGATATTCCACTCCTTTGTGTTTTGCAAACCCAGTGTAAATCCATCCCTGTGCAATTTTCCACAGAGTTCTTCATTGGTGGCTGAGAAACCTTTTTTCTTTGCAGGAAGCAAAAGATGTTTGAAGATGGAATCTAGCTTAAAGGACAACAGATAACTAGGATAATATTAATAATGGAATGAAATTAAAATAATAAAATAATTAAAATTTAAGAACTAAAATATCTTTAACAGTTAATAGTCCTAGGTGTCAGAAGATGGAGTCTGGCTCAGCACAAATGAAAAAAATCGATTTTGTATCCTGAGATTTCCAGCTGAAAATGAAGATCCTCCAAGGGCTGACTCCAAAGTCAGTTTTGTTGTCATTAACAACATTGCAAGTAGCATGTGACGCAGTGACACAATAAGAGTGTTCAGAGATGAGAAGCTGCTGTCTGGCTGAGGACTTTGAAACTTTGGAGTTCATTAATGTATTTTTAGTGTATTTCCACTGAAATGCTATCTGAGGCAGTCCCATTGAAAAGTAGGTGAGAAACAGATTGTCCTTTTTTGCTGGAGTTTTCAAAATGTTAAAATTTGTTTTAAACTAAAACTGTGAGTTTTTGACACTTCCAAAAAAAATAATTAAGAAATATTTGGAAATCTGCTTGAGTGTTTCAGTTTTGCAATAACACTAAAGTGCTTTGAGCAACTTTTGCTTTTTAATACCATGATGTTGCAAAACCAAATGTCATTTCAAGTTGAAAACTCAAACCTTGTGTTTTGAAATGGATTGAGAGAGCTGGATTGGCAGAATGTCCTGAGATGAATGATTTTTTTTTTGCAAAAAATGAAATTTCACTGCAAGTGATATGTTCGATTTTATCGAAGCATTTTTGTCAGTGGAAAAAATATTCTGTAAGAAATGTTTGACTGGTACTAGTCCTCAAGACTTGTTGATCAGCAAAATTGTATGCGTTTAAAACTTTCATAGCCACTGCATAATGCATGATTTAAAGAAGATAAGATTTTACACTTTTTTAAGACTGACAGAATGAACTGCAGAGGTAATAGCCTTAGCCTGAAAAAGCTAATTCTATTAGCATACCGTATTCCAGCAATGCCTTTCCTTTGCTGTTTTCAATGTGTTTTTCTGGACAGACAAGAGGAATGGCTCTATTGCTTTCACTTCTGTTCACTTATAGCACGGGTTAATTTTTCAAAATGGAACCTTAGCAGATCTATTTGTGCCCATACGAGTTTATATGGAAAGCTGCATTCTGGGTATTTTTTTGTGCTTTAACTGTTCTTTGACAGCTATCTACCACTGCTTCAGCTGCAGTTGGCTGTATTCACATTGCTGGTGAAAGGAGCACACGCTTTGTCTCTATGAATGCAGAACCCGGGTAGAGTCACTGGAAAACAATATGTGTTCAAGAAAAACGGGTATTTACATGAATGCCTATTTGAGAAATTCTCAAATACATCAATTTTCTTACCCAGATATTGATTGTTATTCCCTGCTTAGTTATTGGACTTGGGTAAAGCGCCCATGGGGAAGGACAGAAAGGCTGTTGCACAAAATGTGTTCCAACTGGTGAGGTTTGTGAAAGGTATCAAGAAAAGGCTGTATGAATACAGGAGAAGGAAAGAGAGAAGCATAGCAGGTGACATAGGGCAGGCTACTGCCTTCACTTGCTTTTTTCTTTTTTCCTTTTTCTTTAGTTTCTCCCAAAAGGTTAACTGTGAGTGGATACTCAACGTAATGACTTACAACACAAGTATACAAGTTAACAACAGAAAAAGAAAAGGTCATGATAAAGAATATTCATAGTGAAGTAAATTGGAGGCATTTTAGCTGGCTGGTCCAAAAGGGACCCTCCTTAGAGAGGAACTGCAGCTGCCTCTGATCCGCTTGCAAGCACCTCCCAGAGATCCTGGTCACGGTGGGTCCAGAGGGCAGGTGAAGGACATTGCACAGGTCACAAGAAGAAAAAGGAGGACCTAGTGAATAAAGCAGTTTCAAGGCCCATACAGATAACAATTTGGTGATATATGCCACCTAATATGGATTAGACAAGAATAAGTAATGTTAAACCATCATGGCTGATTAAGGAGAAGTAAAAGGTGTGATACATCCTGACCCAAGTATGGCTTTTTGGCACTGTATTGCATAAGTAAGTTAGGGAAATATGATACTGATGAAACGATGATGAGTTGGGTGAAAAATTAAAATTGCTCTAGAAACTGTTAAGAATGATTCCATCTTAAATTAGTGTCACATTTTAAGTGGAGTCCTGCAGAAATCTGTCTGTTTTACTCAGTATAGACATTAAGGACTTAGAAGAGTATGGAATATGACAAATGCTTATAATATTTTTAAATGAAACAAAATTGGTAAGAATTGAAAGCACTTTGATGGGATAGATTTTAATTCAAAATAATCTAAAATATATTGGAGAAGTGATCCAAGATCAACAAGATGTAGTTCAACCAAGGCAAGAATAAAGAACTGCGGCTAAGTAAGAAAAAAGCAAAAGGCTTTTTTTTCTACAAAATGAGAAATATCTGCCAGTGCAGCTGTACTGTGAAAAAGCATTTGAGAGTTGAAGAACAGGGATCCTTTCTGTGGATGTATTAGCAAAAATGCAATGTGTAAAGCACATGGAAATAAACATATGTTTCTCCACAGTGCTGGTGAGACCTCAGTTGGAGTACTGGTAAAGTGGCATGAGAATATGTAGGAGACACACAGAAAATAGGAACAAGAATAACAAAAGTCTGAAGGAATTCTCTTTTCTTTCTAGAAAACAAGGTCAGCGAGAAGCCATGACAATTGTTTCTGCGTTTGAACTGATTGATACAACTAGATTGATACAACTTCTCTGTTATTGTGTGGCAGGGTTGGAGCTCATCAGCTTAATTAGCAAAAAAGATGTTCAGATGTGAGCTGGAAGAGACCACTTGGGAATTTGTTGGATCATTGTCTTTGGACAGTATTACAGATAGTTCAGGCCAGTACCTACTAGAGAAGTTTATCGGGTGATTAGTTATACCTACGTGAGATCAAAGGAAGGTGGTGTGTAACATGACTTACAGAGTGTCACCCAGCCCTGTTTTTGAATAATTTTGTTGAGTAGCATTATGCCATGGGGATACTCTATTGAGAAGAAGATTTTTAAAGATATGTTAATAGCCTTCTTATCACACAAGGACTGAGGGACTGAGAAGGAGAAGGTACTAAGAGGTGAAGACCTTGGTGTATAGCATTGCATGGCACCTGCTGTTGGAACGAATGGCTCTACAAAGGCATCAGTGTGCACCCCTCCTGTCTGTCTGTCTCAAGATTGGCACAGTCTTTGAGGAAAGAGTAACGTTTTTGACTATGCTAGCGTGGTCCCTTACCTGCACATGTCAGTTGGCCAATACGCCCAGAAGCCATGTCGCTGTATTATCATGGTACTAAGCCCAGTTTGAAAGTCACAGTCTGTCAGCAGGTCCTATTAGTCTGGGCTCTCTGCCTTTGTTAAATATCACTGTATGACCTCTCGACAGCTTGGAGTGCATGAAGCATTCATGTGCATGTGGGCACAGCCTGCCAAGACCACAGCAACTGGAAAGTTCACAGGGCTGTATCCTACTGAGAGACACTTTTAGCTCTCGTCCCACCGTAAATCCACACCTGTAGATCTCTGTGAAATAATAGCAGGACCGTCACGAAGTCCTGGAGACTTAATGGGGATCTCTCAGATAACAGTTTTGTAGGATAAAGCATTTCTGAATGGAAATATTTTGCTTCATTCTACAAAACAGAAATCTGAAATTTCTCACAGTCCTGTACAGAAATGTGGAGAAAAAAAAAAATCTCCAAAATGGCTAAGCAGCAAAATAAGAAAGGAATCAACAGTAGACAGAGGGAGGAAGGAACAACTCCATAAGAAGTGACAGGAGAGTCTCACTGCTGCTAACTGTGTAAACCCCCAGCCCACATGAAAATTTGTCCTGACAGTGTGAAAAGTTGATGTCGGGTATTTGAAACGGCTGAAGAGTGAGCTGTTGAGTAGAAGGAGTGAAATTGCAGTTATTAGAGGGAAATTGGCAGATTTAGATGAAACAAATGGGTGCTGACAAACATTGCCATGTCTCTTTCTTGGATAAAAACAAGGATAAATATCAGGAAGCATGCACCAGCAAGATGAAATTATCCCATACAGAAGTAATATGGAACGCCTTAATTAAACTATTGAAACTGACAAGTGAAAAAGAGATTAAACCTGAAACTGGTTAATTAAATAGTGAATTGTTGTATTTTTAATGACTAAAGATGAGGAATGTTAATGAAAATATTGGCCTTTGAAGTGAATCTATGACATTAACGAAAACTTTTTAACATGTAGAACAACTTGTGCTCTAAAAAGCTCTTCCAGATGATCTTCAAATGTTGCATCATCCTCCTTCACCTTCACCCCTTTGCCTTTCTTTCACTTTATTCAGCTATTTGATGTAATTTGCATCGTTCTTCTTTCTTGCTTCTTCCTCTGGGTCCCTGTGGTTGGTTTCACCATGAGTCAGATGTGCCAATGCTCCCATGTGCATGGAAAGCAGAGCCTGGGGAGGCAAACAGCCTGGAAATTAGGGACTTGCCTTAGTGTTGATTTACTGGTGTCAGCTTGCATCACTGTGAGTATGGGCACTGACGCTTTGGGGCACCTACTACTGAGTCACAAAGCAGAACCATTTTCCTAGCTAAACTTTCTTATTGTCGGTGTCTAGGCTGTTTCAATAATGGTGCAATAGATACTGACACTATTGTCTGAGCTGTCAGGGCTTGGACGTCAGAGAAAATGGAGAAAGCATTCTGTAGATTATTTCCTCCACTCTCAGTTGAAATATTAGTAATTTCCAATAACCTTTAGCAAATACATTCTCAGCATCTTATAAATGCTTCTTCGTAGGCTTGTAAATACCTACATTTCCATTTGCAGTGTTCCAGGTCTCTACCTCATCTTCGAAAAATCTGCTAAGGGAACTTTGAAATATATATTTCAAAATATATTTAGAATGTTTTTTACTTTGAGTTTTACCTTCGTTCTCTTTTCTACGTCTTTTCCATCCTTTTAAAAAATTAAAATTTTCCTACTCCTCCAGTTTGCTGATTGGTTCATTTTGCTTTAGAAATTGTCTGCGGGCTGTATAATGAAGCTCAAATGAATTCATTTCAAACCCTTCCATCATTTTTTCTTCCCTTTGGAATCTTACAACTGTTGTATTAGCTTCTAAAACATCTGAACTTAAGACAGAAGAAGGTTTCCAAACAGTAATTCATCTAAATGTGTCGTGCTCCATGATTTCTGTGTTCATGCTTGTCTCTGCCTCATACAGTTTACACAAGGGACAACTGGGTAATATATCTGGAAGCAGAAGACAGATTTTTTTCTTCACAAAATTAATATTGTACTTGGTACCTTCTGTACTTTCTGTAATACCTAAATTAACATTTAATTTAAATTACGCAGAAGCCAGTGAAATCAAGGAGTAAACCCCCTGTACTTGCTAAAATAATAACAATGCAAGTTATTTCTTACTACTGTTGAGGCAATAAAAGTAATGATGGATTATTTTGCAGTGCTTTGCAGATACACAGCATGCATAAAGTATTATCACTACTGGTTTTGCTGTTGTTTCGAATACAGATAAGAAGTTGTCACTCTTCTTAGCATCCTCTTCACTTTAAAAAAGGGAATTATTTGTGGAAGACTGTAAACATTCTGAAATGCACATGGGGAAAGTTCATCCTTCCCCAGTTTTTGACTATGAATCTGTAGATCAAGAAAAAATGCTGAGGAAAGACAAAAAATGAAGGCAAAAAATTAACATTTTACTGATGAGCTATTTTTTCCTTTACCTTCTAATTTCAGAAATAGCCCTGGGAGACTGAAGGCTTTATTTCCAATCAGCAGTTCAACATCCTTCCAACAACAAAGATAAGTGATGTAATTTCCAAGGAGAGATTTTCATTGTTCAGAAGAGGTTCTTCAGCAGCCGCCAAGCCTGAGCTGACACCTCTCTGCCAAAGCTGAACTTTCAAGCCTGGTGTGGTTCCCAGTGGAACGGGAAGGGACAGGATGAAGTTATCAGGGCAGTCATGGGATTTGCAAATAAAGACCTTTAAAGTGATTTAGTTTATTAGGCAGGCAGTGGAGAATATGAAGTGCATTTTTAGTTCATTACTTTGGTATTATCTTTTGCTGAGCAGGAATGCATGTCTATGTCATATGTATTTCAGCAACGTCTTTGTCACACATCCACTGGGGACCTTCCAGTGTTTTAATCTGAAGGTGGTTTGCTTGGTTCTTGCCTGTTATTAGTGCTCTGGTTTATCAGAAATGTCAGAGCTTATTATGTGTTGTTCCTGGCAGTTCAGGAGCTTAGGAGAGAGCAGAATGATTACCCCAGATGCCATAGTGCTTCCTCTTTTTAGGACAGCAGAAACTTCTTTGATGTTTGTCATTCAGATGTGATCTCTGCATGAGCTATGGGGGATCTGGGTGTCTGTGCTCCTTTTTTTTGCTCAGCCAGTGAGCTATTTGGGATAAAACATGATATACTTAGTGCCAGAGATGGAGCTTCAGATTTTCATCACACAGGTCTTCATTACCAGTCTCTCTCCTAGCAGCTGCCCACAAATGTTATGTATGAATGATCATGGCCCTGAGCTCTGTGGAATACCCCCAGATCCCTCCATGCTTAGGGGATACGAATCATTATCTACTTCCTTCCCTTCGAGATCACTTGGGAAGAGCAGGATTAGCTAAATGAAACCTGATCTTCTCCTTCCAGGCAGTTTAGTTAGCTCACTAGACAATGATGTACGCTGCTGCCAGCTTTGACGGTGTTCATCATGGCAAGTCCAAGTTCAGCTGAAACCTGGAAAGTAGCTTGTTCAAAGCAGTTTCCTCTTACTAAAGAGAACACCGTCTGCCAGAATTTACAGCTCATGTACATCGCAACTTTACATCTGTTTTTTCCAAAATACCCTAGTCTGCATCTACCTTCCATCCTTTCCCCAGGAAAATATCACAGAGGAATCTTCCTCATAATTTGGGAATAGACACACCAATCCATCTGTCAGCAACTCTGACCAATATGACAGAAGGGAGAGAACAGCATAAAGTATAAGCAGCACAGCCAAAACAAGTGTTAGTCTAAAGGACATGAGTGGTACATCCCCATAGAAACATTTTTGCATCACTTGCCATATGAAACAAATAAGTGTATTTTTTCTAAGAGACAGCTGCTGTTTTTCAAAACAGAGTGGTCATGAAGCGAAATCCCATACCAGTTTTAGGTCTATCTAGTGCCAAAACAAGGTGACACACAAGGTGTTCTGCACTGGTCCCTTTTAAAATGTATTTTGTAGTAAGTAGGATGAAGAGATTCCAAAGTCAGATGCCTGGGCCAACTAGGTCTGAAGAATGTTCAGCAGAATATCAGTAGCCATGGAAATGGACTAAAGGGAAGCTTGCAAGTCTTGTGGAAAAGCATTCAGAGAACAGAGTAGCAGGCAGGAGGTCTGCAGTCTTTCAAAGGTCTAACAAAAGCCTACCCAAGCTTTTGTGGTTTGCCCGTTGCTATTGTGCAGTAAGAAAAAGCACTGAGAATTGTCCAAATATGACATTCAAAGATGGTTTACATGAAGCTGAGATTGCTAATGCCTAGAGACATCACAGAAGGAAAATATGTGACAGTTGTACCCTATTGGTTATCAGCTTCTGTCTGAGTAGCTTATTAGAGAACACACAAAGCAAAGCTATGGCTTGGGTTTTTTTCGGATTCAGGCAGCTGGATCCTGCTGGGACTATTTTGTCACCAATATGTGGTGGCATGCTGTGACATGCTCTTTGGTCTTGGCACCTGGTTAGAGCAGAAGACTGTACGTGGCAGAGCTTGTTTTGAAGGGACACTTTAACTGAAAATGTCGGAGTGAGCTGGGGTGGTGGGAGACTCAGAGTCTGGAACACCTACTATGAATAATCATCTTTGGATGGAGAAGGACCTGGTAGTGATCCCTGTGGAGCAGGTAGTGTCCTCTGAGAGATGCACTGGAAAGAGAAATCAGCCAGCAGCTAATTTAAGTCACTGACTCCTGGAGCTTCCCCAGTGGAAGCCTGCTAGCCAGTGGGGTATCTTTCCTTAGTTTCACAATATTGATGAACTGCCAAAGCTGGTTCCCAGCAGAGTCCACAGTATGGTGCTGAAAATGATTTGACACAAACAGAACTACTATGATCTGGGAACCCCCAGGACCTCTAGGAACTCAAATGTAGAGACTCCATCTGTGAATTTCAAAACACAGATAATTATATGGAAAATAAATGGTAACAGCTTTATGATTGTAAACAATCTGCTTCTTCATTTTGTCTCATCAGGTAGCTATAACTGTGATCCAACATGATATCAGTAAATCAACAATAAGGCAAGTGCACAGCTCCCAAGGCTTCCATTATTTTATTTAGACTTTTGCTCCTAACCTGGGTCAGATTCTGCGAAGCACCATCCTGACAGAACAGTTATGCTGGAGCAGTGCCATGCAGGGGACAAAGAAGGAAGCTGGGGTAGCTCCAAAGATGATGCAGAGCTCTGGAAAACCAGGTTTCATTAAGTGCTGGGGATAAAACTGCTGTGTTTCTTGAACTTGCTGTTGGCTGCATTGAAGGAGGATATCTTATGTTTTTCTTCTGGCTCAGAAGTGACAATGCCTTCCTCTGGTTAGAAGAAAAAGATTGCAGGGTTTTCAGAGAAAAAAGTGAGAACTTCTGAGGACACATAACAAGCTCTAGTTTTCTCCCTGATACAAAAGCAAATTATATTTGTCCCTTAGCATCATTGTTGTTGTACACAGAAAAAGAGTCAAATATGTTGGAGATCTTGCATTTCCCTTTTTCGGTGTAAAATACAGATATCATCTGCCTGTTAATGTGGAAGAAAACTGTGCTCTCTTACCCTGAAGAGACTGGGCCAGTCCATGTTGTCTTCTAGGGGTTTGCACTCTCCTCGTGAAACCTGAATGTGCTGTGAGGATGGTGTATGCTCTCAACCTCTCAGGGCCCTTTGTGAAGAAAGGGCTGCAGTTACCTTAGGTTTGGATTAACTGGAGGTTCCAGTTCAGCTGCTGCTCTCCCAGTCTGGCTGCATTCAATCCATGGGGATTTTGGAGAAGTTATGAAGGGGAAGAACTTCTCATGAAACTAATTGACCAAAAGATTTCTAGGTCCTTTCTGGAAATATTTGTGCTCCTTTGTCTATAAAAATACTATGTCCTTTTCCTCCTCAGTGGTTCTATTTGTACAGGCAGCTCACCCAAGAAGTAGTTATTTACACTGCATTGCCACAATTTATAACTCGCTTCCAGGATTAGTTCTGATGGTGGTCATGCTCAGCACTTTTTTGAAACTTCAGAGAGGTCAGATTTGGCCTGCTACTTTTTCACCGTGTAGGAGAAATGTCAAAGGGTGTCTTTCAGAGTGGTGTTAAAAGGTATAGAGCTCATGGCCCAGAGCAACTTGTGACTATAAAGATAATGGCCAAGGGAGGTGCTGTAAAGGAAAGACAGTTTGAGGAGAGCCAGTGTGAGGCCAAATCCTGCCGGTATGAGGCCAGATATTGCTGATAGAATCATAGAATGCCCTGAGTTTGAAGGGACCCCCAAGGATCATCGAGTCCAGCTCCAACGGTAGAGACAGGAGGCTCTAGATGTAGAGCCTACACATAGAGGCTACAGACATATAATCTCCCTTGGCTGAGGTGAGAGACAGGTACTCATTTTTTCCCGGGTGGAAGGGGTGGGAAAGTAGGCATGGCTCCCATGACTAGAGTGTTGGCATGGAACGATACAGGCTCGTTAGGAAGGACAGACAGGGGAGAAGATGAAGGGGTGTTGCCCTCTATGTCAATGACCAGCTGGAGTGGGAATGGAACGAGAGATGACTGAGAGCTTATGGGTCAGGATTAAAGAGAGGGCAGGGTCAGGTGACGTTATAGTGGGGGTCTGCTACAGGCCACCTGACCAGGAAGGCCAAGCAGGTGGGGCCCTCTACAGACAGATGAGAACAGCCTCATGTTAACAAGCCCTGGTCCTCACAGGAGACTTCAACCACTTGGTTATCTGTTGAAGGGACAACATGGCAGGAGATTTCTGGGATGCTTTCATGACATCTTCCTTCTGCAAGTGATAGAGTCTCTTTTCCCCAGACTTCCATGATTCTGCATATTATCAGAAGACTCTTATGACTTTTTCAGATCACAAATTCAATGTGATTAAAGATAACTCTGATATTCATAGTGAAAAGCAGTATTCAGTTCAGCCAGTGTATTTTCCTTGCTGTTAAGAGCTGTCAAACGTTATTAAAACAGATATGGATTTACGTTTTGGGGGACAAGTATATCCTGAGCTTTCAATGCAATAAAAACCCCCACAAACAAACGAACACAACAAAACCAAACCAAAAATACAACAGGGATAAAGCATAGCTGGGAAAACCATATTCACCCTCTCTTTTGATGGTGATTAGAAGCAGTTCTTGGTAATCCTAGAGAAATGAGCATTTTTTTCTGGTCTACCATCAGATTGTTTTTCTGAGTATTGGTGAAAACGTGGCACTCTGAAGGCTCACAACAATGTTCAAGTACATCTGATGTTTATGGACTCTTTAGCAGATATATAAAACTAATAAACATTAAACCCTCCAGCATAACGCAAGCATTCCATTTCATGGTGGAGTTCTATATTTTCTGGATTAACTGCAGCAAACCTTTTAGATTATAAAAATCGCTATATAATGTTTTTGTCTAATTTTATGTGCTCCTGGGACTGCACTTTGAAAAAAAAATTGAACAACGGAAGAGATTTTTTTCCTTTCATGGAGAAATTCTCAGGACTAATGATGCATCTTCCAAGTTAAATCCTTTTGGTAACTGTATTTTGTTTTACGAATTTTTCTCCATGCATTGTTAATTTCCATAATCTTATTTCCTTCAGTAGCAAAAACCACAATTGAAATTAATTAAATGAAAGAGTTTCTACAGTCAGGTCAATGGAATGTTACATCCTTGTTAAAAGCAGTTGTCAATACTGAAGTAATTTAAATTTAGCAAAACATATTCAAATGGGCTGGTCCTTTTGAACTTTTAATTCTTTGTGATGGTTTAAATATCACCCCTATCACTTTACATGTAATAGTTACAAATGAGATAATGTGATATATTAATATTTGAACATCCATTTCAATATTTACCTTTGCTGACCCTGAAATTTCAGATGATACTTGGTACCTCTTATCTTTGTTGTCTGCTGCTTATCTCTACATTTGCACATTTTCTGCTTCTGTGTTACAGATGAGAGACTCAGCCTGAAAAGCCTGTGTACTGAAAACACACTCTTGCATTGAACTTCTAACCACCACAACCACCAGGAAAATCATTGCCACCTATGAATAAATAAAATGCTAAAAGCCATACAGGAATTTTTCTAACACAGGTGATTGCAGTTAGGATCCTAACTGCACATTTAAATGCCCAAATAACTAATTCAGATTTCAGAAGCGAGGATGGGCACTTATTGACACTACTGACTGAAGATACTTGCCCATATCTGCTGTCTTTGTGCAAGTGCTTCAGAAATGGTGACTCTGAAATAGGAATTGCACTTGCTTAATTTTTTAGAAGTATCCTAAAACGATAATCTGACTCAGATGATGTGAAATGAGATCAGGTTGATCCACAAGAGAAAGGAATTTGACATGGCAAATGGAACAAAAGAAAAAAACTGATTTCAAAGGCAGGAAATTTTCTCTTAAATAGAATATACCTCGTAATTTCTCCCTATTTCCAATCAGAAAGAGGTGGGCACTCCCCAGGGTGGGCTATCTTATCCTAAAGTTTGTATGTGAGAGAAGATGTTTGGCTTGGCATATACCTTACACACATAGCCTGGAATGATGGGGCTCATTCTTGTGGAGAAGCCTATTTTTCTCCATCAGTTCCAGGGACACAAGGATGACTAGCTGAGATTTAGACATCTCATTTGAGCTATGAAATGCTAGATGATAAGCATTTCCATGTCTGTTTATTTATTTCTCACTGATAAAAGGCAGCCTTACAATAAAATTCTCTGCTCTGTCTTCCTTTTTAGCACATTCAGATCAAATGTGTAGGCACTATATTCCGTTCAGTCCTTTTGCTAAACTTATTATCAGAGCTACTCTCCTATTTTTAGCATTAAAAAATATTTCCCTCATAAAATGTCTTTGAGTGAAACACTGAATGCTGTAGGCCTCAGCGATAACTTTTGTTTACCTTAAATGATGTTGATGTTCCTTAAAATGATGTTGATGAAAACTTGGGTAAAAATACCCCAGAACAGGAGATGTCACAGGAAAATAGAAAATGCTGCAGAGTGGGAAATGAATCTGCCCTGAATCTAGTGACAGAAACAGCTTTGAACAAGGCATAGGTGCAATTTTTTTTTGCATATAATTTCCCATCCAATCTCTTCTGTCATTGTCCTAGAAATACCTGCACCTCTGTGCAGAGAAATGGTTCTTTCCTCCATAGTTTCTGCTCTCCCCTCCTCATTCATTCATTCATGTCATCAAGGTGTTTTGTATACATGTACACTCTTGGACCCCCAACTAGTTACTAAAGTATAGCCCTCATCATATTTACAATAGGAAAATTAGCTATAGGAACACTTCCCTTCACATACACATTAAGGATATAAAACATCTTTACTGTAAGAATTCTGGGGCCATCCCTGCTCTACAGCGTCAAAGCTGACTGGCAGAGACGTGACAGTTCAATGAATGATTTGATTGCACACTTGGTTTTAAGCACCTGAAAGTCCCATAAGAAACACTGGCCCTATATGGGTCTAATAACCCAGCTCTGTGTACCAGTGCACTTTAGGGCTGGGATCCTCGGATGCTGTAAACACAAACTCGACTGAGTTACTGAGTTATGTCGAGTATCGCCACTTGCATGTCATGGAGAGTTTGGATATTAAGGTGAGAGGGAACAGTAAAAAGCAGCAAATTTCTCTGGAAAGTGAGGGCTTGACTTGCACTTCCACATGCAGACAGAGCAAGCTATGGTTGGGAGACTGTGTATCACTTTGCCTTTGCATCCTATTCACTAGATTGTGCAACTTTATTCTTACCTTTATGGCCCACAGCTGTTTATTCCTATTGATTATCTCAGAAATCTGAAGGCCCTTTCTGAGTCAGATTTCTGTGCTCCTTCTGCTTCCTGTCAAAGCCTCCTGGTACTGATCAGTTTGCTAAGGCAAATTAAAATAATGGTTGCAGTGAGTAGAGGGCAGACTGTACCTGACCATGGTTCAACAAGGGGACCTCCTTTTCTACAACTCTCTGCTTTTGCAAAAAAAGATCACAAAGATCCCAGCATCTCCTATGGGCTCTTGGAAAATGCAGGCTGGTTTGGGAACAGAGGTGAAGGGGGGTTGTTTGTTGCATTTAATGATGTATCAGAAGTTGGTGGAGGGTTTGGAGGGGAAGCCATGGGAAGAGTGGCTAGTGTGGCTTCATTTGTTCAGTCTGGAGGAGACCGAGAGACCTCATGGCAGTCTACAGCTTCCTCACAAGGGGAGGAGGGGGCAGGTGCTGATCTCTTCCTTTTAGTGACCGATGAAAGAACCCGAGGGAATGGCAGGAAGATGTGCCAGGGGAGGTTCAGGTTGGAGATTAGGAAAAGCTTCTTCCCCCAGAGGGTGGTGGAGCACTGGAACAGGCTCCCCAGGGAGGTGTCACGGCCCCAAGCCTGACAGTGTTCAAGAAGCAATTGGAGAACACCCCTATGGTGTGAATTTTGTGGTTGTCCTATGGAGAGACAGGAGTTGGACTCAATTATCCTTGTGGGTTCCTTCCAGCTCAGGACATTGTATGAACCTGCGATTCTAGGAGAGGCCAAACGGGCTGAAACAAAGGTTTCTGCTGGGGCTTGGTTTCTGTAACAAAGCCCCTGTTGAAAGAGGTTTTCCAGGGAAGCCCTGGGCAGAGAGAGGGGGTCCATGCAGAGAGCTGGGGTGGGAGATGACTTTGGGTCTGAAAGGAGTATGCAGGCAAACCCATCCTGCTGCAGCACCACAAGTCTTTTGAAGGGGTGTGTTAATTGTAATGTACCTCAACCATGGAGTTCAGGTGTCTGAAAAAATGGAGATTCCTATATGTAAATCTGGGGGTGTTTCTTTTCTAGAACTCCAGGACAGAATTTGCTCACAAAACATTAGTTTTTAATTTGTTTCTTTTTCAGTGTTAAGCCTTGCATGCTCTTAGACAAATTCAACCTATTTTCTCACTCTAAAATTAGCAGAAGGAGATAAAATTGGCAGAGAACAATTATTTTGTTATATTTTTGTCTTTCTTCTGCTTGGGAATTGTCTTTGCATAAATTATAATGTTAATAGGTTTGTTCCTTGTAAGTCTGGATGTATTTGTGTGCAACTGCATTTTACCCTTTTTCTTCTGGACTAATTATGGCTACTAAGTTAAGTCTTTTCCATTAGGTTTGGGGGAAACTTGTCCACTCTGAAGCGACTGTTATCAGAAAGAATGTATTTATAATGTATTTAAAACATTTTTATGATTGAGTTTAGAAATATCTCTTACATCTGAAAAGAGCTTTCCTGGAGGAGAACAGCAATTCATACAAACTGTCTTGAAGATCAGTCACATGGTATGCAAGTAACAGCAAAACTAACACATATTTGTCTAACAAACACACTTTCTTTGATTTGGAGTGACTCCTTATCTCTTCTTCCTACAGCAAACACATGATTTGCCTCACAATTGCTGTAGGCATTTTTGCTGGAAATTAAACGTTAGCCTTACAACTAGCAAAATAATAAATTCGTATTTAAGAAAAATGGAGGTTTGTAGTAAAATAGGCTTAGCAAAACTAGTGCTTCCATCTTCTTGAAATGACATGTTTTCTCTTATTCAGCCACTAAAATGAACTTACTGAGTGATTTTTTTTTCCATTTATTAAAGTGCCTGGTACTGAACTATAGGTATAAAATTTTTGAGACTGGCCAGATTCTCAGCCACTGTGAGCTAGGATAGATCTTTCTTGAAGACAGCAGGGGAGAGACGTTTGTGAGGTGACAAATTGTGCTTTTAATAAAAAGAGGACAAGGAACTTCATGAATAATATTTATTTAAGATCAAAAGGGGAAATGTCTGTGGGCAAACACCTCTGATGAAATGTCTATTAGCTGTGCCTCATTTTCATCCTTCATTTTGTAGAATGAATGGCCACTTCTGCAGGCTGAGATTGATCAGCTGAAATGGTAAACGTCGTGAAAGTACTCAGAAACATGCTTAGAATGAAAAAAACCCCACAGTGGATAATTTTGTTTTCTTGCTCTCTTTTGCAAGGGGAAAGTTCAGGATCTTGAAGGTGTCAGATTCTTTAAAAACAAAATAAACAAGACAATAAGCAGGGTGATCTGAATAATGAACTTTCAAAATCAACAGTGCAATGACAGCCCCAGATTTAAGCCATCTCTCACAAGACGTCAAAAATTGAGAGTCTGACAGTATTAGAGATTTTAATGTCATTGCATGGTGGAAGAAACAGCACTGATGGTACCAGAAGTGGAACAACCAGCCCAGGGTGACATATTGTCCAGAGTTCATTAAGGACTCCTGCAACATGGGTGATGAAGCAGCGTCACACCCAAGGTCCACCAAGCTCAATATTCCATTTCTGACAGAAGACAAAAGCAGGTACCTATAGCAGACCATACAGATAGTGCAACATATATGGCCTTCCCTGAGTGGTGTCCCAACATCCAGTAATTTATGACTTAAAATGTGATCCTAAATTAGCTCTGTCCTCCATGAAATAGTCTTATGAGCAGGACTAAGAATGAGACTGTGTTGTGTGGATCTGAAGGCTACAAATATAAATATACAAATATACCTAGGAAAAAAATCCACATTTCTTGCTGTTCATAACAAGATTTCCTCTTACTCTCTAGGTTAAGAAATTCTCTGTGGCAGTCATTTACATGTGGATATGAGACAATAAGTGGGGGATATACAATTAATGGCTGAGCCTGATAAGGGAGTAGTCTAGTAAGTTTTAGTTCTGATGGAGAAGACTCAGCTCTAATCTGTTTCTACATCCTGGCCATCCTGTAGAGAGTGAAATGTGTATGATTAGGTGCCAGTAGCTTAATCTCATCCATAAGGAATCCAGTTCATACATCCTGAGACTGCTGTGTGATGTATATCAGCATGAAATTCACTTCAAAGCATGTTCCTGCTCCCAAATAAAATATTGAAGTAGATGCATGCTGATTTTGCTTGTGTTCCAAACAAGTTCTATCATCCATAGTATTAGAAAAATTACCTGGCATCCAGTATGTTTTTGCATACACCAACCATACCCAAGCAGTATGTTATCATAAGTAATGTAGTCTTGCTTCAAGTGTAGGATTCATAATCAAATGCATTTTTGGCTCTTCTGGTCTTCCCTTTTTGGGTCATTACATTTCTTGAAAGTTGTAGATGCTAGATATTCAGAGGCAGAATATGTGAAACTCATAGAGGACATATCCAAGCTGAAGCTTAGAAATTTCAGTTTTGGCGGTGACAGTGATGTACTTAGAAACGTTGCCAATATTCAGTGAAAATCTTTTACTTAAGGACAAATTAATTCATCTGAGAGAAGAGGGAATCTGAGAAAATCTGCTGACCTTAACTGTAATGAAAGGACAATTCAGCTTTTTTCTCTTGTAATTTTTAGAGACTTTCAGATAGAAATTCTTTAGCCTCTGTCTTGTCTGGACTTCTTACATTAGTTTAAATTTCTTCCCTCTATCCTGAAAAGTTTCTCTGCTTCCACTGCCCTGGCTTTTAGCATCCATTCAGCCGGGACTGGGAGATTTCAGAACAGATAGGTTTGAATTTGCAAAATTTTAAAACCACAACCAACAACAGTCTGAGAACCCCCAAAATTAGGTGAGGGCTGGCTTAAGTCTCCTCTGACATGTGGGCAACCCCAAATTTCATCATTATCAGGATAAAATTACCCTCAGTTGGTAACTACTCCCTCCTTACAATCCTGTCTCCACAAATAGTAGCAAAACCTCTGTTTTTGCAGAACTTGGCAGCATTACTCCCAGGGTTTTGCCCCTCCTGTCAGGCTGCCCCTCAGCAATCCACACCTGTAGTATAAAACCTAGCAAAGTTCCTATATTTTCTTTCAGGTTAGAAAGACAGAGTTTTGGAAAGAAAAAACACTTTGATGACATCCAAAGCAGGAGGTAAACTGCCAACTCAGCGGTCAGGATGGTTCCCAGCTTCTGTGTATGGCTCTGAGGCAATATGGAGATTGACGAGAAAGGGTGATTTTATTGACTGTTGCAGTGGACTGGGCTAGCAGGAGAGAATTATGGCTGTGCTTTCATGTACATCTATTCTCACTTGACTCAGTCGTAAACATCTCCTTGTTAAAAAGTATATTCTAATTAAGAAAAAACCAAGAAAGTAAAATAGCACAGCAAGAACATTAATCTACTGCTTCCAAACTGCTGCTGTATACCTACCAGCATTAAATTTTATCCACAATGGCTATTTGAAGAGCTTCCCATTAATGCTATAGAAGATTGCTGAAGAAAAACTCAGCTGCTCTAAATGATATTGGATTTGATTTTTCAGAAGGAGCAGTGTTTGGGACAGGTGAGTGAACAGTGTTCTTGGTCTAGTTCAGAGTCTAATACTTTTACTACTGAAGCTGTTACAGGTTTTTGCTGTTGACTTCAATGGAAAGAGGATGAGCTGTATTTGTTGTATGTGGAGGTTGGCAAGAACATTAAACAAAATGAGTATCACTAGTTTGAAGGATGTATTCCCTTAAAAGCATTTATTTAATCTCAACAAAGTAAAATAATTAAATGCATTTCTCCTTATAGTAATGACAAGATATCTTCAAAAGACAGGTCAAGATCATAACATTCAAAATCTTGTTGGATACTAATAAATTTTGGGATCTATGCCATAATGTGGTTTTCCACCTCCCTTGCCCTGCAATGTCTTGGTGTCCTTCAGATGAAAACAACTTGGCTTTCACTCTGTTAACTTTACTATCTTTTGCTAGCACACCTCCTTGACT
Organism: Patagioenas fasciata; assembly: GCF_037038585.1. Taxonomy (NCBI): domain Eukaryota; kingdom Metazoa; phylum Chordata; class Aves; order Columbiformes; family Columbidae; genus Patagioenas; species Patagioenas fasciata. The sequence goes on from NC_092520.1 coordinate 31,789,680, forward strand.
CTGCAGATACCAGCCGTCTTTACTCTGAAATCATCTGCTTGATTAACATTAGCATGTTAAATGTACAGCTGTTGGTTCCAGCCTGTGCTTTGCTTCAAGCTTGTGGCTCCCATCTGGGATCGGAGGGGCAGCCCATGAGCCTGAAACCTCTGCTGTATTTTGCAACTGCCTAATAAGAGGACTTACCTCTCTCTACAAATCCTATTTCTAATGTACGGTGGACAGAAGTGTTCAACAGAGGCTGAAAGGAAGCTCCTTCCTGAACAAAGTCTTGTAGGGACACCAGATAAATCTGATTCTCTGGAGCCTTGTGGAATCCATTTGCCCCGAAGTCAGCTTGCTTCGGGTGGGTGTGAGAAACCTAACATTTTATCTTCTCCAGATTACAGACTCCTAATGCCACCCACAGCTCCCATGCCATGTGCATCCTTCTGCACACATGGTGCTTTCCTGGAACAGGGGTGTTTCTATGTGGTCCTTGATGCCCAGGATCACCACTCCCAAGTTGGGGGGAGCAGGCAGTGCGTGCGGAGGAAGCCTTGGACATAATTTCTTCTTAGACGGTGTCTTACACGTGAGATCTATTGTAAAGTGTATTCCATTGAGATTTTTCTATCACTTAGTATCTGAATGTCTTCCAACAGTACTTTATGCAATATGAATAACATCTGTCATGTGTTGTTTGTTCTCTCTTCCTTTCTGCACTTGGGAAATGGAAATGAATGCAGTGACATGTCTTGTTCCAGAAGGGATTTTAAAGAAAAATAAACATATATTTACATATATTTATATGTATAGAGATGACAGAGTCATCTTTGACTGGAAGAACGATGTGACAGGGTTGCAATGGTCCCTACCTACTGAGGCACTTCTTTACCTGATTCAGCACCCACAAACACTGTCTTTCCTGCATGGACAAGCTGGACGCCTTTTCTATATAGTTCCATCACTCTCTTGAATATTATTGCCAGCCACAACCTCCATCCTGAGAATTTTGGAAAGCATTTTTTTCAGACCATTGAAGCCTCTGCAGGGAAATCAAAAGCACTACTCTGAGTGCACAGAAATTGATTTGCTGATCAGTGTTGCTGAAGTGTAATGTGCAGTTGATCTTTATGTATTATTACCTCAATTAAGCCTCCCTTTTGGGGAAAAAATAAGGTTATTTTTACTTCAGGCAACAGGATATAGGAACCTTGTAACATGAGGTGATATGGTCTGCCAGCTGACTTACCTTCTCCTCTGCGTCTCAGCTAGTCGAAACAGGATTTAGGAACACAGACAATTTATGATAACACTGAACTAAATCTGTCAGGAAAAAAAAGGGCTTTTTGCCTTTTTTTCTTTCATGTGTCAATAGACAGGACTGAAAATGTTGGCCCACTTTTGCCTGAGTGTAATACAGAAAGGTGATGCTTGGGATGACTGGACTTCACATGGAAACCTTGGGATTGTTTTGTTTACTTTAATCCTATTCTGGTTGAATACACTTTCCGGCCAGCCTAGAGGAATGTGGGTAAGGAAAATATTGAGGGATCTGCTGAGGCTCTTGTAGCTTTCCACAGCAAGCTAGAAGGGTTTAACATCAATGAGGACAACCAAGCTTTCTTAATCTGCAGGATGAATTGGTCAGGGGATGGGCACCTACCATGGCAATAACACTGTTCTCCAGTGTTAGAATCATCACTGTCTTTCCTCTGCCCACCACTGGCATAGAAACAATACTGAAGTTTGACTTCTGCTTACTCTTCTTCACTGTATCTGACCTCACCACAGCTTTTGTCTGTTTGGTGACTGGAAGTGTCTATATCTCATGGTGAGTAAAGCTGCTCCTCATCTGCTTGTTGCTGGTGTTGAGCTCAGCTGGTCTAATTAGTTTACTCAGAGGCTGCATACGACTACTAAGAAGGACCACAGCGTCAGCCAGTGCTTCACATTTCTGCAAGAGAGCTGTAGGTTCAGTCTTCTGTGAGCACCTCTTAGATGACTCTCTATCAGAAGAAGTACTCAGTTTATTATAGCTTATTACGTTAGATTCCCATCACTTCTCCTGAGACCTTACCTGTGCCAAATGACCTAGGAGGATGAGAACAGCTACCAGGCTTCTTCATGGAGGAAGTTCCTCTATCAGTGACTGTGATCTGATTTCATCTTCCAGTGCTGGCTTGAATCCAGATTATGTTAGGACTAGAGGACTGCATTTGTTTAGGCGCATGTGATGTGCGAGCTGTCTTTGGCTGGTTTCTCTTCTGCTGTGCTCAGAAACAGGAGGTGTTTAGTAACAACCTGTGTGGTTTTCATCGTTGCTGATCTTTATGTCATGCACTGTTCTTTGAAAACAGATGATAAAAAATGAGAAATAGTTGTTGAATTGTAAGTGTAAATAGGTATAAACCTAGAGAGTGTGTAACCACCTTTTGCTTCTGGGTTAGGCAGTTTGTCTAGTCCTTCCTTGCGCATCATGCTTTCTTACTGGAGTGAGCTTCAGTGAGGCAGGAGAGTCAGGTGGGCAGTAGGTGAAGGAAGAACTTGGGTCTTGAGCATTCATTACTTACAGACTGGTCATCAAAAAAGATGTGTGTCTGGAGCAACCATATGGGAAATGAACTTAAAATAAATGCAGCAATTTAACCTTGCTTCTCTTGAAGTGAAAGGAGAAAGTGTTTAAAACTTCTTAGCTTGATTTAAGGTTACTACAGTTACACGGTTTCCCATGAGGATAAAAAAGAATATTCAATGTGTTTTATTATTACTGTAAAGAAAGTTTATTATCCTGAATGCTAATTCAAGTATTTTTTAAAAGGCATACCATATCAGATATATTTGGCATTAAAAAACATTAGCACAATTTTTTCCAAAGAGAACATACCTTACGGACATTTTACAAATTGGATCTTTGAGGGTATATTCATTACAAAATGGAAAAAGCAAATGTAAATTTTAAGGAGTTGTCTACATGCATCATCTATATTTGCATCAATTGCCATCAAAAGAAGGATGAAAAGAGCAGACAAGAAAAATCAGCATCTCTTTGTTAAAGCACTACTTCGTGTCATAGGGATCACTCCACCTACAAATTTGACCCTATGCTCATGGCCCAGTTATACTGCTAAAAAGTTTCTCTTTCATAACAGAAAGATAGCATTTACTTTCTTTTCTCCTACTGGGAAAATGGGCTTGCAGTTTGAAAAGTAAAGCACGAAAACTTATTTAATGATCCGCTATGTTTAGCTACCTTTTCAAAGAGGCATGTTTGGAAGAAGACACATAACTTCCCTGACCAGGCATGTAGCACAACCGTGAAAGAATGTGGTTATTTTCCAGCATTTTCTGTGAATGTTAGAAAACAAAAAAATTGACTGAATGTGATTTGCACTCTGAAAAACTGTTCAAGTTTTTAAAAAGTTACCATAAAAAACAAGTCTCTTTTCATAATTCTGTTCTCTGGACAGACTCTCATGAATGCAATGAAATCATGACACCATGTGAGGCTGCTTGAAGGATAACGGTGACATGACTCAGTGTAATGCAGAGCTATAGTTTCTCTTAATGAAACTTGATTGCTAGGAGTGAGAAGAAACCTCACAGGAGTAGTGATTTGATTTTGAAATCTCAAGCTATGGTCTACAAACACCAGGAACTCAATTCAGTTATCTAAATGTCATTTGAGGCACCCAGGAATAGCCTGACAGGGAGGGGTTTGGTGAATGGGATGCAAGAACTACGGGAGACCTGTGACCTTCTAGGCTAGCAGCTGATGATAAGACAAAATATCCTTGGGCACACCAAATAACTTACGTGTCTCTGTATGGGGAATTGTATTTTTCTGTATCTAGGGGATGGGCTGGACCTGCACCATATTTACCAAGTGTCACCTTGGTGGGAATCATGTCATGGCTGTCTTTTGGGGGCAAAATTGTTCTCTCAGCACTGTCTGGATCACAGACACCTCTAAGCTGTATCTGATAGGCTGCAGCACTCAAGGCTGTGTACCATGTAGGAAATGTTAAGAGAAACACACAGAACATTTCTGAGATCTGTCCCTCAAGAATATCTTAAGACAGATTAACTTGCATTTTTCCACGGGTCAAGAGAACTGATGATATCCCAGATGGTGCTACTGGCAGAGATGGGCTGGGATTCAGCTTCCCTGTGTGGGGATATCAGTTCAGGTATCTAAATGCGGATGTGTCCTGTTATGGTCAGTGGAGGTCCAGTTCCCTACTTACAGTCACCTGGTGCTCTTGGAAATGCCCTTGGATATCTGAGACTTCTTCAAGGATCTGGCAGATACGACATGGGAACTGCTGGAAGTATGTGCCTTTTTGGAATGGTAGTTCCAGAAAGTGGCAACCAGGTGGGATTCTCAAGGACATCCCAAATGGTGCTACACCCTTAAGTGTGGGGAACTGGTTGAACTTGCAGGACAGATTACAAGACAATTCAGCTAAATCTAAAGTAGATACATATGTGGTCATTGGCTGACCAGACTCCACTGACTGCATTGCTCTTACATGGCAAGGTCAGTAGACATGTTAAACAGTTCATCACCCATAGCTCTTTGCACGAAATACCTGAAGGTTTTGGTGCTGGGAAGAAGAATAAAGGGCACTTGAAAAAGATGGGATGTATTTGGCTCACATAATGATGCTGAACTCTATGCATTGAAGAAAGTTTAGTCCTCTTCCTTACCTGGAGCAGCAGATATACCTGTTCAGCTGCCTGTTGGTTGAACCTGTGCTCCTACAGCTTGGATAGAAAGGCACAACTTGACATTTGAGGGTGTTCTGCAGCACACATGAGGGATCTGTGTTTTCACATGTGAAGAACCACATTAAAGAAACTAAGACACTCAAAGTGTTCAAAAGGAAGTTGAGTGAGCTCTTTTTCTTCAAGATGTTATTCCTTGAGTTACCTTCCTATTGAGAGACTATCAGCACAGACCTCTATACAACTGCCCAGGAGATTTCTTCCCTTCACTGCTTTTTCCCGTGGGTTTCTTTTCTTGTCAACATGTAAATTCAGAAAGGACTTGATCACCTCGTCAGCTGGCCCATTGAACAGGGATGACTTTTGCCCTTGAGTCTGGGTCATCACCAGAATGATACGATTTAAAATTCTATTTAAGACCAAATCAGTTCAAAAGGTTCTGAGTTGAGTGTTTGAGCTTCCTAGAGAGACATAAAAAGTCTCTTCTGTTACCAAAATTGACTGTGGACTTTCTTTTTTTTTTTTGGCTTGAAAGCTGGCCTGTGATACTTGAAGAGCTTCCATAATTTTTAGGAAAAATTAATATGGCCTGTTTTTAGTTTCAAAGCTCATATCTATTCCATTTAGAAATCATAAATATACTCTCTCAGTCTTTGTTTCCACCATGAAAATGTAACATCAAGTCCAATTTTTGATAAAATCTTTTTCCACTAGTAACTGTTAATGCCACTTACAGCATTAAATATCTTGCTTTATTTACCTGCTCCTTTCCTTCAAGTTGGAACATGGATCTCCAAGGCACATGATACATAGTGACTTGGTGTCATACAGGTGACAGCCAATGGCAAATGGATCTCCAATTACATTCAGTTGCTCTTCAAGGGTTTCTCCCCTAGTGTGAACAGAGTGCATGGGTGAGAGTTTGATGTGCTGAAAATGCATGTTTTTAGAGCTGTTAACATGTTTTAGAACAGTTAAAAGTTATGACTCCTTTCCCCCTGCCTACCTCCCAAACTATGTCTTCCTGGGGTCTGGAGAGCTTTCCATTTTCTGTGTGCCACAGAAGAACATGTCTCTGGCTGGCCTGGAGCTGCCAATGGTAAGTGAGAGTGCAGAGCCCACTAGTGACAGCAGTAAAATCCAGAGTGACAGTGGTTAAGTGGGAGGGCACTACCGTATGTCAGGAGGGTTTCGAAACACCAGGAGGATTAGTGGAGTTCTGGGAGGTGTGAGGTGTGAGAGGAAAAAGATGGAAGGTGCTTCGGGCAGGGCAGCTAAATTTCTTACTATATTGTCTCCGTCAACTTCAAGCCGTCTCCTTTCCCACCTTGTCGCTCAGCCATTTTGATACTGCTGGAGAGCGAGGACCTGTTCACAGGTAACTTCACCCCAGAAGGGCTCATATTCCTGCTCCTTGAGTTCCCATGTCCCTCTGAGACGTGAGGTGCCCTATGCCTCAGGCTCACACCTACATTGTGCTTGCGTTCAACCTAGCCACGCTCTATCACATTTTGACTGCTTCTTCTGCTGACCCTCTTCTTGTACTGGAAGCCTAAGTTGTTTGGGAGGACCTGCAAGGCCTCAGTACAGCTCCAGGACAAAATCAGGGACAACAGGTCACTGACAATGACTTTTCACAGCACAAGGCAGCCATATCCCCTGACCCAGCCTTGGGAGGTCCCAGCTTAGATACTTGTCTATGTGCTTTGCACGTTGCATCCTGCACAGGGTAATATAAAGCAAATGGAGCAAGAATGCCACACTTTAAGAAAAGCATGTCTTGTTTCGCAAATGATTGAACAAGATGGATACTTACCTTCTATGCACATGTTGTGATAGGTCTCAGGTCCACAAATGGTATTTTTAGTCCCTGGCTGTGAATGCTCATATGGTTCGTTGCAAAGAATTAACTAGAGGACTAGCTGTCAGTCCATTGCCATATTGTTGTAACAGAAACCAAAATATCTCCAAAATGTCAACCTCTTCCAAAACATTGCAAATAAATGATAAAGTTTTGCAGAATTTCCACTGCTTAATTCAAAGACTGTTAATTCTAAAAAAATAAGCCAAGTCAAATAAAATCTGGCTTAATGTAAAAAATGATTGTTTCAAACTGAAAAAGTGTTTGTGTAGAATAAGATACAATCAAAATGCACTTTACAAGGTAGAAAGCCATTCTGGCCTATTCCAGCAAATGTTTTTATTTTCAGCCCTCCATATGGTTTTAACCTTAAATTCAATAAAGTGCATAGAATGAAAAACACTTCTGATGAGCCCTTTCCCAGCGACATTATTGAAATGTTCAACCCACAAAATATTAAAATGAAAGAAAAATTAGTTTTCTCAGATTATGCTAATTCTCCCTGAGAAATTCTATTGTTTCACGGAAGAGACAAGTTGGAGATCAAAGGAAACAACCAATGAAGCAAGCTGGCTGAAAAGTGACAAGAGTCAATTAAACATCTAAATGTTTTGTTAACTCCTTGCTGTAGAAACTGCGTGCTGGAAGAGATACTTTCTAGTTCTCAAAAGGTGTCAAACTGCCACCAAACTCAAAGATAAAGTGAGTAAACAACTTAGAGGAGCAAACAATTGTCCAATTTTCCTGACCGCAGACACTGCATTTGGCACAGTTTTGTGTGAAATGCCGAGAAAAAGTTTTTCCTTCTTTTCAGAATCGAAACTTAGTACAACTGCGGAGTTCAGGATGATGAGCCAAAGTTTTGTGGTTCTTTAAGAGAACAGGGAAGGCTATGGAAGGAATCCAGGCAGGTTTAGCTCAAGCTTTTCTCCACATTGAACTAGGACAGGGAGGATGTTCTGGTAGTCACAGGTATGACTCCTCCATTTCTCATTGCATAGCATGAATGGCATATGCTGTGATAATAGTGTGTGACTTGTTTGCAAACTTTGGTGCATAACCTCCCTAAATATTGCCTGGTGATGTCAGAAATTAGTGGGAGGTCATGAAAAAGCTCCTTTCCTGGATTTTATCTCATATCTTGCTTCCCAGTATTCCCCGCCTCCTCTTTGTCAGATTTGGCTCATCTTATTGTACATTATTACGAAGTCTCCAGAAGGGATGTCAAAATACCTGTAAAATCTTAAAAGCCTAGAAATCTCAGTTTGTAAGAAAGAAATGAGATTTCACAACTTGTAAGGTTGTAGAGAGAAGCTGAGGCAAAATTTTTGTACTGAACATTGCTGACATTTTTCCACCTTATTCTGAGTAACATTTTTCCTCCATTATTTTATAACTAGGATATAAATGTGAATTGGGATGAAGTTATCTGCCATACACGTTGTTTATAACTCACAGAGATGAGCAAATGATATAGAAATTATCTGTCTCCAGACCTCTTGGAGATTAGTCCTTGTTAGTCAGAGTTGAGGATTTCTATCATCTTGGTGAATGTAGTTGGAGTATGGATCCATCTTACCAGCTGTGTAATTCTGGCCAGCCTTCTTGGCTGGAGACAGAAGATACATCGCCAGTTCCATAATTTCTGCAATGGCTTGAGTGAAGCCTGTTATGTCCTGACAATTGTTTTAGTGTCATGTCTTCATTTTGGGTACATCTCATCAGTAGAGGTTCAGCAATAAGGCCAGAGGAATAAATTGGGATCACTTATCGTTTTCATGAAAACAGAATGACATGTGCAATAACTTTTAATGCATTTCCAGCACCTCTTGTCTGTGTTACTTGGCTCTTTGTTGAATTCTTTCATATGCAAGAGATGAAGCATGTCACATATCCAGAAAGCACTCCATATTCTGCATCAATGGTGGCAGTGTTTATGAGTTGTACTTTTAAATAAATTATTTCCAAGATGCATTCTAACTTCTTCAAGTCTTTCACACCCAGTTTGTTTCAGGGCAGCACACCAGATTTTTTCATCTCACATTTTAGTAAAAAATCAATCCATCAGTCATCATTAGATACATCAAAGCAGATTTTGCAGTGTGGCAGAGGAGTGCTCAGCACAGGGAGAAGGTTCATGAACCCATGCAGACTGTTGATAATAGTTGCTTGACTACACTGGCATCACTCCTGTGAGACCTACGGTGGAGACAGAGAGATGAACAAACTCTGCAGGTCTGCTGGCGAGGAGGAGAGTCTTTTACAGAAGCTGCCTGAAGGCAGATAGTAGTGAGCTCCTTGCTTAGGGACTCTGAATCTTGCTGTATGTAAGGGTCTACAATCAGACTATGTGAATACCCTGGCACAGGAGCATGGAGAAGACAGCAGAGTATGGAGGAGATACCAGAGTGGTTCCAAAGCACCAGCAAAGCCTCAGTGTAAGGGAGCCATTGCAGAGGCTGGGTTGGGGGGTTGGCTTTAGGCTAAATGCATATCTCTAAAATCTTCAGGAGTAACCCATGATTATATCCCCTATCTGTAAAAATGTGGCCATCTCCCCCTAAAATGTTACAGTAAAATAAGAAAACATTAGCACTTTTTATTATTTGTTTCTTCATAGAATCATAGAATAGCCCAGGTTGGAAGGGATATGAAAGATCATGTGGTCCAACCTGTCACAGGAAAGGGAGCCTAATGACATTGTCTAGAACTCTATTCAATGGCACCTAGAAAACCTCCAGTGATGGGGACTTCACAAGGTCCTTGGGGAGGTTGTTTCAGTAGTTGATTCTTCTCACTGTAAAATGTTATTGTTGTTGTTGTTGACATGAAACCTTTCCCAGTGCAACTTGTAGCCGTTGTTTCTTATCTTTTCCATATGATCCCTTGTGAAGTGACAGCCTCTGTTCCCTTTCTAGCTGCCCTTTAAGTGTGAGAACAGTGTGATGAGGTCACTCTGAGCCTTCTGCTGGATGAAAAGACACAACTTGTTCAGTCTTTTCTCATAGATCAGGTTCTCCAGCCATTTGATAATCTTCGTGGCCCTCCTTTGGACCTTCTCGAGTCTATCTGCATCTTTCTTGACTTATGGGGACCAGAACTGGACACAAAACTTCAGATGTGGCCTGCCAAGCGCTGAGTGGAGTGGGATGATCACATCTCTATCTCTGCTAGTAAAGCTACAACATCCTTTCTTTCTTCCTGACTGGAACTTGTATTTTTTGGAGTCAATGTGTCCCAGATAGATACAAAGCATAAGAGAAAAACACAAAAGTTGATGAAAGAATTTCCCAGCCTTGTATTGCAATCTTTCACACAGCATATTACTTTCAACTTCATCTCCCTGAGGGATCTCAGTAATTTATCTTAATAAATGCATAATTTGTCGGTGAGATTTCTGTTTTTCTTTTTAAGTTAACCTAAAGAAACTTGAAAAATTCATTTGCTGAATCTAAACCTCAATGCTGAGCTGGGATTTTTGGAATCAATGATCAGATAGTGGCTGAATAATGAGGATAATGGATAATTAGAAAAAGCATATGGCTTCCTGCAACTTCATTATTCATGCCAGGAAATCACTGGGCAAACAGTGTTAGTACAATATATTCCCTGACCGCTGAGTAAGTGAAACATAGCTAAATCCTGTGCAGTGCTCAGACCGGATAATGTGTGGGAGTAGTAAAGAAAACCCCCACAAATGGCACCAATTCTACTTCTTAGGAAATAGCAGTGAAGTTCTACCACATCCACCTTCCAGCAGAAACCCAAAATCTAGTTAGCTATGCAAAACTATTTATTATGACACTGATTCCTTGTGCACTGAGCATATGTTGGATTTCATCGGAGACATTCTTTCTGTGAAAGTGGGCATCTCAAGTGGATGACTAGACACACAATAAGCAACATTCAGGCTGTGAAGGACCAACACATAACTTGGTGTTAAAGCGACTAAAAATAGGAGGAATTGACGGAATAACTTGCAGTTTCTCAGTAGATCTGAAATCTGCATTGTTGCAACAGTCATGAGGTTCAGAAATATGAATTCTGCTCTCATGTAAGGCAGTGCAGATAACATCTCTGACATCACCTTATTCATATTATTTAGGTCTTTGGATAGCTTAAATGTCAAAGCATTGCTGAAATCATAGTTAGAAACAAGATGCGGAACACTGTATTTATCCTTATTTGCCCTCAGCCTGTCATTTATTTTACTTTTTTTAAAATTTTATATTTTATTTTATTTATTTTATTTAATTTATTTTATTTTCTAGCAGTCTTCAAAAGTATCTGCTATCTAACAAAAATTAAAACTGCAAAGAAATCTTAACATTCACATCATTAAAAAATGAGAAAGAAATAGCTTATGGATGCATGAACTAGGTGTGTTAAATAGAACATGAGAACATGTTGCTGAGCAATTTGAAAAAACTTAATCAACACCCTTTGAGCATAAGCTCAACGCAATTCACAACCCACAGCTGTGACTCAGAAGGAAGGTTCTCTATTAAAATGTCAGCCTTGTCATTTATTCCTTTTGCCATTTACTTAATTCTTTGAGGAGAACGATTTGTTAATTGTGTTCTTTTTTCTTGGCAGCAGTCATACTCTGGTGAACATTCAGTCCTGAAATTTGGACCCTCTTATGAGAAGTTTATCTATGATCCTGTGCTGCATGTAGTGTTTGTATGCAGTTTCATATGTGTAAATAGAGAAGGAGAGTAGAAGACAATGAAATGAGCTTGGACCTAACTTTTCTTCTAAGATAATATTTAGGAACACATGCACTGAGGACACAAACACTAAATATATGACAAGGCTGGAGAGGATATTAATACTGGAGCACACACTATGTTCAAATTGTCCAGGGAACTGGCAATAATGAGAGGTAAATCCAGAGAGAGCAAGTTACCAAATTGCCATTTTCTCTTTCCAAGAGAAACCTGATTGCACTGTGTCCTCCTGAAAAGTGTTACAGGGACACATCCACTATGATTGTTCACAGCAAAGACTGTGAACTTATTTTGCCATCTTCTCAGAGAGCCAGAACAGGGGTTGATGGTCCCATGGTGGATACAGATCCCTCAAGATTTGTGGACATCAGAGAAACAAATACAAACTGTTCCTTGCAGAGGCAAATTACAGTAGAAAATATATGGGGATTCTCATAGCATTATGTTAGAGTGAGTCCAGAGGAGGCCACCAAGATGATCAGAGGGATGGAACAGCTCCCTCATGAAGACAGACTGAAAGCATTGGGGTTGTTCAGCCTGGAGAAGAGAAGGCTCCAGGAAGACCTTACTGCAGCCTTCTAATACCTAGAGGGGCCCTACAGGAAAGCTGGAGAGGGACTTTTTACAAGGGCCTGTAGTGATAGGACAAGGGATGATGGCTTTAAGCTGAAAGAGGGTAGATTTAGATTAGATATAAGGAAGAAATTCTTCAACATGAGGGTGGCGAGACACTGGAAGAGGTTGCCCAGAGAAGTTGCAGATGCCTCATCCCTGGGAGTGTTCAAGGCTAGGTTGGATGGGGCTTTGAGCAACCTGGTCAAGGTATCCCTGCTCATAGCAGGGGCGGCTGGAACTATATGATCTTTAAAGTCCCTTCCAACCCAAACCATCGTATGATTCTATGATTATTTATTCCCAAACTTCCTTACAAAGAAATTGCCATGGGTCTGGGTGGTATGAGCTACCCTACTTGGACATATTTATATCTGAAAAAATATAAGAGTATGCTTCCTGGGAAGGATGAACACTGTGATTATACTTCTGTTATATGAATTTGACAAGAAATGTCATGCTCAAAGGTACAGTGCATTTTTTCTATAAGCCTGATTGTGAGTGACACCCACTAGTCACCTTTTAGATGAGCAGATAATTGGAAATGTGCTCTTCTGTCATCTTCAGCTGGGTCTCTCAGGAAATCTCTATTATCTCTCTATTATGTCCTTGAGGGAGAACAGAGCTGATTCTTTAATATCCCCTCTCTAGCTTCCAGCCACTGTGATGAGCTACTTACTCCATGTTGCTTTAACGTGTAGATGACCTCTGTTTCATTCCTTGGAGCTACTGATAGAGTAACGTGCTGCTCTGTGTAAGCAATGGTCTCATAGTCCATCCCCTATTGTTTTCCTAGAACACACGACTGCTCTTGTAAATTAACGTAACTTCACTGACTCCACTGTGAAACGGACCTGGCATCAGTCTATCCTAGCATCTGTGTGTATCCTCCACCATGCCCTGGGCCACTGCTACCTTGGGACTCCTTTATCTGTTTTTCTCCACTACACATCCCCTCCTCCTTTGCTAATGTCTTTTCCAGAGGTTGTCATCACTTCTTTTCCATATTCTCCCATTACAGACCACCGTCACTTCCTTTTTATCTGCACCCTGGCCAGCTCTTAGCTCTGGTGGTGCCCGTGAAAAATCTGTGGTAACCAGCATAACCTGGCACAGCTGACTGTGCTGGGACATTGAAAAGGTTAACTTGCTCCTTGTCTCATCTGTGTATGAAAAGCAGCAACAGCTGGGAGCTCATGACAACTGTGAAGTTGTTGAGAGAAAGCTTCTCGAAGAGCAGGCAAGAGAGCAGAGCTGGATCCAGTCCCTGTTCCTGTGAGGTTTCCACTGCTGCCACTTGACAGCTGGGTTGGCTGCTGCTTTCCTGTGGAGAGACCTGCTCCTGGGAGATCTCCTCTGCCCCTGCTTTGGTCCTGAGTTACACCAAGTTGAAGGCAGTAGTTGTATGCACTGAAAGATGAGACTCAGCTGTCTTAAAGTGAGGGCTGGGTGGTTTACCTAGAACAAAAGTGAAACATTTTCCAGTCTCTAACGGCCACCTTGTGTGCTGAGATAGATATCCTCATTTTGTAACTATAACTCACCGGTTTTGTGAGTTATGTGTGGTCTGTGCTGTGTCAGCATGTACTGACAGCATTACAAGGTTACCTTCCATGTTGGACAAACTTCAGGGAAGCAAGCATACTTAATGTATTTGTAGAATTTCAATAAGTAGGATGTTTAGGACATTACTTTACACCTCAGTAGCAGTTTATAATCTGAACCAAATACTCGAATGGTTATACTTGAAAAACAATCTCTCACTTCGATTCCAAGAAATAACCCTGTGCTAATACCTTTTTAATGGATGTATCCTGCTTGGGTTTTTTATTTAACAAAAAAGGCTGGTGAAAAGAAACGCAGATGGACTTTCATCGAACTGACTTCCAAAAATCTTCCAGCAGACTAATCTATATTTCATTAGATGAAGTACATAGGAGACTGTATCCCTCTTGATTTATGAGCAAAAGTTTTATGAGAAATATGAACTGTATATAATATAGCTGATCCATCATTCAGAGATAAGTATTAGTAACCGTAGCCAAAATCAAAATTCTCCTGGGCTGCTATCCAGTGACTGTATGAGATAATTTTCTAGAGGTCCCAGAACACTATGACATAGGTAAATCTGCCTTTGGACCAAAAGCTACGCTAGAATGTGTAATTTATTGAAAAAGGATCATTAATCTCAATTTTGACCTAAATTAATATACTCCAAGGATGACAGCACACTTTGGCTTGAAATTTGCACACAGCAACAGAGAAGAAGAGAGGGACTTGACCTGATGAAGGTTTTGTGCTCCTGCATGAAGTAGTTGGTCTATTAAAATGAAGTCACTCTCCCTGATCCTGTAAGATATTTAGACCACTACGGTCACAGCAACACTCTTGCTATTTCCAGACATGCACAGATTGTAAGGGAACCCATTCCATTGCTGAGGGCTGGGTTAAGACCCTGGATGTGGTTTCAGGCTGAGATTGTCACCATCTGCTGGACAGTGGCTGTGTGAGGCTGCTTATGCATCTCTTGCCTGCAGCAGACAGAGCATGTGTCACAGATTTTGGGTAGGCCTGTAAGGAGTGCCACATTTGGGATGGACAAATCTGCACTGAGGGCCACAGTTGCAGTGATTATTTTGGGTTGGGGGAGTAGATTTAGTTTTCTAACCTGCAGTTCCATGGAGACTTTGTGTAGACAAGGCAAAACTGACTTATCTCAGTAGCATTCGTGGTTTCAGTCCTTGCATCTCACCCAATGTATGGCTTTGTCCAGGGATACTTTCATACAGAGTGCACAACTGGAGCTGGAGCCTCAGATGTCCCCTCTGCACGTGGACCCTGAAATTGCTGGGCCACAGAGTGAGATTCTGTTGTGCTCTCACCTTCCAGCAATGGAGACCTCTTGTGTCTATATCACAGGCAAAAATTAAGGTTGTCATCTTCTCCCCCTGCTTACTTCCATCTGCGTCTCTAATGCACTGTCTCGGAAAGATTAATATACTAGAATCTGCACTGTTTCATCGTGGCACCGTGGTCAATTGCTTCCCAGGCAAGGAAGAATTTACTCCTGTCCTTAATGGCAATGTCAAAGACTCTGCTCTCCAGCCTCTTCTGAGAGACTGAGGCAACTGTCAGCCCCTGCCTCAAAGGGATCCCCTGGTGCAGGTGCCTGATGGGAATCCTGGCTTCATGTAGGTGCCTGTGTCCAAAGGACTATGCTTCTTCCTCTTTGGGGTTTCCTACTAGGTGATTTTGTACCCTCCCCCAAAACTTGTGTTGACTGTTGTGAATCCTGTCTTGAAGAACTGCATTCTAGCTCTTCCTGGGCATGGTTTTTAGATGCCCAAATCACTTTCATGGGTTTGGCCCAGGGCAACTGTCCAGAATCTCATATGATGGATGCAAGGCAGGGTGCACTGGTCTCAACGTGTGACCACTGCTCATGGACTACAGGCTTTGACTTCCCATCTAGTGTGCTGTACTTGGCTTTTCTGCTTAGATTTTCATCACCCTTTCTATCACCACAAGGTCCTCCACTTCCTCTAGAAATCCTAGAGGACTCTTCTCTCTAGTGGCTCCAGGGCTGCAGTTATTTGTGAAGACCAAGACAACAGGGACTTCTTTCAGAGTGGTACTGAAGCTGACATTGTAGAGCAGGTCAGCGTCATGCAGATATCTCTGGTGTTAAGCATCCAGGTTTGTTGAGCTGCTTTCTACAATTTGTGTCTACAACCTAGTGCTGAATCTCAGTTCTAAAACTAGATGAGATACACCTCACTCAGCCCAAGGGCCACATGATAGCTCTTCCATTTTCTATGTGTAGCACCATCTTTAGCTTCTCATACCTTTACAGTTTTCATATTGCTAGTGAATGACTCCTCAGTGCTGACTATTGTTTTAATTTCTTTTGTTTTCCTCATGCTTGATTTTAAAACAGGAAGAAAAACCTGTAAACATCATCCTGTAAGAAGAGAGAGTTACACTCCTGACTTTCAGTCCTACATACGATAATTGGTTTCTCTTGTAGTACTGAGCAGGCTACTCAATCTCTACATACATCAGAGATTGATAGCAGCATCTGTAAAATGGTGACGACAATGCTCCTAAGGGTTACGCCATGAAAAAAGTGATTAATCAGAAAATCATAGAGTCATTTTGGCTGGAAGATCATCGAGTCCAATCACAACCTAAACCTAGCACTAAATCATTTCCCTAAGAACCTTGTCTATATGTCTTTTAAACTCCACCAGGGATGGTGACTTCCTTCCTGTAAAGCCTGTTTTAATGCTTCACAACCCTTTCTGTGAAGAAATGTTTCCTAATGTCCAATCTGAACCTTACCTGGCACAACCTGAGGTCGTTAAAGAAAGCTTTTAAGAGTACTCAAAACATGTAAACCAGGATTTGACTGGTAAATTCCTATTAAATGATGATGGCAACTACACAGATTTTCAAGTGCAAGGGGACAATACAGAGTATGGGCAGATAGGATTGACTGACAGACTGAGGCAAAGGTGAACTTGTGGCTTTTGCATGGATTCATTATGAAAACCAGAGAAGACTGAGATGCTTTGACTCATGAGGGATCTCTGAGGACCTGGATTTGCTCAGTTCAAAATCTTCCACCACAGCCAGATGGTCCAAATCTAAAGAACTGAAAACACATCATTCTTCCAGCTTCTGATCTCTCTTGCATAGAGGACATGGACCTGTCATACCATCTGTTCTGAATGCATTTTAAAAAATCCTGCTGAATCTTCACAACACTGCTTCCTGACAGACTTCCACATTGCATTGTGTCTGCTTTCTCATTGCACCCTATTCTACAGAATACATTTCAGTTTAATCATGTCTTTATATATAATGAATTTCATCTATTTGCAGCAAGAGTCCTGAGAGGATAATTTAACTGCTGGACAATAGATACAACTATATATTTAGCAGAGATCTGTTATGTCCATGTACTATGAAATTTTGTCTGGTAAATGTAAAAGCATATCAAGGTTTAAATGTCATCATAAGTGTTGGAAAGAGCATGCAAAAGATTATTTCTGTAGTACTTCTGGTTGCATCTTCAGAACCAGCTACTTGGAGTCAATACTTAAGTACTCCTTTTTGCCTCTTCTGGATGTTGAGCATATTAGTTAATTTATATTTAATTACAAATCCCCTTTGGTATTCTTGAAAAAAGACAATGCTCAGAGGAAATAGTAACTCCCCCAAATAGTAGGAAGCTTCAAGAAATGATTATTTTTTCCAAGGATCATTCTAGTCACTAAAGCCATTATTTCTCACACAGTCTCTGGGGAGCTAGTATTGTAATTTTTATTACTTATCCAAGTCACCATATTCACAGAATATGTAGAAGTATTGCTCTTTACACAAAATACTTCTTTTTTGGAGGAATAAGAGCAACAACATCAAAGCAGGGCTGGTCTAGACATAGTTTCTCCAAGTCAGTAACACGGCCTGTTAAAATCACAGCTGATTCCTGAATCACCTTGAAGTTTGTTCTAGAAAGTTTATCTTTCTGTTCCAGTTATTTCTTCTTCCAGAAATTTTGCCTACCAGATTTCTCCCTATTTCCATGAATATCTGCTCAGATTATGCCTTGTCAGTCTTTGCTGTTGGTTGTGCCCTCCCGCCTCACAACAGTTACTGGCTCGATCTTAAACTCAAAGGGGAAAAAAAGAGGCTGGGGACCAAGTGGGGCAGGAAAGGGGGGTTGTGGCTTTTATGGTATTCCTCCAAGTACCCCGAACTCTTCTTTCGCCCATAATATGGTGATTTGGTGCTTAGAGAGCTGCTCCCACCTGCAAAACATGAACTTATACAGAAAACAGAATATTGTTGTAATGTCAGGAAATACAAAGGTGAGGAATGCAGAAAAATACGAGCATCAACTTAAGAGTAAATGATGACCAGAAAAACATAAACTTTGCTATCTTGCAGACACTTCAATTTTGCTACATTTTTCTTCTCTTCATTAAAATATGTAAAAAAAATAAATCAACCCAGCAAAGTCTTGTGACCTGTACACAGCATCTAGTGTCTATATACATCAAGTAGCCTTCATCTGACAGAAACAAGGAATTTTACAATAAGCTCTTCACATTCAAACTACTTGTCTAGGCTCCCTTTATAGCCAAGATATGATTATAATTTAAGGATGTGATTCATCTCATTTTAAAATAAATGTCTGTCATCAATCACGTGAATTATGTCTGAAGAATACCTGTTTCCCTTTGCTGTCTGTGAGAGCAGCCAGGTACAGACAGACATCTCTGTGTTGCAGACTTCAGAGAGTTTGTTTCTTACCAACACAGCTTTTTGAAGGGATAAACTCAGCCTGCCTTCTTAATCAAACCTGAACCCAGGCTGAGTGTCCTGTCTACCAGATGCTTCAGGTGGTTTTGGTATTATTTTATACTTCCAGATCTAAGCGGTTTTGTATTACTGCTGTTGTGCTGTTAATAATTGCTATCAACCACATACTTACACAAGAGGCAGATCCATTTCAGTGCTGGGTAAAATGACCTCTGTTAATTACTTTCCCTATTATGGTGCAAAATGCTGTGGATTCCTTCAGGCTGAGAGTCATTAGATACATACAAGCTATTATTGCTTCATTATCATTATTTTCTCATCATTCTCAGTTTTTCCACAGGTTTCCTCATTTTTATATTTGTTCTAGTCACTTCTGAGCAGCTATTTTCAGTGTAGCTTCCAGCCTTGATTATCCCTGCTATTACCATTCAGAATGGGTTAACGAGGGTGTATCTCCCTGGTCTTAGATGATGATTTAATCAGAGCTTTATTATGTCTCACTGTGTTTCACAGTGGTACAATACATGGTCAAGACAGATGTGTTCTCTCCCAGCGGAGTGGTCAGATCCATTTTTGCATGTCTGCTGTTCTTTGGTGTCTGCTCATTGGGATATTTGTTGTCATTTTAAATTTTTTTTTTTTTTTTTTTCTCTTAAAGGGCTTTTCTCATGCTTTGTGCTTTTTATGGTGACACACCAAGTACCCCATATAACATGGGAGCCATCAGATCTTGTCTGAGCCTTACATTACATACAGCTAATCTACCAACCATGGAGAAGGAAAGAAAAATGGTGACTTTACATTTAAAAGATTTGTTTAAGATAATATTTCATTTGTTTTCTCAAGAGTCTGGTGATTTTCCAGTACTTAAACTGGAACAATACTTCATTTCAGCCTATTACTTTCCACTACTGATTGATTATGTTCATTTAATACACTCAAGAGCACTGATAGAGATTAGGGCCCAGCTTTGCTAGGTTCTGCCAGGAACACGGCAAGAAAAGTCCCCTTTTCTGAAAGCTTCCTGCTTTTGTCCTCTAGCTGTTGATGAAATTTCAGTGAAACCTTCTGCTTTCTGCACTGGGCAGTGCTGCCCATGGCTGCAGCCACCAGTGCCTGTGTTGTGGGAGGTGGGTACAGCCTGCTTAGCAGTCAGGCTTCAGTTCATCCCCTCCAGCTTAGGGTGCCCAGCTGGAAGACGTCTCCCTCCCTCTACTGAGGCAGCCTGTGCTGATTGTGCTTCCAGTCTGGGCACCTCCGTCAAGTGGCCATAGCGGAAGAGCAGGGGTGAATTGGGTACTGATACCTGCAGGGAGAAAGTTTGAAGCCCCTGTGTCCCCCTGTTGAAAGATCCATTTGTACAACAGCCCTTCTTGTTTCCATGCCTTGCCTGGATCCAAGTGCCCCAGCTCACACAAAGGGATCTCTATGCCACCTGGTAGGCTAGGATTAGGGAGTTTTTCACTGCTTGCTATCCTCAACTCCTGCTTTCTTCCTCTCTCTTCCTTTTCCCTGCTTCTTCTCTGGACATCTGGGGGCTCCTTTGCTCTTCAGTTGATTTGGTTACTACTGTCTTCTTTGCTATTTAGGTAGCAGCGCTGATGGCCATAAAGACTGGCAGTAAATGGGGTGTGACAGATAAAAGCTGTGTTGCCCTGAGGGCCTTAGAGTGTAAAGGTAATGCATCTATATCCAAGCAAACAAACAGAAGAGAAAACAAGATCAATCACAGACTAGGGAGGACCGCATTGCAGCCAGTATGCTTTTTGGTCTTTGAAAGACTTTGCTGAGGCAGAAAGGAGCTTGAAGAACATTAAGTAAAGCATATTCCAGACATTTAGGTGAGATTAAATATGGTTTTAATTTTTCTTTATTCCTTCTTTCACAGTTACATTAGCAGAAGTTAGGTAGTCAAGGATGGAGAGCTCATTGTTGGTGCAGATCATAATGTGAACATTCCTTTGTTATGGAGAAGTCCACTCCACTGGGACAGGCTGATCCAGGGAGACCCTTATCTTCATCATGTGGAAGCATCACTCTGTTACCAGATTGCTTCTAGGTCTAGGTGAGGTTAAAGAATCCCACAGCCCTGGTCTTGTGTCGCTTGTGGAGAAATACGCCTGTTCATTCACCATTAGCAGCTGAGTTAATTTCTAATCAGACCCTGTCAACGATTTTATATGTAGCAGCTTTCTGTCAGCAAATGCTATTTGAAATAAATTAATTTAATTCATGGTTGCATACCGTGGCTGTGTCAAAATATTTGTGGAAAATTATCAAAATATTTGCTTGATAAGAGGTTGTACTATTTTGGTTAGACTTTATCATCGCACTCATTACTTTCAGAGTGAGACAGATGAAACAAAATAGGTAAGAACAGTCAAAGTGAAATATTTCTTTGTTGTTCTCTTGTGATGCAGGATGAAACCAAATGCCAGCACCTTGAAGTTCTCCCCAGGATAAGAAAACTGAATTTCACCAGCTTGAATTATGATACTAATATTCCTTCCTTCATAAGCAGCTTGACCTCCTCATCTGTGCTGGAAAACAAAGGAGGGCCAGACTTCCTACCTACCATTGGATCTGCACATAGAGAAGAAAGAGAGACCTTTTCTAAATAGGTACCATATACTCTTCTGCTCCAGGCTACACTTCATTAGTCCAATATTGTGATTAAAACCCATCTTGCCTATACCTTTAAATACAGCTCCACTCTAGGAATAGCAGGAAGAAAGCTGTCTTTGTATAGGACATCTCTTCCCCTGTTAAATATATAAACTATCCAGAAAAAAAGTAGAAATTTGTCTTTCATTTAATGATGAACATTTGCTCTGATATTTGTTCACTTTTCCAGAACTGTCTTAATTAAACTGCTGTAATCTATGTTTTTTATACCAAACATGGTGATTTCATTATTCAAAAGACACAGAGCTGGCACACATTCGATGCTTCTGAAGGAAGGGTGTATTATGGAAATGAAAACTTACCATTTCTGGAGGCACATAAAAAGAATTAATTGTGTTTAATGCAGAATTAACTCCATCTGGAAATGCTGCTGTTTTGTCTCCGTTTGAAAAAAACATCA
Organism: Patagioenas fasciata; assembly: GCF_037038585.1. Taxonomy (NCBI): domain Eukaryota; kingdom Metazoa; phylum Chordata; class Aves; order Columbiformes; family Columbidae; genus Patagioenas; species Patagioenas fasciata. The sequence goes on from NC_092520.1 coordinate 31,811,005, forward strand.
TGAGAGTATATGAAGCACAGTAACATGCTTCTTTGTTGTTTGACAGTCACTAGCTAGAAAATTCAAATCCAAATGCAAAGTAAAAACATGAAACAAAGTCAATTGCATTGACAGGAAAATTCTTATTTATTTTCTAGCTTTTGGAAAGTTGTCTGGATCATGCCTTGCATATCAAGACAGGAATAAAGAAAACTTCTTCATCATTTCTGCATCACTTAAAAGAAGACATTAATCTCTAGGAACAATAACAGACTAAAATCCACCTGAGCCTGTCCATGTCACATTCTTCTTCTCCCTGTCAGCAGTCCTTCCTGCTGCTTAGGTCCAGGAAAACATCCTAGCACAAGTCTGATTTAAACCACAGCCCTTTAAATCGGATTCTTCATGTGTTTGTCAGCTTGCATACCTTGCTGTTCGGTCCCTTGTTTTTCCCCTGGCCATTATGAAATTCCCATTTTCCTCTGTGACAGATGGTGTGGTAGTGACATCATTGCCGTGGTGGACAGCTCTTAGCACTTGGGCATGTGCTGTCTTGTGGAATAAAAGGGACCTGATTCAGCTGCCAGTGCTTGCTCCTCCCTTCTCCATCTTTGACCTTTGCATCCCAATAGAGGCTATGCTCTCATAAACCACAGCTCCATGTAGATACACCTTGTTTGTGTGGTGTGCCATGGTTCTACATCAGCCCGAGCACAAGGGACAGCATCGTGCTTGAGTATGACCCAAATACTGTGGTAAGGCTGCTACCCTCACAGATACTGATCTGATCAAATACATTTTACTGGTGTGTGCTTTGAAGACTGATTGTATAAGGACTGATGGTATAAGGAAAATACTTCTCATTCAAACTCATTCAAAAGTACCATCCACTTTGAGAAGCAGGGCCTCTACATTACAAACATGCATTTACTTTTGAGCCCTAGATATCTAAATTGTTAACCCATAGCCATGTCTGGGTGGGTTTGGAGCCCAAAGCTAAACCATTAACCCAGCACTGTGTCTGCGTAGAGTTTGAACTCCAGAGTGCCCAGGAGCACAGAACAGAAGTACAGGAAAGTACAGAAGTACAGAACAGGTCACGCTGATGCAAAGCTCATTAGTCCTGCTGTATCCAGCCTGATGCCACACAAAGTCATCCAGATGTCTCTGCTCAGGCCCAGAGCAAGGAGAGCATGGCATTCTGCTCACAGGGACCTTACCAAAGGCCTCATGTTTGTCCTGCTATTTGTCTGCAAATGGCTTTTCATCAGGTTAACTCTGAACAGTCGATATTGATTGTACTTCTTCACAGTCTAGCAGAAACAAGCTCTTCCTGTCTGAATCTCAGAGCCGGACTAAGGCTTCTGTTCTGCAATAGCTTGTGTATTACCCTGACAGAGCATCTCTTCATGTCTGTCTGACTGTCTGCTACCAAACCAAGGGAAAATGCTTCAGTGAGTTTGCATGCACGAACCATCCCCCACTTCATAACACCTAACAATTGGATCACAGGACAAATATCTAAACAGATTCTTTCTCTTATGGCTCCATACACACTCAACTAAATGATAGGATATTTATCTTCTGATAGATAAGGATAAATGTTGGATAAGTTTTACTCCTTGCCATAGAAAATGTGCTCCCTTTTGCTATCCTAGCTTCTACAGGGATAACAAAGTGATTTGGTACCTCTGCATTTGGGGCTCACTGAGCCTTTCAATAGCTGTGGACATATACAAGCAACTCCTCCTGATTACTAGAAAGACACTTGCTAAAGCAATTTATTGATGGGCTTTGGATTACAGTTGTAATTAATTATCTAAACTGCACTTATTTCAGTTACCTTTTCTAATAATACAGTTAACGATCTCAGTAGTTAGTCCACAGGGAACCATGCAAGTCTGTTGCATTCATTCAAAGATTTTATCTTAATGACTTTATTTTCTCCCAAATTAGAGCAAAACACAGATGGTTCTGCTGCCTAAGAAGCCACAGAGAAAGTGAAAATTGTCTGGAAACGTTTTACATTGGCCTGGGGGAGTGGAGGAAAGTTCTCCTCTGATTGTGAGCCTTCAAGCCTGATAAGAGAATCAAGTTCAGAGGGAAGTGGTGCCAAAATCACATGCATATCTTGAGTAGTCTAAATCCACTGCTGAGTATGGACACAACAGAACCATAGTCAACATGCAGTTAGCCAGCTAGCTCTCAAATGATCATTGGAAGATGCATCTTTCCACTGCTGGATGTCTATAAAACTGGGCTGGTTTTGGCTCCCTAGGTCTGAACTGGAGGACAATCACTGTTAGCTTCTACTTTTGCTTTGTCTCTGATTCAGTCCTCTCAAAGTGTCTTCGAGATAAGTTAGAACAAAGCTATGGACTTATTATACACAGGTCTTTCTCTAGTATAATTTCTTATTTTCCCATACAGCAGATAAATCAAATGTTTTTGAATGCTTAAAGACATGGTCTTAGTTTCTTTGAAGGATCTCAGGATGAAAAAGCACACTGAGGAAATTTTTTTTATAAAGTGCCTTTGGAGCATCTCTAGATGGAGTGCAAGATGTATATCACACCATGTCCCTTAGCCTACCTGCCAGGGACCTGCCTGGAGTGTACCCCACATTCCCTTCAACCTGCACGTCTCATTTTTTCCTTAGAGAAATCAGTACCTACAGCAGGGGCCAGTGTGTGCCTTGTGTTTAGAGAATCACAGGATCACAGAATGTTAGGGATTGGAAAGGACCTCAAAAGATCGTCTAGTCCAATTCCCCTGCCAGAGCAGGAACACTTAGATGAGGCTACACAGGAAGGTGTCCAGGTGGGTTTTGAATGTCTCCAGAGAAGGAGACTCCACAACTTCCCTGGGCAGCCTGTTCCAGTGCTCTGTTACCCTTACTGAGAAGAAGTTTCTTCTCAAAGTTAAATGGAACCTCTTGTGTTCCAGTTTGAGCCCACTGCCCTTTGTCCTACCATTGGCTGACACCGAGAAGAGCCTGGCTCCGTCCTCATGATGTTCACACTTTATACATTTGTAAACATTAATAAGGTCACCCCTCAGTCTCCTCCCAGCTAAAGAGACCCAGTTCCCTCAGCCTTTCCTCTTAAGGGAGATGCTCCACTCCCTTAATCATCTTTGTTGCCCTGTGCTGGACTCTCTCCAGCAGTTCCCTGTCCTTCTGGAACTGAGGGGCCCAGAACTGGACACAATATTCCAGATGTGGTCTCACCAGGGCAGAGTAGAGGGGAAGGAGAGCGTCTCTCAACCTACTAATCACCCCCCTTTTAATACACCCCAGGATGCCATTGGCCTTCTTGGCCACAAGGGCACAGTGCTAGCTCATGGTCATTCTGTTGTCCACCAGGACTCACAGGTCTCCTGGCTCCCTTTCTTGACTTCCTACATGTTGGGATGCTCTGATCTTGTGCCTGGTAGAAGCAGTCCCTGAACACTAACCAACTATCTTGGGCCCCTTTACCTTCAAGCAGCCTTGCCCATGGGATTTCCCCTAGCAATTGTTTGAAAAGGCCAAAGTTTGCCCTGCTGAAGTCCACGATTGTGATTCTGCTTACTATTCTGTTCCTGCCACACAAGATCTTGAACTCCACCATTTCATGGTTGCTGCAACCAAGGCAGCCCTCAACCTTTACCACTGCAACCTGACCCTCCTTGTTAGTGAGGATGATGTCTAGCAGTGCATCTCTCCTAGTCGGCTCCTCCACCATTTGCAACAGAAAGTGATTGTCAAGGCACTGGAGGAACCTCCTAGACTGTGGCCGACTGACTGAGTAGTCCTTCCAGCAAACATCAGGGAAGTTAAAATGCCCAACAACAACCAGGGCCTGTGACTGTGAGGCTGCTCTTGGCTGTCTGTAGAAGGCTTCATCAGCTTCCTCAGCCTGATCTGGTGGCCTGTAATAGACACCCACAACAGTATCACCCCTGCCAGCATGCCCCTTAATTCTCGTCCATAGACTCTCAACTTGCTCCTCATCCATGCCTGGACAATAATACATTGTAGTTGCTCTCTCATGTAAAGAGAAACTCTACCACCATGCCTGGCTCGCCTGTCTTTCCTGAAAAGGACATAGCCATCCATGACCATATTCCAGTCATGTGAGTTGTCCCACCATGTCTCTGTAATTGCCACCAGGTCATAATCTCCTGCCCGAACACAGGTTTCTAACTCCTGCTGCTTATTCACCATGCTGCGCACATTGGTGTACAGGCATTTCAGAGAGAGTTTAGACCAATATGAAGGCAGGATGCTAAGAGAAACTCAGGGACAGCATAGGATACTGGGTGAAACAAACTGACCTGGGAGGCTTCCCTCAAGCACCTGCTCCGCAGCCCAGCTCACATCACCTTGAGTTTCCAAGGACAAACATCAGCATCCCTTGGCCCAAGGGCAACAGTCCAAGACCTTGCATTCTTTTTGCTCCCCATTTTTGGGCTTGGGGGTTAAATGCAAGTGAATAGCTGAGAAACAAAAGCAGTTTCCTAAATTGTCTCTCAGTGGTGATGCCATCCCATTTGAACTACAGGAGTACCTGGCCTGTAGCTCTAAGCACAGGCCCCTCAGGAAGTACACCATAAAATTGGAAGTGTGTTTCAAGAGTCTTACAGCTTGAAAAAAAGAGGTAGTTAAGTTCTCAGCCTGGGGCTCAGCCCTGCTTTAATATGCAAAGGATATTTAGATGAGTGTACTGGATCAGATTAGCTCACCACACGTGCTTCTGGGAGTTTTGCAAATGAAAGTTGTGGTGTTGTGTAGACATGAGATGCTACCCACATATTGATAAGCCACTTACTTACAAAAAATAATGAGATTTCTGTGTTAATAGCTTGAAATCTGTTTGATACTATTCCAGAGAGCTGAATGGCTTGTGTTGATGTAACAAGGTCTCTTAGGCACTGCTGTTTCCTTGGGAAAGTATTGCATGGAGGTGCCCCTCTGAGTGCAGCAGCAAATCTATTTACCCCACCCTTGTCTGTGTGGACCACGTAGTTGACAGAGGTTGTTTGAGGCTAGTGAATCAAAGCCCTTGGCCACCTCCCATGGGAAACAACTACTGCACAACAGTTTGTACAGTGCTACCCCACATTCTGTGTTTCTCTTGTCAAACTACCTTGTAGGCTTGTTCTTTATGTGGTCTGCATACTTTATTTTCATCAGATGGGCACCCTGTCACACTTCCCTTGGGGTGAGAGTTCCTAGAAGTACTTGCGTTTTGCTTGCAATGTTCCTGAGTCTCGACTCCAGCACCTGGGTGTTCAAAAGACCTTTGAAGTCGTTGCTGCCCATCTCCAAATTTCACACTTCTGCACAGCCATCAAAATCACAGATCTAAGCCAGTGATCTTGAAAATCACAGGCAAATTGACATAGTTAATTAGTGATTCCTGTCTCACCTCAAAACAGCTGCGATAATGTATGTGCCTAAAATGTACTGCTATGTTGATATTGATATATCTGCAAGAGTTTTTCTTATGCCATACAGCTTTATCATCTTGGAAATATCATCCTCCATGCTTCTACTCTTAAGGAGACCTTTTTTTTTTTTTCAGTTGGAAGAACCTAAAATAGCTTTAGCATGAAAAAAAAATCAAGCATTTTATGTATACATATAGATATCACACAGTATATATATATAAATATATATATATATATACACGCAAGAAAATATTTCATCATTATTTTCCAATTTTCTATGATGTGGTCTGTGTTTAATGACTGGTTTGATAGTTTAAGAAGTACAGCTAGCAGTTTATCTATCCTGAGGGAAAACTGAAGGAGTCTGCAGAGACTTATGCTGCCCTTTGCAAGAGAGATGACGTTTTGAGTTCTCCCTGGCCATGCACATGAAGCTGTAAAAGCTTTATCTTTATTTTTAAAGTGCTCTTTGAGGATAAAGGAGTTCCCCAGCAAAACTGTGAAGGGGCATATGAAGGTCTCCATCCACCTCATATGATCACAGACTAGGGTGTAGCTCCCTCTTGTCTCTGGGAAGTGATGTTGTGCTGCCTTTACCCCAAACCTGCAACGAGTTGCAACATCTCACAAATTAGTGGTTGTGTCTGTCCCTTGTGTCCTCTTTGCTTAGGAAACCTGCCCTTTTTGAATTGACCTCAGCATCCCTTTAAGTCGTTGTTTTGGGCTTGCTCCCTGCTTTCTTGGTCACCCCATGGGGTGGTTGATTACCCCTGCAGCCAGAGCAGAATCCAGCGTGGGCATGCAAAGTGCTTTACAGGCCCTCTCTGCTGAAGACCAGGCACACAAACAGTCTATTTGTTTGAGGAGATGAAAAACTCTCTTCCCTCTTCTCCTAAGGGACAGTGTGGTCTAGATTTTTTTGGAGGCCAGTGAAGCTTTGTGATAACCCTGCTTGATCTGTCAGTAAAGCTGCCAGAACCAAGCTCATCAGTACTACTACAACCTGGAAAAGTGGGTAGGCCTAATTGCCCTATTTCACTTATGTGTAAGTATTTAAAAGATTTGCTTCAAGTCCATAGAAGGAACCAGGAAAACAGCTCTATTCTGTATATGGCACACTCCAAGAAAGTTTTGAGTGTGCATGTGCAGCTATCATACAGTATGAAGTTGCCTCACCACCATCTGTGTTCTTTCTGAGCAAGCCTGGACCGCTTTGCACTTATACCTTGAAAGAGTTCATTTATGAGAATAACTGGCTTCCCAGAGTGAGCGTCCTCATTTATGAACTCTCAGTCTATCCATTACATTCCTTAATAGACTCTGTTGAGACAACCAGAGAAATATGAAGCCCCTGTAACCTCTCTAATCAAGTTCTGGTGCAGTATGAGTAAGGTCCAGCAGATCCCTAGAGAGCTCCTCATTTTCATTGCTCTTTTCATCTGCTTTCTGGGTATGGGCTTGAGAGAAGGATTTCTCATCTCTCCACAGAGGTAGGCTGGAATTACACTGTCAATGACAGGATTGCATGTGCTCTGGCAATGTAATTCCACAGGTTGCAAGTCTATAATGAAGGCTTAGGTCCCTTCTGGCATTTGCATTTGTTTGAGATAGCTAATTTTTTTGGCTTCATTCTTTATTGTGTGATTTTTAGATGATCATTCCAACTTACACATAATTATGTTAGATCTGTGATTTAAATACCATATAGTGCTCTTTTTTTTTTTTATTCAAAAGCCTGCTGCTGTTATCAAACTTAAAAGAACATGGAAATGTGAGACACTTTCGCAGCAAAAGCAGACTTGCAGCCTAAGTTACCCTTTTATACTTCACTCACTCCGTACCCTGAAGCACCAAGTACACAATCATGTATCACTCACGGCTCTGAAATGCTGCTGCAGTGAGTCAAGGCTTAGCAAGGAAGAGCGGAGCAGCAGGGTAAACACTTGATCTCTCTTTTCTTAGCACTTTTTATTTATATTCAGGCAACCACTAGCTTCAAGATGTAGACAGGAGTGTCAGTGTAGTAACTTTTGTCAAAGTAACCACTTTCAGGCTTGAAGGATGTTGCCTTCTCTTTCGAAAGCACTTCATCTCACAAATGGTTTTGGATCGTGCTCTGCTCATGGATCTTCATGGCACAAAGACAATGCTTTTAAGCCACTGAAACAGTGCTAATCTTCTCTCAAACTTGCAGGCACTGTTGACTCTTCTATTGCTCCAGACTTATTTCAAACATCACCCTATTAACTTGCAGAAATAGGTTTTTAACTAGCTGAGGCTGTCGCTTGTTTCTGTTAATCATTTATTGTTCTATCTCCGCCTATTTTTAAACGAGATGTTATGAATGATGTGGCTCTGAGTATTTATAATTTCCTTAAACAACTAATTTCCCTCAAGTACAGTTTAACTCTTTAAATTTCCTTGTGTGCTGCCGAACACCAAAGAATGTGTTGGTGAGAGTTTAACATTTCACATTGAGCGCTCTGTAAATTGTTTATTAAGGACTGTGGTCCCAACATATGTGTGACTAGATAAAATGGTATTAAAAAGGATTCAGAATGATCAATGGATGAAACACATTAAGTACCTTATAACTTGTCTGTTGAAGGGAGAAGGATTGGAAGTGATCGTTCTGTATGTTTTGAATTGCAGCAGTCCAATTGGGTGTGCACCAAATGCGTAATTTTAGATCAGGCTAAGTGCTCGTCTGGTTAATATAAGTGTCTGATGTGTCTCATGCTTAGACCTCATTTTCAGTTGTATCTTATGCTGCCACCAATTAACCATCTGCAGTGAAACTTCGCCTGTTGTGTGTCCTCAGGTGGAATCAAAAAGAAGTTTTTCTTTTCCTTTTGATTGGCTTGCAGTTTCTGTTGAGAATATGCCATTTATTCTTCTGGTGAAAATCTGTTCAAGCCTTCCCACTTACAAATTGTTGAAAAGCAAGCTTGTGTGTGCTCAAGAGGCACTTGCTACAGTTTGATTTTCCCCATCTTGCTGTTTTTAAGAGTGGACACTTCTGACGCAGACTCTGTGCTACCAGTGCTTTTAAACAGACTTAAATGATATGTAAAGTGATCATGCACCTCTAGCACAGAGTAGATGGGACCAGATCTTTTGTCTTGATTGCTATTTCTGAACCACTGAAGCAATCTTAGCCAAATCTACTTATCTTTTCCCTCTGTGATTCATGCAAGACTAAAGGATGGGTGACAATGGAGTCTCACTTCCAAGGCTTCAGTGAGATCAGTTCCTATTACAAATCTATGGGCTGTTCTAACTAATATAGTCCTTTGCAATATCTTTGGTGTCTTTCTGGTGGTTAGAGTAGCTGGGTGGAAGAAGGTCTTAGACATGTGGCCAATTTATTTTTTTTTCCTAAGAAAAGGTGGGAAAAGGATCTGTGGGAGGAGATCTACTGCCAAAATCCTTCAAAAGTCAATGCAAGAGGCTTTAGGATTCCTATCTACCACTACATCAGTGTTAAGCTATTTAAACAGCACTGTCATCTATCCTCATAGATTAAAGAGAATAAAACTCCACTATATGAATTCATTTTCCTTCAAATATTATAATACTTTATTTGAAATCCTCCACTTCCACAAAATGCATAAAATTGTAAAACTTCCTTTTCCTCCCCTCTCCTCTGACGTGTTTGCCTTCTTGTCTGTCTCTCACTGAAGCTCACACTGTGACCACTGCTACATTTTTCTCCTTAGAATTAATGAGGTTTTATACATCTGCACTTGCAGCCAGATGACTCTCCCTGATACAAGGGAGAAGTTTGTTTCAAAATCTCTCAAGAAACGTATTACAGAAGCTGCGCATGAGATACAAAGAGAATTTTGCCAGAAATAGAGAAGGTTCTCAGGGTTCTCAGGGTTCAAGCACTTGCAAGATCATGCAGTCCCTCAAAATAAGACTTCTTTCTTTGATATTGAAATAGCTTTCTCATGTGACAGTAGAGATTTGGCCATTTTCCTTTAAAATGAATCGATCGACAACCACCTGCTATTCTAGCTGTCACAATGTCCTCTATTTTGATTTTAAAAACAAAACAAATCTGTTTTTAGACTGTCAGAGCTTAAAGAACAATGATCAAGATGAAAAACTTCTTGGTTTTCCACTGCTACGGAAGTCACATCAGTCACTCATTGGTTCCAGATATTTATTGTCAGTCACATGTTCACAGTGTGCTGGTCATGGTAGAGGGCTGAATGGCTTCTCTGGGGAACACTGAGGTTGTAGCACACACTGCAGATTAATGTAAAATATTTTTGTGCCATACTTAGGCTCATTTTTAGGTAAAATCTTGAGGTCAGAGAGGTGCAAACCAGAGGTATGGCTGCCATGATCCCAGGTCACTCAATGAAGGGGATGGTGACTCCCCACTCCTTGCAGACCTGGTTTTGCATCCTCCTTATAGGTTCTGCTAATATTTTCCACTGCTTGAGTTTGTCTGCTGAGTCTTTAAATAGTTTGAATGGCAACATAATGCTTGAATGTTAAACAGTGCTGTGTTAGTCAGACAAAACTAGCTGTCTTCTATGGTGCTGCCAGAAAAAAGCAAAAAACCCACACCTATAGCTTTATATATATATTAAGCAGGTGAAAGTGAGAGGGACTTATTAGAGAACATATAAGAACCAACAGTTCATGAAGCACACAGTAAGTATCCTTTATCCCCAACCTCTACAAATAACCCTGGTACTGTAATATTAAAAAATAAGTTAATCCAATACCTATAGAAGATTTAAATAATTGAATGTAGTTTGTAAGTTGTAAAAACTATCAGCTATGCTGTGCTCCAGAGATGGGGATGTGTAGGCCACCACATACAGTGAAGGGTAAGAAGTGAATGTACTGCTTATTTGCAGTTAGTTAGGCATGGAAAATTATCTTCCAACAACTCCAGGGGCTGGCAAGCTCCTCCAGGCATTGGGCTGTTTATGGCACTGCTGTGTTGCCTCTTTGGTCAGAGGCTCAGAACACGTGCTGACATTGACCTGGTTCTCTAACCCAGATTATTCTTAAACAGACAGAGGAGCAAAAACACAGACTGACAGGATGCAGGGAGAAAATTGCCCATGATGGAAAGAAGAAATAAAGCCTCGTATCCAGGTGCTCTTCAGTATTTAGATGAAGCTGATGTCTGTGGCTATATAATGGATTTTGTCTCTGTGTTATAGGTTGGAAATACCTGAGGAGGAAGGCCCCACAAGACTACAGGTTAGCAACCATGAGGATGGTATAAATAATCGCTTCAAGTCTCTCTATGCTTTGTCTTGATTTGCCCTTGTTTGAGCTATTTTTAAGGCCTTTGGAAGAGGAGAGGAATATCATTAGACTATTCCCTCATTGTTTTGCTCACTATCCAGGTCTAGTTTCTGCTACAGCTGTTTTGGTTCATGATTTTTCACTTTACTGCTCCTCTTGTTTACCAGACATGATTTCAGCATGTTTCCTTGTGCTGTGTTTGGGACAATTTGTCTCAAACCTGAGCTTGCCTCAGAACATCAGGAGCAGCTGCAGCAGAGCTTGAGTATTTACCTATCTTCCCAGCAAGATTTTGAAGCTGTTGCTGAGTTCTCAGCTGCTACAGAGGTGTTGTTATCAGTAACCCACCTAGCAAACAGAAGATCAGTTGGGTTACATCTGCAGGATGGCCGTTGGACACATTCTAACGGTAAACACCTCAGGCAACAGGGGTCCTTGCAGACAAATTATTTTATGCTAGTGGCAGTCACTGGTACTGTGGGCAGTAACACAGGATGCCTTCTATAGGGCCAAGCCCTTATTTCTTCATCATTGAAGAGAGTGCTGGAAATGGAAGTGGGTATTTTATCAAGTCCAAGCTCTTCCCCTTCAGCCCACGCACTTTGGCGAGTTCTGTGCATCAGCAAAGAGGGAAATTGACTCTGGTACTATGAAAGACAGAAAAAAAAAATCAATGCCATGTAATTATCAGCAGTTCCAGCCCAATAGCCAGCAGCCTGCACTTCATCAAAAGCAAAATAATGGAGTCCAATATTGCAACATTAGTGCCAGCTGAATATTGCACTTTTGAACTTACGGTGTCTTCAGTTTTCTGTGTTATTATTTTCTGTGCTGTTTGTTTTAGTAAGGAGACAACAAGGAATATGTCCAGTTTGTCCTACTTTTCGGCAGTTTTTAATGAGCAGCACTGCACATTTGGCAGTGGCACTACAATAGCTGGAGCAGACGACAGGCAGGAAGGGTTGTCCTGAGCCCCAGAAACCCTTGCTCTCACTGTAGTCATAACCTACCAACTGGTCTGGCTCTGTCTTAGCTCTCCTTAGGTTTTGTGCCACTCTTTTCACCAAAACATTGTTCCATAACCATCCACCTTTAAAAGCAAGAAATCTTCCAATTTCCATACTAAATGTGTGCACAGTCATTTTGATGTATTCTTTAACCCACTTGCTCTTAAACCAACGAGATATATATATATATATATATGTATATTAATATATAAAACCAGATCTTTTCTCTCTACCATGTCTGGGTTTAACCTACTTCTCATTTTCTCTGAAAGGAATCACAAATCAAATTATTTTCCTTTCCTCCCACAAGATAAACCAATTGTTTTGGCCACTTGAACAGTGCTGCTCTGCATCTGTTTAAATCTCAATTCAAATTATTAAATATTGATGACCAGAATTTTATCCCATTCTCCAGTCTTTTGTACAATACTCCTAGCATCTTTTTATGTTCTTCTGCATTAAGAAGTAGTTAGCTCCAAGCGAACAGCAGTAATATTTGCAATTAGTCACTACAGAGATCTTTTCAGGAGATTTAATCAGTTTCCTTCATTTCTCCTAATGCTCTGTCTTCAGCGAAGAGCTTGCAGACCTACTTTCACATGCTCTTTCATTTAATATAAATTCAGCTTCTTAGTAATTGGGATTTTCTTTTTAATGATCAAATATTATGAAACGATTTCACCAGTTACAAGACCAATAAAAATAGCATACAGTCTGTTGAGTTTTTTGGCTATTTGGTGGAGAAATCTGCCACCCATCCCATCTAGAAGTAACTTTCCCTGCTACTACTCATCATATTTATTCTACATTCTTTATTTAGGACATTGAACCATCCCTTCATGATGTGGTTATTAGTAAAGCTCTCTTTCTATTAACATTACCTAAAAATCTATAACAACCACACCTCATCATGAAACTATACAGTGGTTTCTCAGCCCAGTAAAATCTCTTTTTCGTTGTTTCTTTGTTTGTTTGTTTTCCCCAGTGAGACTGAGACAGATACTGTTTTGCCCATGCCATTGTTTCTACCTCTACACTCAATTCCTTTGTTGATGCACCCCACTGCCTTTGTCTTCATCTCTGTCTTTCTGCAGACTGCTTTTCCTCAATACATCTGCTCTGCATGTGGCTGCTATTTTGCCACATGCTGTTATCCGTTATAGAGTCTGATTTCACATCCTGTTCCAATAGTTTGACCTTGCCCGGTCTGTTTGCCAGGCCTCCTGCATTAGAGCGCGATGGGGAAGCAGTTTCCTACCAGCCACGCTCAGTAACCCAGCTGGGACAGAAACAGTCGCTTGGAAGCACAATCAGCTACTTGACTTTGGTTCCTATCAGTATGAGTTTCCTTCCTTATGCTCCATCAGCTGTTGCCATATTTTTGGTTACCTCATTTGTTATTCCTGAGAACTAAGACCATGGCCAGTTTCCCCCTTGATTTTTTTTCCTAATCTAAAGCTCTTTCTATGAGCTGTGCCAGCTCAGTTGCGTAGGAATTCAGGATTTCATTCAGCAAGTTGCAATCTCCTTCCATGACTGGTATGAACCTTACCATTCACCAGAAAAGAGCGGTCTGTATCAGTCTCATCAGAAGACCAACACCTCTAGCAGTAAGACAAACCACATCCAGATGTGGTGCCCTCTGCATCAGAGATGAAGGATGTCCATGAGACTAGTTCGAACTCTGATATATAAATTTTAGGTACCAGAAGTTAAAACAGATGAGTGATACTAAGAGTATTTCCACTTGTGAAGAAAGATCTGAAGAATAAATAATGGGTCTGTTCAGCCTGAAGAAGAGAAGGCTGAGAGGCGATCTCATCAATGTTTATAAATATCTCAAGGGTGGATGTTGAGAGAGTGAGACCAAACTCCTTTCAGTGGTACCCCTAGAGCAGATTGCACACGGATGTGTCCAGTCAGGTCTTGAATGTCTTCAGAGAAGGAGACTCCACCACCTCTCTGGGCAGCCTGTTCCAGTGCTCTGGCACCCTCAAAGTAGAGATTTCTCCTCATATTTAGATGGAACCTTCTATGCTTCAGCCTGTGTCCGTTGCCCCCCATCCTTTCACTGGGCACCACTGAGTGTATCACCAGCAGAGAATAATTTATTTCTCTTCCCACACCAGACCTGGGTGGTTCAAGGTGGCCTGACTACTTACTTCCTCCTGGCCCAGTACAGTGCACTGGAAACCGAAGTAGATTCTCTGAAGCTTTTTAGTTTACCATCAGCTGCAATGCTGTCTTGCATGAGTGTCAGCAACTTCGCTGATTTGCTCACTGTACCCTGAACAGCATTTAAGGTACTTATTATTCTGAAAAGACAGTTGAGTGCAAGTCCTCCACAGGCATTCTAGCCTAATTCTCAGAGGTGGTTGGCGTATTTTCTTTCACAGAGGACTTGTAGGACGAAACAGGTTTAAGAGTCTATAGGACCCTGTTTCATCACCTCTGCTGCTGTTACCTTCTTTCTCATTAAGTTCAGCCATGTTTGGTGAGCTGAGTAAGTGAGAGAAGTGCAAACAACTCTCATACTGCTCTCCTGTTCTGGCATCAGTCCAGTGTGCACCTCCACTGGCCCCTAAACACACAACGTTACTGGTGCACCTAAGTAACACCTCTCATCCAGCTACAGTAGGTAATAATGCCTAAAATGGGAAATAAAACATTAATACATCATGTTAATATTATGAAGGAGTGCTATTTTGAGTTATTTTGGAGTTTTTTGTTCATCATCCTAGCTCTAGGTCTGCAAACTCACCTTCATGTCTTCTGCTCATGAACTCTCTCCATTCCCTCTATGGGAACTGTTGCTTTAGGGTAGGTCTTTGCTGCAGGATTAGTCTGGATTCTTGCTCAGAGACTGGTTTTCTCTGCCATGCATATAGGAGAAAAATCCCATGTCAAGTGTCTGCAGCAAAACCAGCTAAGGATTCAAGATTTTCTTTTGATTCAGCCCGGACTGGCAGATTTCTACCTTGCAATGAATCCAAAATCTGTTACTTACGTCACCCTGTCCTGCAGATTCATAGAATGGCCTGTTTTCCTCACTCTGTTTAACTCCTCCTTTTGGCAGTTGTCTAGATCGTTTTAGCATTTAAAGACCAATTTCTTCCATTGCTGTCTTGTGTTTATGCCATCATCGTTTTTGGTACGAGTTTAGTAAGACCCATAATTTGGGAAGATGTCAGAAATCAGAAACTCTGAAAACTCTAAGCAAACAACAAGAGTCCCAAGGATGAAGCCTCAGCATGCGAAATAAAGAAGCTACTGAAGACTGTTCAGGATGAGGAAGGAAAGCAGCTCAGTAGTGTCAAAATGATACTTCTTCTGTTGAAGTTACTGGTGATTATTCTCAATTTACTGGATGGTAATGCCAGCTCAAGGGTGCCTTGCAAAATAACAACTGACCAGCTCAGGGGGATTTTGTTGATTGTCTTCACTGTCTGCATTTCTACAACATGACATGCTTCTACATCACCAACAAAATGCCATCAGCATTCTTTTTTCTGGAGCATGACTTTCATTCACTGCCACAACAGCTTTTCCCTTGCCGTTGTTGGCTTAGTTTACGACATTGGAAGGGTGATGGCACTTCTAAACAGGTCTTCTCAGAATACCATCACAATCTTGGATTGGTGCAGTTTGTGAGCAGAGCCAAGAGGTAAGCCTAAGACACAGGTTTATGCATCACTGAAGTGAACAAAGCAGCACAACTAGAATTTCATGTGAGCTCACTCTTCTGTGAAGACATGTTCTTAATATAAACGACTGTCATTTTATAAGGCAAATTTTTCAACAGTACTGAGAAGCTAAATTTCTGTTGAATGTTGTTAGATTGGGGGCAAAGACATTTCTGGAAAAATTAACTTCCACTGATGTGGCTGTTGCACAAAAGGGATTTTGCCATAGTTTATCTCATGGCGTGTAAGACAATAGTGTAATTTTTTGTTAATACTTCCATACTAAACTCTGAATTGTTATTTCATTACCTACAAAGTGGGATACTTTCAGGTTCAGTCTGTGAGGTTGCTTGCTTTTGTTGCAAAGCGAAGACTGAGAAAAGTAATAATAATGCAAGGGGAGTACTTACCAACTTTGCAGAAGCTTGCTCTAACACATACAAACTTGTTACAGCAACATGTAACAAATTTCCACAGTTTCGCAATTGTGCTATGTATTTTTTTTTAATATATATAATGTTTAAATCTATTACATGGTACTTATGAGCTACTTATGAATTTGTGCCTCTCTAGGGTAGCCTTTGGTGAGGATTTCAGTGTTTTACTCCCCTAGCTTGTGGAAATGTGTGCATGGCAACTACTCAAGACAAACATGAAAATTGAAGTTTAGGAGAACATCACAAGGTGAAGGTGTTTTTTTAATGTGTTCCAATGTATAACAACCATGGCATACTGTTTTTGTTTTGTACAATATTATTCTCTTAAAACTTAATGCATTGTATGTGTGTGTACAAGTACAAAGACCTATTAAAAAAAATTCTGTGGAGATTGCCATGAGCTAAAAGGCATTGAAGTCACCAGCATGGTGAGATGAGTCACTCCGAAATGTCACCTTTTTCTTCACCACTTGTGAAGGGAGACAATGGTGATCAGCTCATAATTAAATATAGCATTTAACTGACCAAGATGTGGCAAAATTACACCTTAAATTTCTCTGTTTTACAAGCAAGCAGTTTAACTTTATTGATTTTTTGACTTAGTGCAATATCTTCTCTGTATTCATTCCTGTATTGGAGTGTGCAGTGATGGTGTCTCCTATTCACTGCCTCTATTATGATACCTCCTTGATCATGAGTGTTTCTGCAGTTGAACCTCATGCATGTTTGTGTAAGACTGCTATCCTTTCCTGGTCATGTGAGGAGTGTTCCAACTTGCTGTTTCGGCTTGTTAGTTCAACCTTTTGGCCATTTATGAAAAATGATTAAATCCTGATTCCCTTTACTTATGTCAACCTGTAATTAAGTTTATTTTCCAGATGGTCTAAGGAGTGAAGAAGGTTTTATTTACAGCTCTTGCTTCTCTGTTAAGTGGGGAGATTTCCAAGCATCTTAGAATCTATCACTCTATATTTCAACAATACCAATGCATTTGATGGTAAGAAGGTATTACCGGGATCTGTGAAGGGAAAAATCTTAAAACAGATACATGACTAAACTATTTGGTGATACATAAACTGCATTCTAAACTCACTATTATGTACACCTCCAAAATGTTATTATATGTGTAGGTATCTTACGTCTTCCCAAGCACTTAGACTTGAATCTCAGTTTATAGCTGGTATTGATGGGACTCAAGCTTTCCCAGCAGGGCAGGTGCAGCCTGCAAAGCAGTCCCATGTCTTCCCTAGTCTTTGCATTGGCAGCGTAATTTCATCATTTTACGCTCAGGTACACTTAACATGTTTGACAATCTCTACAGATTTACTGTTGGCACCACCTTTCCTGCCAAGAGAAGCAACACATAATAGCTTTCAGTGTAGCAAGTCCTGCTTTAAGAGCAAGAAACTCTTGGTTACTGCCATGGGTATACCCTATAGGTGCTGTGTTGGATTACTTTGGTGGACCTGGTTCTCAGAAATGCAACAGAACAAATACATGTATAATTAGAGCATGAAATTACCTGGAATTAATTCATGGTTGCTTGTGAGAACTAATATCTAATCAGGCATTGCTCTGGGGACAGTGTACAGTGGTACTGTCAATTAGGAAGTCATCTCAAAACATGCACACACATTTCTGAAAAACTCAGTTCTGCATTAAGTGGAGTTGGTGTTGCTTGCTGGCTTTGCACACAAAGCTCTTCGGAAAAAAAGCT
The DNA here is from genome assembly GCF_037038585.1 of Patagioenas fasciata. Taxonomy (NCBI): domain Eukaryota; kingdom Metazoa; phylum Chordata; class Aves; order Columbiformes; family Columbidae; genus Patagioenas; species Patagioenas fasciata. Next base: position 31,828,538 of record NC_092520.1, read on the forward strand.
AATTGCATTGTGCTTTGAAAATGCGAGCTGATGAGGTTCATTAATGAAAGTGCCCAAGCTTATTGCTTTATTAATATTAGTATTTTCTATTAATGATACTGTTTACAGCTGTTCGTGTAATACAGTCCTGTTTTTCCACAATATGTGCTGAACTGCTACTTGGTTTCAGTGAGGCGTAAGCAGATACTTAAATGTAAACTGTTCCTAAAGTGCAGGAACCTCACTGTGAACAAAATGAATATGCAAGGACATTTCAGGACATTCGAACCATCCTGAAGCGAAGTACTGTGAAGGTGACACTTTACTGGAGCAATACAAGACTTCGTTGTAGGGCAAGTTTTTAATTACAGTCCCTCACTCAGTGTTTTGAGAGGTTGCAGACACCACTTTTCTCTGTGTTTATTTTCTGTGTGTTTATTTTCTGCGGAATTCAACAGTTCTTCTCTACATTCACACCACTGGAAATCACCAGGGCTGTAATTTTCTGCAGGTTGAGCTAGGTGGGAAGACCTCAAAGTGAAGAAAGCAGAGCCCTTACGAGTCAAAGCTTTGTGGGAAAACACGTTTTTGACAACTTTTGCCTCCACAGAAGGAGTTAGCATAACTAACCAAAAATCCGGTCTAGAGAGCTGAGGGATTAATGTTAGACTGCCTTGATGTCTGCAAAATACATTGATGAGCAGGCAGATGAGGAAGATGAATTGCAGTGTTCAAGTCTAGCACTCGGTGTATGCACTGAGTAGTTTCTAACATGTTTTTCAAACCATCCAAGATAAAGAGACAGTTGATGCTATTATTTTGTCCTCATAGCTTGAACCTGAAGCTCAGATGTTTATGTGATATTGTTTTTATTTCTGTAGCCCACTGATTTTGAACTCTTATTGAAAGTTCTCTCTTTGGGTTTGATGTCTACTAGTATTTACCTTCCTGAATATTTGATTGTGATACTAGTTTAAAATAATCCTAATCCATGCTTCTCTGTAACTGGAATGCTGTTAGCTCAGTGCAGCATGAAGGGGTTCATGTGCCAGTAGATTTAATATATAAGAAATATTTGTCCATTTATGTTTCTGTGTTTCATGAGGCTATGGATTTCATTGTTACACATAGGAGCTGTCATGCTGGATCAGAACTGCGGTGATTCATTGGTTTAATGCTACCAGAACTGGAAACAACATTCACATGAGAATTTCAATTAAAAATCAGAAGAGATGTAAGATAAACACTTTTAACAGAGAGGATGATTCATCATTGAGAAAGAAATAGCTTTGGAAGCAGCAAATTTTTAATTTGTGTTTGCAAATTAGCACTGGAGGTCTGTCTGGAAGATATGCTGTAGCCAAAAACAAGTTACTGGGTTCAGGACAAGGACAACTGACTGAAATTAGATGGTAGAAGAATGAACTACATAAAGAATCTTTTTAGTTCATTTTTCCTTCCTGCAGAAGAATAAGGTCCCTAGGAACAGAAAAGATCGTCTTTCTTAGGAGGATGTGGGTTACCTCTGACTTGTCCTCCTTCTTCAATCATCTGAAGCTGAGAAGGTCTCACACTGATGGCTGGATGCCTGCCTTTGACAGAGACCACTGGCACAGCACTGACTCAGTGCTGAAGCTCTGTGTTTTCACTGTAAGGCTGGCTTTAGAAAATATGAGACCTCCTTCAAAATCTGCATATGTTCTGCATGGGAGAAAAATGATGTGGTAGAGTGTGTGTGTGAGGAGAAAGATCAAATTTGTCATTTTCTGTTCCTAACAACTGGGAAGTATAATCACCTGGGGTTTTTTGCGGCTTTGAAATGTTCAGCAAATTTGAAATAAATTGCAAATAGGTTTTAGTACATGGTTATATGCAGTGGCTACAAGTAGCACATGTTTGGTTTCATTGGCATGAATTGTTTATGTCCCTGAACTTGTTATTCATATAGGCTAGATCCCAGTAGGTGGTTTTGTTTACAATCTCTTTTTTTAGGACCATTGTGATCTTCTATTGTTTTCTACCTTGGAAAGGGTCATATTTCATCTGTGACAGTAAAATAAATTCATATGCTAATCAGGATCTATATCAGGCCCCATTGAACTGCAGAGGGACAATATCTACAAGGTGATATTCCTTCATGTTTTTTTTTTTTTTTCTGGGATGGTATAGACACTTTCTTTTTGGTATCATTTTTCTTTTACATTTTCCAGTCCTTCCTCTAATTTATCGTTTAGGATTTACACTCCTGGATTTGCACTAGTATATATCAAACTGAAGAGCAAAATCCCGCAGTCCTCCCTGTGTTCTAGAGCTCATGTCTCTTGTAATTAGCAGATTTATGTAAACTGAAGAAAAGTTCAGGTGTTCAGAGCAGCTAAAAGTGCATAAAGTTGCAAAAGTAATAACTCTTGTCACAATTAGTTATAGGCTTTGACCAAAGTGGTAAAAGATAGCTGCCAAAACTTCAGTTGCAAAATCAGCCTATAAAAGTACACTACCAAAAGTGCAATGTTTCTCAAAGTTGCTGGGTATTCTCCCACTAGGCTTCAGAGTGGCTCTAGGGCTGTAGATGATGTGAAAGTTTGCTTTGACTGAGAGTGGGATGCTGTGTTGTTTAATTTTGCCAGATCCTAGGAGTGAAATCCAGCAATATGTGTTCACTGGTTATGTGCTGCACATGAGGGCACATTGATATTACATAACTTCATGGCTCTGCTTTGGACAATGCCAGTGAGTCTTCTTCAAGACAATGGTGGGATGTTGTTGCTGCAGATGATTCACTCCAAGCATCCCTTTCTGCATGCAGCAGGTATGAAATATAGTCCTTTCAAATATCTCCAACAGTTTTACCCCCCATCACCCGCAGCCACCTGTGTGCCACGCTCCGTGTCCTGCTACACACACTTTTAGCTTCATGTTGCATCAACATCACTCAGCTGGGCTGCATTTTCAACATTTCAGATACTTTGCACTGCCAAAACACACACAAAGAAGAAAGATTTTGTCTGACTGTCACTGGGGTGTGACATGAAGACCAGCTGAGTGCTGTGTTGAGTGGTTATAGTCATTCTGCTCTGCAGAGGACTACATGGAGCAAGGATCCTTCTCTTGTCCATCTTAATGAGTTTTATAGATGTAGACTAAGATGTGTCAGAAGAAGAGCCAAAATACCAGCATGTTCAGCAGAAGGTCTTTCATTGCAAAATGCCTGGGGTGGAGTTAGAGAACACCTCAGGAAACGATCATACAGGACCTGGCCTAAAATTGTACACATATCTTGAACTTGGACATCTGACCTAAAGCTTTAAGGAAGTACTTCTGCCAAGCTAGTGGCCACAGGTCTGATAGGTGACAGTATCCTTCTTTCTAAGATGATGTGGTGTTCATGGTCCTCCCTCAAGACGACAAGGCAAGCTGGTGCCAATTCATTTGACTAACATGGTGAGATATCAAGCTACTAGGTTACAGCTAAAGTCCTGGGTTCAGTTCCTGCCTTGGGCTTGTAGGGTCCAAAGAGAGCCTTGGGAAAGGAAGAAGTGTCCTCTACTTCTTCTTCTGAAGCTATGGCACTGTGCAGCAAAGACATGCTCCATGCTTAGATATTTTCCTTAGACCAATCCTAAATTGATGTGGTCACTAACAGGACAGGAGAGAGTCCTGTGCTGTATGTCAAACACAGTCTGAAACAACCTGGAAAGCTGGGACCATGAACTTCTATCTGCAGGTAAGTAATCCCAGCCTGATATAGCCTGCATCACACTTGCATAGGATTTTTCTGCCTTTAGCATTAGCAAATGCAAAACTGTCCCTAATCCGTTAGCCTATAATCTTGTATTCAAGTGATAACCTCCTACAAGATATGTCTTTGAACCACCTCAGGTTTTCAAGGCTGGCCTGCTGCTCTAATGCTAAATGATGAGTAAGTAACAGGTAGAAATTTCCCAAATCATTCCCATTACTTTCTGGCTTTTGACAGGGGGAAAGCAGCAGCTAACTCATTTCATAGGAAACCTGATGCTGGCTGTCTGGCAGGTATTGAGAGTGGTGGCCTTGTGGGACACCTGCCACATGACAAGGTCTTGATCTGGCTCAGTTCCTGGGCTGTGTCAGCCTAGGCTCACTCCAAACATGAATTAAAGCTGTAGGTGTTATGAACTTTACTAAAAATAAGACACAGTTGGAAGTTAGGTGGCAGATGACCTTCGATCTGGTAGTGGGACGCTCAGTCTCCATGTAAGTACTATAGAGCACAGAAGTCCTTCCTCATGGGTCCTGGGCCTATGTAGCCACTTGACTATACTGATTTTCTGCAGAGAGAAGTGTTCGACCTATGGGCTTACCTTTCCTTGAGTTGTTTTCCTGAGCACATCTCAGACTATCTGCCTGCACTGAAAAATTGGTGCTGGTTATTTTGAGTGAGGGACAAGTCTGTTTAGCACTAAGAGAGTTCAAATGTGAGAGATCAGACTCAAGTCTAGCTAGATTGACATAATGACACATTCAGGATGACCTCTGAATGTTTCTGTGGTCACGAAAAGGGAGACTACATCAAAAAGCCTTGCTGCTAATGCCTCTTTATCTCTGTTTTCCAAGACGACTGACCAGGTGCATGTGGTAGTTCACTGCATTTCCTTCACACCAGCTTTGCTCTATGTATTAATATGCATGATTTTTGAAGACAGTTGCTCTTATTGAATTACAAAGCCAGTCTATCAGACAATATATGAACTTCATTGGGATTTCACATCCTGAGTTTGATGATTGTGTTATCTCCTGCCTAATATTTTTCACAAGGCTGTCATGGCAACAACGGGACAGGAAGATTTTCTTTCAAGTTCTGCCTGTTTGTTTTCCAGATTAAGTGATGGTGTGCATCTGGCTATTAAATGTAACTGCTGTTATTAAACAACTTCCAAATGGGCACGTGTAACAAGGTATTTTCTCATCTTCACCATCTCCTTTTTCCCCTTACATGGGAGAGTCTAGAAGAGAGAATTTGTTTTAAATAATCACAGCTCTGGAAGAACAGCTGACTCCACCACTTGTTTTGTCCCATGTGGTTGAGGTTACTGCTAAATTAGCATTCTTTTATCTCATCTTGGGAAGGATCAGTCAGGGCCTCCAGTATCCCCAGCATGGTGAAACCTCGAAACAGCAGCCCTTCCTCCATGTGCTCTGACACCTTGCTTCCTGCATGAGACTTATCTTTGTCCCATTGCTGTCCTGAGCTAGAAGAACTGCAAGCATTAAATGAAAACGTGGTTTGGATAGATATGAATGGTGAAATTGCTGCAGACTCAGGCCTGGAATATGTCAAATTAAAAAAGAGAGAGAAACCACCCCTGCTGCCAAGCAATGTAGCATAGTTGCCTGTGAGATTTTGTCTTTGCTTGTATTGTGTTAGTGGCAATTTTGGCAGCTTATTCTTAGAGGCTCACAGTCAGCTGCTTTATCCCTGATATTTTATTTTCCCCTGCTTAATTTCTTCTCCTAACTTCTAACTTTTATCTCCTGTGTGTTTGAAGTAATGACTTTCCCTCTTTGATAGCTAAACCCAAAGTATTCGGGTTGACGTTAGGCACACAAAACACCGAGCTTCAAAAGTTGCTCATTGTACTAGGAAAGTTGTTCAGAAGTTTCCCTGTGAGTTATATAAAACTGATCACAAAATTCATTTCCTCTCCAAGACATAATTTCCTAGAATATGAATTTTAAATCCTAGTTCTTCATGATTTGCCATAACCATGAGACAAAGATCTGATTATTGTGGCATTCGATTTGCTTAAAGATTTCACATTACTAGTTATGAAACCTAGGTGCAGATCATGAACTGTAAATTTAACCCTCCATGCAGATCTCCCAAGAGATTTGTTTTCTTTGTTGTATGCTTTCTTGTTTTGAAAGGCATTTTGAAAAATCATGCATTGAAAAATTTTCCTTTATCTTGGGATAATTTGGATGTAAAATATGCCAATAACACACTAAAATTACATCGAACTAATTAATAGTAAAGCTAACTGTAACTCCCGAGGTATCGCTAGACAAACATCATTACAGTAATGTGAACTGAATCTATTAAGAATGTCATCGCCGTGGATTTCTCTGTTAAGAAAGGATGCACTTGCAAAGACTTTGTTTCTTCTTGTTGCTTTTGCAAATGGAAAAGCAAATGCACAATGCTTGAAAAGTCACATTGCCCTTTCAAATAAACTTCAGAAGTTTTTCTGTAAGTAGCAATTTTCTATTTTGTGGTAAATTGGTAATGCCCCAGGTCCCTTCCAGAATATTTATGCAAAACAGATAATCAACTAGACAGGAGTTTAGTTCTCTTTAACAATTACTTGCAGTCATTTCTAGAACAAATCTGCATCCTTTGCCTACAGATGTTGTTTTTAATAACTTTCATTTTAATTTGTTTTCTTGAGCTTCTGGTGTTCAGGACTAAAACTTGCTTCATATTTTGAATTCTCTTTTACCTTTATACTATTAAACAAATACTCAGCAGTGATGCTCACTCGATGACCTGGATTTCTTTTCACTTGTCACTTAATTTATATTGGCTCTTCAACAACTGACAACTGCTTTCTATGAAAATACATTGGAATTATGTCTAATATCAGCTCAATCTAGTGTCAGGTAGTAATATTCCTGTTACTACCTTCCTCTGCCACTGTCTTGCAGAGTTTCTGTGTCACCTCTGTCTTGGAACCGTGACTCATCTCTCGCTCCATGTCCCTGAGCAGCAAATGTATCAGGGTGTAGAAAAGGTGTGACTCAGAGCTGGGAAGACGAATGCTGCATGGGACTGTAGCTCAAATGTGTTTCAGCCTGCCTCCTACACTCACCATGTCCTAAGGCCACAGTGGAACCCACTCTGCTCCTCTTGTTTACATCATGGTATGTTGGAGTGAAATTTGGAAATCCATGTCCTGCAGAGCAGGGGAACAGGAATAGTAGTCCAATTTACTCCACTAAAACTTGAGGGTTCTGATTCTGTGGACCATGATCAGAGGGCTGGAACAGCTCTGCTGTGAGGACAGGCTGAGACAGTTGGGGTTGTTCAGCCTGGAGAAGAGAAGGCTCTGGGGAGACCTTATTGCGGCCTTTCAGTACTTAAAAGGGGCCTGTAAGAAAGACTTTTTAGCAGAGCCTGTTGCAATAGGACAAGGTGGAATGGTTTTAAATTAAAATAGCGTAGACTCAGGCTAGATATGAGAAAGGAATTTTTTACAGTGAGGGTGGTAAAACACTGGCCCAGGTTGCCCAGGGAGGTGGTAGACGCCCTGTCCCTGGAGACGTTCAAGACCAGGCTGGACAGGACTCTGAACAACCTGGTATAGTTGAAAATATCCCTGCTGTTTGCAGGGGGATTGGATTAGATGAAGTTTAAATATCACTTACAACCCAAGCTATTTTGTGATTCCATGGTTCTATGATTCTATGAATTGATGCCATGAATTGATGCCAATTTTTCCACAAATCCCAAACCAAATGGTAGTTACCCAGCCACCTTGGAGTGTGCAAATTACAAGTGTGTTCAAACTGACACCACTCCACCGTGCAACTTTACCCTGCAGCAGGTGATGTCACTCGCTATGCCCTAATGAATAATCATGGCTTTAAAACAATGCTAGGGGTTTTGTTCTGTGGACAGCCAGCCAAGATTATCACAGGCTAGGCACTCCAAAGTGAAAATGTTGGAAGTCCTTGAGCACTTCTGAACTTTTTGTCCCACAGACTCTGCCTTTGCCCACTTCCACCATAATCCAACATAACCAATGGTACTTGGTGCTTCACGTGCCCTGCTGGACTGTATCATGTAGGGAGGGATGGCAATGGCATAAAGCTAAAATGGAAAGGAAGGATAAATTATGACACAGTCAGGAAAGTCAAGGCACAATATTGATTAAAGGTGATGACTTAAGTACTGATGAAGAAGGAACAGAGGAAAGAAACACCCACTTCCGAAAACAACAGAGAGAAAATAATCCTATGGGACTTTGTCTTTCCAGACAATAAGGTCAACAGCAGCCCATTTTGCTGTCTCTGGAGAAGGCATGGGGGCAGAGAGAAAACATGACGAGTGCATTGCCATATTCCACTCTGAGCAAAGCCCCAAATGTGCTTCTGAAATCTTATGGATGCGAAGAAGTGCGAGAATATGAAAAGGTGGGAGAGTGGCATTCCTGGTCTTCCAACAATATGTGCTGTGAACAAGCAACAGATGGAGCCTCCAGCATCACCAGCCTTTTTGGGCAGGCTTGCTCACATTGCAGGCTTGTTAAGTATTTGAAACTGTGGGAAAGGCTCTGATGTTGGGGTTCCTAGTACCCGTATGTAACCTAAATCCTCTTAAATTGAAAGTGATGCTTTCACCACTAACAATTTCACCAGGGCATTGAATGTTTCTCCTTTCATGGCCTCTCCTAGCACCACATACATCCTTCATCTTGCTACATACCAGGTATTTTTGGGGAAAAGGATGGATGAAATGCCTAAATACATGAAGATACTTGCTAAGTTTTGACATGCCAGGTTTCAACTGGAGCAGTGTGTCTGATGATGACTGAAATCTGTGCCTTGGTGCCAAATGGGAGCTGTGAGTTGATAGTCTGGTTAATGTTTAAAATCAAGCAGCTAATATCTGTTGTATTTGCTGCAATTGTTCCTGTGGTGCAACAGATAGTAATCAGGTGAGATAACAGAAGCTGAATCTGTCCAGAAAATTCCTCATTCTTCCAAATTACAGATGACAGGTAGGTGGAGGACAGAGACACTAAGGTCCTCTGGGCTCTCTGTCAGAGCTGTTTCTCCTATATATACTGATTTGTCCCCTGTCCCAATAAAAATGAGTGCTAGAGCCTACATGTTGCACGGTCTCATTTTGAGCCTGAGGTTGGGATAATTTTAGCTCAAGTGTCTCTCTTTTTTTTTAAATTTGTTTTATGGGTTTAAAGATTCAGAACTTTACTTGATTTATTGGCTGCCTTAAAATGTATACTTCCTTTATTTCCCAGATGGAATGTCATAGCTGATGGCTAGGATGCTATTTTAATGAGCTATCAGTTCTGAAATACCCCAAATATACAACATAATTAAACATAAACATGATGCAGGGTGAGGAAATTGTTCTGTGAAGGAAGAGCACTGCCTCTGATGCAATTATCTCTCCCCTCAGTACAGTAAAGTATAAAGTTGTTCCACAGGAATATTAAGAAGACAGCTACTGCCCACAAGACATCTGCTGAAGTCAAAAGTAATAATAAAAATCAAGCACATTTGTGCTTTTACAGTTTAAATGAGTTGTGAGACAAATAACCAGAATATCCTCTGATTTGTGACGTGCTACTTGGTGGCTGATGAATGGGACTGGTGGGACTTAGTGATGTGCCTGGCAGTGGGAGATGCTCACTCAAATTCTCAGGGGCTCACCATCAGCATATTGCTGTGCCAAAGCTGTCACCGGGATGTGTGTCTCTACAGCTATTCTCTTGTCTTTTATTTCCTCTGAACATGAGCACTGCTGCCAAATAAAACAGAAGGAACAATGACTTTGAAGTATATGCTGAAACCCAAATATTCTTGTGAGGACCCAAGTGGCAGGAGAGGGACAGGCACCAGCAGGTTGTCATTCAGAGTAGTGATTTTCATCTCATACTTGTGATTGCCCTGGAGACTTGTGTTTACCTGTAGGAATCAATGGTCTTCAAAAGTGTTTTGTAGATCAGTTCTGGTTCAGATACGTTCACCGTGTGCTGTGTTAGTCTTTACACAGCATGGAAATTATTTGAGAAGGGCCTGGAGCCCCTCCTAGGGAGTAGAAAAGGAGGTATTTTCAGGAGAGGAAGAAGCAGGATATTAGGATTGAAGTCTTCACCCTCTGTGTGCTGAAATCAAGAGGCGATTGGAAGGGAGAGGATTTGCACATGGAGCACAGTGGCCTTGTCCACACTGGAAGCCGATCCTGTCCTTGGCGTAATTCTCTTCCATGTCAGCTCTGCTGTTCCTCAGGAGATCAGATCATGGAGAAGGGAAGGGTGAGAGTGTGAAGGTGGCAGCATGAAAGTTACACTCCCTGAAGTCTCATTTTGGTCAATATGAACGAAAAAATCATTCTTTGATAACAAAATTCCTGTCCCCTTGCACCACCCTGTAGGTGTACATGCCTTGTGTGTGTCAACTCTTGCTCTGATACGTCTGAACCAGTTGACCTGGCATTCCCCAATGGTTAGTAGAAAGGAGAAGGTACCTCCAGAGGAATATTCTTTTTGTCCAAGGACAGATGCTGAAGACACACCTCAGGAGTAGCATTCACTAAAGTTAAACAAGAGGAATTGCCTTCTTCATTCCTCAGTGACAAAAAACTGGGGAAATTTTATTCCTCCTTTCTACACTATGTGGTCAAAGAGCTGGAAGCTACCCCATCATATACCCTAGATGTTTGGAACATGTCTTTGAGCTCCGTCAATGGACATTATTTTGAGGCTGTTGTCCAAGTCCCCAGACTGTCTCCCTGGGCCATTTGAAGCGTCAAAGTGTGCCAGAGGAGCAGCTCACCCTTATCAGACTTGCAGCCTTTCCAGGTGAGGTTTTCAATCACCCAAGCTGCACCTGTGGGAACTGTAGTTATTGCAGCAGCTTCAGTTCAGCTTGTTTAACCTGTAGACGCATTGCTTCTGGCAGTTCTGGGCTTGAATGGATTGGGAAAGAAGAAATGTTTTCAGAAGAATTTAATATAAGTAAGGAAAAAAGGAAAACCATTTTTCATTGTCTGTGTATTTCTGTACTGACAAAATTAAATTCTGTAATGGGGGCAATGAGTGTCGGAAGGAAGGAAGGAAGGAAGGAAGGAAGGAAGGAAGGAAGGAAGGAAGGAAGGAAGGAAGGAAGGAAGGAAGGAAGGAAGGAAGGAAGGAAGGAGAAAGAGAAAGAAAGAGAGAAAGAGAGAGAGAGAAAGAGAGAAAGAGAAAGAAAGAAAAAGAAAGAAAGAAAGAAAGAAAGAAAGAAAGAAAGAAAGAAAGAAAGAAAGAAAGAGAAAGAGAAAGAAAGAAGGAAAGAAAGAAAGAGAAAAAGAAAGATGATTCCTTATATCTTTCACAGAGAATTGTATTTTTATTATTTTTCTGTAACAAAGGTCTTCAAGGGCAGCGTGAACATCTGTGAAGAAATGAAAAGTTGGTCCAAAAAAAAAGATGGCACAGCCACTCCCGTTTCTGATCACGTTGCCATCTCTGTCATGGTGGGTGTGCTGAGCATTGCAGCAGTAAGACTCAGGCTCCCATGGGGGTTTGCTTCACAGCCCTTGAGGAATGTGAACATTCCTATGTGCCTCCCTTGGACTGTCCAGGCTCTCTGATTCCAGTTTGTAAGCCCACACGCAAAATGGTTCTGTTCATGGCAATCAGAACGAAAAGCTGGCAGCCCAGAGGCTTTCCCAGGCTGTCTATTTGATATTCTCCATGCAATAACATCATTCTTCAAATAGCACCTTGGCTGTGTGGCCTGTGGCTCTGAGTCCAATAAGGTAGTAGGTGTTTTTAGGTGTGCTTCTTCACTCAAAAGATGGTGTCCTTCCACAGACCAAAGACTGCGTGTAAACTGCCATATAATGTTTGTATTAATATCCAGAGTCTCTCTATTATTTGCCTTTTTTCCTTGGTGATCCTCAGCAGTGAGTGGTGCTGGGCACCACAATCCATTTGCTCTCTGTTCTGATCATGGGGACTGCCTGGGGAAAAGCCACAAATGAAGAATCTTCACCTCTTAGTTGACTGCTGCGGTGTGTCCCACTTGCACGTCCCTTTAACATAGCCCCTTCCAGCTGTGTGTGACACCTGTTTTTTCACTATTATGCCTGAATTGCCTCTGCTATTTCCTGGTTTCACATAAAAGAAAAACTGGGTCCTTAAGGCTGGATCCTGCCTTTTGTAGGCAGAGGCATGAAAATGAAGGGAGGAGGAAACGTTCTGTGCAGTCTGCCAGCTGTCTCCTGTGCAATATTTCTTAACTGAATAGGAATAAATAGAACAGGGCCCAGATGGGCTACTTATGATTGATGGGTATCAGGATGTCTGTTCTGCTTTGTCAGTCAAGTTGCCTCATGTCAATTGAACAACTAAATGGTTCAGGGTTTCACTTGCTTTTCCAACCTGATATGCTTACAAAAATCAAGCTAGAAGATATAAATTTCAGTATTTAGTAATTTTAACCAGAACTATTTTCTGTGTTGTTGAAATTCAGTCAGATTCGCAGCAAATGCTCTGGTGTACACTTTGGGTTCATCCATGTGAACAAAGATATCGGTGCTAAGGGTATTCACTGACTGCATTGGTATCATTCAGAATTTTAGCGCTTCTGCAGGTGACTCAGGAAAAAGAAAAACATTTTCAGGTTGCACACGTCTTTCCAAAATCTGCATAAACAAATATACCAACACAGTTCCAACTGCAGATTTGTTATGTTTGACACTTTGAGAGTAGCAATCATTGTAACTTTTCGTTTAGACAAAGATGTCATTTTCAGAGTCCTACTCAATTCTTTTTAAAAATTCTGTTTATCTCTAGCTGTACTAAAAAAATACGTTTTGTTAGCTATATAGATAGATGCATTTTTTAAACTATCACTCTTTATTTATCTTTTTTAGAAAACATGTTTTCCAGGTAGGAAACAGAAAAAAATGTTGTCATTTGTATGTGATATATCACATTAGAAATGGTGACCAATGAATTTGGGTAAATATTTGTAATGTCTACATAGACTCTATCTAATGTCAATAAACTTGTTCAGAGTTATTCACAAGTAATTCTCCACAAATAACCAATGACTCTCCCGGTGTACGGCATTCACAAGAACCATCTTTTTTCTACCCTAGATGTCTGTGTTGTGTTTTTGCACATTGCTGTTTTGTTAATTCCTTCTATGAAGTGAACAAAACACTGTAGATGCAAACTTGAGACAAAGCCTTTTTTTTTTCTAGAAAGGAAGCAGAGGGATTATCTCTATAGTCTCAGAAGGCCTCTTGCTGTCCATATTCTCCATTTTTTTAAGGCTATGTTTTTGGTAGATTTTGCTTTTGCTCAGCAAGGTAAGTGAAATGTTGGCAAAACATGACATCTGTTGTATTAAGAAGTTGTTTCTTCATTCAAATCTCAAGGCAAAAAACCCATGAAAACATTATTTTTTGTTGTGTGCAGCCAGTTCTCAGGAACTCCCCTGTGAAAACATGCGCCTGTACTTGTGGCAAGAGGATAAATGTTCTGACTCAGAGTCCTGAGAAATAAGTGGTTGTTGTTCCCACAGCAGGCAGCTGCTGCCTCACAGCTGAGACAGGCTCTGTTGCCTCCATCGATTCCCTGCCAGACACACGTACAAACCATCTTCTGTCTCATGTCCTACCTTTGTTTTTCTCGAACAATTCATTTTCGCTAGTTATGTGTTTATTCTACGACTAAGAGAAAGCCACAGTTCCTTCACCAGGGGTGTCACACCTTGGACTGTGACTGGCAGATCTCATTTTACTCTCAGTGTCTTCTCCTTTCAATTCTGTGCAGAAAGGCAGCAGCTTAATATACATGCTTTTTTGTTGTTGTTGGAAAGAGAAGGATTTAGTGAACATGGGTGTGACTGAATTATTTCACTTGATAGCATAGATTGGGCCTTATAATGTCTTTGGCTAAATTTGGGTGGCATTTTTCTCTTGTATTTCTTGATCATTTTCTTGCAGCTCCAGTGTTTCTTGGCATGCCATCAGTCTCCAAAGCGTTTTAGTTTTACAGTGATGATCTCTTATTCATTTCAGGAACAGAGGCAAGCACAATAGCCGCGTATCTCATATGCAAAACTGAGGCAGTTATTGAAAAGGCATGTAAAAAGACTTAAAAGCTGTTCCTAATTGCTGTGCAGTTCAAGAAAGACATATTCCAAAAGCCTTCCGCCTCCTCAAAAAAATACGTAAAGTAACAACCAGCAGAGAGTTCTTTGTTCCTCATAACTACCACCACACTCAGCTCCAAGTTGACAGGGTCTAATAATAAAGACACATTAATGTCATCTTGCAGTTGGGAAGCCCTTCTGCTATAATAAAAGAGTAATTAGGTCAGCTCATCCTCAGTATTAAATTTCAGGAACTGTTACAAGTTTTCAGAAAGATTTGGTAAGGAGCATGCTGGATCTGTTTGAACTGTAAGAAAAATCATTTTAAACCAAGGTTTACCCCTCTTTCAGTGAGGTAAATGATATGCTTCCAAAACCCCACTTCTCTATGCAACATCTGCCTCCAGCTTTTCTTCTTTGAGTTATTTCGATAAGCATGCGCATTTTCATATTTTTTCTTACATAAAATAATAGTGATATTCAGGAGTTTCCCAACTATTTTATTTAATGGAAAGTGGTTTTTTTCCAACATAGACACTTTTACACTAAAATTAAACTGTTGTTGATTAGGCGTACTTTTCATGTGGGAATTTAAAACAAACCAACCAACCAACCCCAACCAGCCCTCAAACCAATCGGACTTTTTTTAAACCAACATAAATCCACACATTTCAGCATTCTGAATAGGTCAGCTCATTCCCTTTTGTCCTTTTGGTCAATGATGGAGTGTTTATGTGTATTTGCATGAAATCCTGCAACACCTCACAAAACTAATAGACCAGAAACTTCCATGTTATCTGAGTCCCTTAGTGATTTTTCTTCTTGGCTGGGCTGTTCCTTCAGGACAGAGTACTTTGTGCACATTATTTATTAGCTTAAATTAGTAGTTTAAAGATGACTTGAAACCTTTATGAAGAATAGACGACTAAGATATCTGAATTACAGTCTACACAGAGTTTGCTATAGCTTAAAATGGACATATAGATGATATTGACCTGAAAGGAGTTGTTGAAACAGTGTTTTCACACTGAAAACTGTATGGAAATAGTGCACTCTGAGAAAAATAAATGCTGTAGAATTCAGTGTAATCCTTCAATAATAAAAGCAACTGCCTAAATATTTGAATTTCCCACAGGATGAAAATGCTGAAGTTTCTATTGACCCTGCAAAAACGCAGGAGTTTAAAGCTCATGGGAGGAAAAATTTCAGGCAAAGTATATTAAAAATACATGCTAGCTTTTCTGAAATGATATAATTTTCTTCAGCTCCATAGGGTTTTAGGTACATTTGAAAGTGAAACCACTTTTATAGGCACCAAATCTATGCTTAGAGGCCTAGAAGGAAATATCCAGTTTTGAAAGCTCTGCTTATTACACTTTATAATGTTCCAATCTCATGCAAAGCCAGGAAGCCTTATGTAATAATGAGCCACTTTCTTACTCTGAAGATAGTGAAGTTTGTTTCTGAGTTACGCTGTACATGGAACTGCTCAAAGCTACCATAGATCAGCCAGCTGGGATAATGTGGCTGTGTGAGTCCTGCCTTAGGACATCCCCAAAATCTTCAGCTCCATGTTTATTCCTAAATGCATTCTAAGATGGGCTGAATATCACATATCTGAAATGAGGATGGCAGCGGCACAGCCTGAGAGGTTTTATCTGTGTGTTCAGTAATATCACACAAGACTTGTCAATAGATGCTCTATAGTGCTAAGTTTTGATTTTGCCCTGGTTCGGCGAAGTATAGGGGAAATGTACAGACCGAAAAGCCTGTTGAAGATTAGGCAGGTATCTGAAAATTTTAGCAGCAATGGGGCGTGCGATGTTGTCTCCAGTCACAGTCATTTTTAGCAGTGAGAAGAGCTTTGCAGTAAGCAAGTGAATGTAGAAGTCAAGGTGTATTTAAAAGGTTAAGCTTTCCCATTAAACTGGCAGTGATGATTAAGAAACCAAAACACTTTATGGCTCATTAATCACAGGTAGACAAGTTCCTTATACAAATAATAATCATTTAATCCTTTCCCCAAACCAAGCCTCCTCTGAGATGATAAAATACTTTAAATAACTAAGCTGTTACTTTCCATCTCTGTGTGCTAGTGAGGGTCTAGAGCAAGCATAGCAAGCATACCATGTTTTCCAGGAGACCAACATTCAATGTTACGTGCAAGTTCAGTCTCCTGAGGATTCCAATCAGTTTTGCAGGCCTGGAGTGTGGTTATACACTGCAGAAATTCTGGCTGTGCAGCTCTGCAAAAGCTGAATGCCACAGCTTTGTCATTGTCTGTAATACTGATGGTACTGATGGCACTTGTAGTCCTGGCAAGCGAATCACAAATTTCCAAAGTGAGCTATAGCATAACAGAAACAATAGACTTTTTTTCTTTTTCTTCACATTCTTAAAAAATAAATAGGCTTTATTTCCTAATATTTTATTCACAAGGGTTTAAAATTTGTCTGGTACTGGCATGTCACTGAGTAAATGTTTATCTAAAACAGAAAGATTATTAATCTTTCTCCTCTGTAGTCAGAAACTTTCCACAGACAGTTTCATACAGTTTTTTGGAGAGGCACGTGAAGTCTATTTGCTTGCCAAAATACACACAAGGAGACTCACCTTCCAGTAGCATGAAGGTTTGTTTTCCTCTCTTGTAAGCAAAGGTGACTGCAAATATTTTCTGTGCCTTGTTCAAGAAGTCTCTTTGGACAATACACTTGAATTGTTCTTTAAAGATGTCATCCCTCAGCGAGATATGAGATTGCCTAGCACATAGCAGTGCAGGCAATAATTCCTTCTGTGTCAGCCACAGGGTAAACTGCAACAGAGTCCTGAAGGGAAAAGAGACCCAGCCAAACTTCAAAACTTAATGCTGATCTTTGAAACAGACTTTTCTTCACTTCTGATGGTAGGCAAGAAGAGTGGGATATCAGTCAGATGTGTTTTGTCCCTGGTTAGCCTCAATTTAACCAGCATGTTCCCAATCCTGTCACATCCATAGATGCGAAGGAAATCAATATCTTGTGGTTGTCTTCAACCAAGAGTCTCAAGCTCACCTTTGAAGTTATTTTGTGCCATATTACTAGCCCCAAATTAGTGTGATGAGCTGGAAACATGTAGCATTGTAATTGTGATTCACCACACTAACAGAAACTTCTGTCTAGCACAGAAAAAAAAAAAAGAAAAAATAAGACCTTCAATGAATAGAAGCACAAACACTCATTAGATTCGAACTAGAAACCTATTTAAGGAAAACATGGCATTAGGAGACAATGGCAGTATGTCAGGTAGATCATTCCAAACCAGGAGCAGATATGAACACTGTACTGGTTACTGGTAAGCAGTTGCTCTCTCCAAGCAGCCCTTGCTCACTACTAGGTTGAACCAGAAGCACAGGACTGCAGTAGGATGCCCTGATTCTTGCCTTCTAGTCCATTCCTGGCAGGGTGATGGAAAGCTCAAAGAGGCAATTGAGCAGCATGACGGGGATGTGAATAGAAACTTTGTGAATAGGTATGTTAGACCAGTACCATGTGTAGCACGGAAACAAGGCCCTTGCTACCTCTCGAAGATATGTATGCATCATCTGAAGTTTAAGATTTCTGTCTTTGAAGACTTGTCAAACAGAAATCAGAAATCAGAGTTATGCAAGGGAGCTAAATGCCTCAAACTCATTGAAATCTGAATTTGGACTACATTGAAAATCCAGAGCTACTACTGCCCAGAACTCCATTGGAACCCTTCAAACAAAGCCAAGGATAAAAGACAGCTAAACACCCAAATGCAAGGGATCTGAGAGTTGGTATTTATTCGTTTGCAGCCAAGTACTTTTGCAAAGGCAATGCAGGGGACATGCAGAATTGCTGCAGGATCTGTGTCATGTGAGGCTGAGCAAACCTGCACCTGGCACACGTTTATGTGTCTCCAAGACAAATGCTGAACTGATGCCTTGAGCTGTACGAGAGTAGCACAACTGTACAGTCATGAAGCAGCTGATGCTTCTCATGTACCCTAACAGCAAACCAGCACTCTGGAAGCTGGACAAGGTGCCTTATCACCACACGATCCATGGCAGATGTGTTTTAGCTTGTGTGGAGAAAAAAATGTTTGAGAAGAAAACTACGTCTTTCAACACAGCAGGAGATAAAACAAGATGTTAACAAGGCTCCTTACCTCAGCTACCCAGCAACTATAAAGGACTAGATATTTTCTGAAAATCTTCCCGAAAACAGCGCCTGCTGGGATTTGGAAATTCCCAGCTTTTAGCTCATTCGAATGCAGATACAGCTGCTTTCTACATTCTGATTTACAGTTGCAGTACAAAGGGGCCAATCTCACAACCTTTAATCACACACGTAATCCTTTTGCTGCAACTGAGTTTGAATAACAACTTCATAACCAATCCACAGGGACTGGAATTTAACCTGAAATGATTGCTCAGGATAGAGATCCCTTGAGGCTTCTTTGCCTGCTAGACAGAACCGAAGGAGTCTCCATGACTGAGTAGAAGATGATGCAAGCAGAGCATAGTTGCATGCTTTCAGCTAAAACTGTCCTTTGTGACTGACAATATAAAGCTTGCTCCCACAGGTCATCTCAGAGTCTCGCAGCAGTGAGCTGCCAGATTTACGGGTGCCTGAACACTACTTTCCAGTGTGTCTGAAGACAACTTTCCAGTTTATGTTGCTCGGGAGTTTAGACTAAACGATCACAGTTGTCCCTCTGGTCTTCAAAATCTAGGAAATCTGCTTCAACTAGAAAATTAATATTCTTCTCTTTCTTTGATCGTAAACGTGAGTATATTGTTTATGTCACATGAAGTCAGAATTGTTTCTACTGTGAGCATGACTTCACATTAACAATCTGATACAAGAACCACATAAATGGCATTCTGACATCTCTGTCCTTGGGGATTCTGAAAAATTGACCGAAGGTCCAGAGCAACCTAATATAACTTCAGAACTGATCTTGCTTTGAGCAATCACCTCTAGAATTCCCTCCCAAACTGAGTTATTTTACAATTTTATGAATCTCTGGTCTAGACTATTATGACTTTTGAAGGATATATAGTCTGTTAAAATAAAAAATAATTATTTCCTGGTGACCAGGTTGCCTAGTGTATGCCTTGTGTATCTACATCACTGGACTTGTCTCATATTCTAGAAAAAGAACACATCCAAAATAACAGTTGAACTGTTGCAGAATGAGAAGTGAAAAACTGAAATTCAACTCCAGGAGAAGACTAGAGTGTATAATATTGCTAAGCAAACAAAATAACCACAGCATTCAAGAATTTGCCTAGTAATTCTTCTGTACATAGAAAAGCTAGACTTTCTACTCATTATTCTCATACAAGGGCTTTCAGTTTTGTTTGTATAAACTTTTGTGCCTGAACTAAGCTGTTTTTATTACGCAGGTTGAATTCTCTCCCTCACCCCTTCCCCTGAAGGACCAATGTGCCTGAGTGTAACTTTGTGGATGGAAATTTTAAAGATCTTAATTATTAGATTCTTCAGTCCTCTCTCATGGGGTTAGGACTCACTGCCATGAGTAGACCCACTGAACCAGTTGAACTACCAGTTCTTGCTCTCAGCTGTGTATGAACTTCACTTCTATCAAGGGGATCAGCACAAATTCCATATATTCCAAGTGACTACCTGCTCTCTCAATGTGCACTGCAGAAATATGAAAACAAACCTGCAAATGTCTAAGGCAGGTATTCTTACAGGGAAAGAGAGTGAGAAGTAAAAGATCTGGTTAAACTCACATAGTTATCCAAGAATCACTACAAAATAGTGATAATAATGAACTTTATCTTACTATTCAGGGAATGTAAGATTTTTCTGGACATGAATTTTGGCAGTGATCCTATTAAAGTCAGTTAAGCCCATGTCTATTTTTTTTAACAGTTATACCTGTGAGTTACCAAAATGTGCTCTAAAGCTAAGCATTTCAACAATTGCTTTGTAATTGAAATGTCAGTTCAAAACAAATCATATTTTACTGCTTTCATCTCCTTATGTAGGCTGGATGCATTCCAGAGCCCAAACACATACTCTGAATGTATTTAATCTGCTTTCTAATTTCACCTAATTTTTTACTAGTCATGGAAAGCTTCTGGCAAATTATGAGTTACCATTCTCCTTCTGTATTATACTACAGAAAATTTAACCCAAGTCAGATACAAACACTCTTGCTTTAGGATCTGCATTGCTATGGGCTATATATCACCCACACACAAAATGAGCAGCCTAATGACTGAATGTAACAGCAGTGTGCTCCAGCAAACACATTATAAGCAAATTTTCTTCTCGAGATTTTTAGGGGATTATAGCATGCTGAAATTGCTGCCTCTCTGTAGGGGATGATGTATTCCCTCTACAAGCAGTTCTTCCCAGTTGTTTTGGGCATTACAGGGGATGGAGTGAAAATCTTACCCTGCCTTTGCCAACTTCTTGGTGCTAGAGAAAGAAAATGCTGTTTGGGCAAGTTCTTAGGTGGTGTGGCTCAAATTCACCAGGATTTTCATGCCCAATCTCCCATATTGTGGTGTACCTGAGTTCCTTGTGAACTCTCTCTCTGCATGCCTGCAGAAGTGACCAAAATCTAGCAGCAAACGAGCCAGGGATATTATTACTTTGTTTTTGCTCTGTTTCTGATAGCATTGCCTGGTACCAGACCATTGTCCAACCTTGTTACATCTCTGAGCTACCTGTGACCTTCTTCCATATTTTACCCTCCTGGGGAAGCTCCCACCTTTCTGTTTGAGCAGCCCTAAATTTTGTTTTTTTGCCTACATTGCTAAAGTTACTAAACAACAGTCCTGGATAGGTTAACCATTTTAAGTGGGTTGTTTCAGGAGACACAGTGTAGGTGTGAGGAAGTGTCAGCCCAGGGATGTGTGAGTCCACACACACATGCATACATAGAGTGTGGTTGCGATAGCCTCTTTGATGACGTTATCACACTTTTTCTTTCACTGTGTTGTAATTCACTTTTTGTTCAGGTCTTTATCCATTGTGCCTGTTTCTAGAATTGAATGGACAGTATCACATTGGAGAAAGGCTGTTAAAGAGCCTCTACGTCATGTCAGGCGGGACTGGTAGAGCTTAGAAAATCTTGTGAATTGTAAGGATTTTACCATTATCACTTTGCATTTCTCCAACACAACATGCCCCAGATGTCTCTTCTTCTTCAGGACCAGTCATTAGAACCATTCAATAAAGGTGTAGAAGGGAATTGAGGCCACTCAAAGTGCACAGCTAAAAAAACTCCACCATAATCATTACTTATTCCCTGTAGGGGAAGAATAGCTGAAATGCTTCGGGGAAAGCAACTCATACAGCTGGGAAGATAACTCATTCCAAGTTAATCCAGGCATACCACAGAAATATCTCTATCGGTGATTGTTCTGCATAGATGCCATTCTTGATTTGTGAATAACCAGCACCAGGGACTGGGAAAGTGTCTCATATTGACTCATGCATTCCTTCATGGGTTATTCATTAATAAGCGGTGCTGTCTAACTCTGGCTAACAAAAATGCCTTCTGTAAAATTAATAGAAGCAAAACCCAGAAGGATCTTTCTGCATTAAGAATATATCCCTCAAAAGCACTCATCTAATAAAGCTTAAAAAGGCATGTTCCTCACTGCTCAGACTGCCTGCTAAGGAAAACTGCTGGGCACTCACAAATATGAACTACTAACATTTTGTTCTTTGTCACTGAGGACAGAAGAAACAATACTCTGAGCAGTGAGAGTCAGAACTTATTTTTCCACTATCTGTATACGTTTTTTTACTTTTATGCGATGTACAAGAAACATTAAAGCACACAGAATCCCGACAAGCTTCGTCTTATATTAATAATACGGACATTCAGTGCACCTCTCAGCAAAGCTGAGGGAAAGTAGTTGAGGTGAATCAGACTTTGTGTAATACTAAAACTGACAGATTTCTAGGTCAAAGGGAATGGATTTCAAAAGTGCAGACATCCTGTGGGCATCATCTTGACAGCACGTCTCATTTTTGAGATGAATTCAAATCAAAACAAGATATCTGCTTCAGATACAGGTATTCCACTGATCATAAAGGGACCCTGATGAGAGCAACCTCTGTGACTGATGTTAACCTTCAAGATTAGTTCTTTGACTGGTTAAGACTTGTTTACAAAGGAAAGAGCCCTGAAACCAGAGATTGGAAAACGCCTCTTAGAGGATGCTGAAGGAAGGGAACAGAAACCTCTTGGCAGTATGCGAGCCCTTTGTTGCTGTCAGAGTGTGCACAGGCAGAGAAAGGACATGAACTTAGGTCCCTCACACCCTGAAGAGGTGCCCTCAATGCTAGATAAGAGGAGGATCCTCTCTTCTATAGTTTTGTTGACTTGACTCGTGTCCCATCCCTAGCTTTGTACACTGCTTTGTACACTGCCCAGGAAAATGAACACAACACACAACTTACACACAACTTTTTTTATCTTTGATTTCACTTAAAACTCAAGGAAGGTTTGATTGTGAGCTACTGCATGTGCGTTCACACACACAGACTATTTTTCTGATTCTGCTGTTGGGAAGAAAAACAAAAGATTAAGACAGCTGTTGTACAGACTATTTCCATAGCTGGTCAACCTGTGGTTTCTGCAAAGCATGTGAACTAATTGCAACTGAGGCAACTAAAGGCCCTGAATGGCCAACACCTGAAGAAGACACTTCAGGTACTATTGTCATGAATTCTTTACCAGACTAAACCTGAGTGAAGTTCATAACCCAAGAGGGTTCCTCCTGATCTCCATGGCTTTATGTTTCTAATAAGCTGGGTGAACTACATGAACAGGAATGGTATCCATAGATGAGTTAATCCACTGATGGACAAAGGCAAAGGGAGAGCCTTATAAGGGTATATCTCTAAAGGTCCCACCTTCCCCTCGCTGAGACCTCACAGTGACAAGTACAAATTCCCTTGTGATTGCTGTGACTGGAACAAAACAGTCAGCCTTCCCTGCGTGCCCCTGGTCCAGCACTCGATGAACTAGAGGCAGCAGCTCACTGGGGCATCTGTGATCTGTGATGGGCACCCATAAATTCTTGATCTGCCTCATAAAAAACCACCAACAACGCTGCTCCACAGAGTGATTGCTGAAGTCAGGCAATGCCATCAGCATTAGTGTCGACAGCAACACATTTTTGGGGAACTGCTACAGTTTTCGGTGCAGCTGAGTGAGTGATGTGTGCTAACAGTGCTAACACTACTCTCTCCTGAACCCCAGATGAGCATTTGCAGATAAAATTCCATTCAGCACCAAGGTGCTGAGCATCTCTGCTCCTGCAGATTTGGCTGCTGGTGCTCAGGGTCAGCTCAGAGGCAGCACAGACCAGGTGTCCTTGCTTCTCACTGATGGCCATGGGGAAATTCTTCCAAATGTGCCAGAGAGTGGATGTGACCAGAGCTGAACCCCATCCTGCGGGAGCTGCTTTCAGTTGAGTTTCTCCCATTTGGTCTCTGCCTGGTCCCTCTGTGTCTGGCTATGGAGCATCTTGTGTGCTCCCAGTTTGTAATGGGGAGCAGAGAGACCAGTGTTCACCTCGTGCTATCCCCACATCCCACCTATGCTGTTGTATGGCTTTCCTGTCCCAGTTCCAGCAGCCATGGTGTTTGGATCCTCTTCTACATCTTGCATTTCCTCAGTGATGACTCCAAGTGCACCCTAAATAGATCCAGAGATCCCTGAGTCTAACCCCATAACACTCCTTTCTTTGTCATGTATGTGGCATTTGTACATTCCTAGGTTCTGACTACATCATACTTTGTGTCTCCTTCAAGATAAGCTGCAAACCACCTAGGGCACCAAATGCTGGTCCTGTTTTATAACATCTTCCAATGGCAAAAAAAACCAGCTCAAGCCTGTCCCAGTTTTTGGGAAAAGTAAACTCATCTGAATCCTGTTCTGGGTACCTGAGGTCCAGATTTAAATGTGGATCCTACCTGAGTGTGCTCAACAGTGCAATGGCTCATACCCATCAGCCAAAAACCAGTATTCTTCGTTAGTAAAAGCAAACACTCATGCTCAAAGAAAAAAAAATAAAGGCCTACCTAATAACCACACTAATATATTGGTTCAGCACAAGTCTTTCAGAAAAGAGTGCACAGAATTACAGAAATGGGGGCTTATTTTTTGGGAAGGTGGAAAAAGCCAAGGGGAAAAATACATGATGTCATAAACTTGAATAAAAGCATAATATTTACAGGGAATAAAATTTAAAACAGTGCGTTCTTAACAGCAATGTCAGAACACACCAA
The DNA here is from genome assembly GCF_037038585.1 of Patagioenas fasciata. NCBI lineage: Eukaryota > Metazoa > Chordata > Aves > Columbiformes > Columbidae > Patagioenas > Patagioenas fasciata. The sequence goes on from NC_092520.1 coordinate 31,852,678, forward strand.
CCGCTCCTCTTGATGGATTACGCATTGTATCTATTTTTTCAGTGTGTATATACGTATCCATGGACCATACCATGGGTGACAAAAAAAAAGAAGTCTAAACCAAGTAGTTTCTTAATTAATTCCACTCACTAATGACATATTACTGGAAAAAAAGAAATAGACTCATCAACCTTTTCACTCATCACTTGAACAATCTCTCCTTATTAGGCAAGGCCTGAAGAAAGACACAATCCATTTGCTGAACTCCAATAGACAAACACAGAACTGCTGTTACTCTGAGAAGAGTTGAATTCCCTATGAAACACCATTACATCCTGGTATCCGTGCATATAGAGAAGATGAAGGAAGGGAAAAGCAACTCCTCTTTCCCAGCAGCAGAGGTGCACAAAAATACATCTGACAGATTTCATCTGCAACAAGAATACCTATCATCTGATGCTGTCAGCATGAAGAGCACTAGAGGTAACTATACTTAATAGTGCTGGATGAAAAGGCATAGGAAAGGCCAAGCCGTAGTCATTACTGCTTCAGAAACTGCTTTTAGGCCCATTTCAAAACACAGCTCTGATGGTATCTTCCAAAATTATCTAAAACTCATTCTGTTCTTATTTAAACCTCCATAATGGTGTTCTGCACCATAAGTTCCATAATTGTTGTCTCTAGAGGGTAATTTTCCAAGGCTCCAGGACAGGAGCTGTGCAAACAATTGATTTTTTTCAGCTCTTCAGCTAACCTGAAAAATTCAGAGTGAAACAAGCTGCAGTCTCTGTCAAATGGCAACTTTTTTTTTTTTTCCTCATTTAAACAATACACAAAATAATTGCAGAGCAAAATCCATTTCAGGATTCAAACTTTGCAATGTTTTCCTTTGGTTTTGGGATTTTAATGTGTTGAGAAACCTTTAAGATTGAATTCTTAATGTTTTCATCTATCTCTTTCCCTTCTGGCAATGAAACTACTTCCTGAATTTTACACTTATGTCCAAGTAGCTGTGCCCCTGCTTTTCCCTTTGTCCTAATTGCATTTTCAGGGTAGAGAAAAACTTCCCTCCTCTCCCTGCACCAAGGTGCCTGTCCTCTGCAGGGAGGCCAGAAGCCCATCACACAATGCAGTGGTTCTCTCAGTAGTATGAATCTAGCCCAGATTTTCTCTTATCCCCTAAGCAAGTCTTGGGTACAGCTAGATGAGAAAGACATTTTCTGGGGAGTTAGGACCTTATCTCTGGACCAGCTTAGCAAACAGGCTGATGACATGCCTGAATCAGTCCAGTATCAGCAACAGCACCTGGAGGGTGGGTGATGAACCAGAAGACTGGGAAAGAACATATGTGGGGCCTGTTTTGAAAAAGAAAGCCAGAGGAACCGAAGAATTAAAAAAAAAAATAGCTTAATTCAATTATTGGAAACAGAACAAGAAAAAATGAAACTGCTAACTTCTAAGGAAAGACTGAGTAACTGTCAATGTAGATTAGAATGACAAAATGCCTTGAGATGGAAGTGACCCACAAGGATGATCAAGTTTAGCACTTGTCCCTGCATATGACAACCCCCACAATTCACACTGAAACCAGTGTAGCTGAAGAAATAAGGAAACATTGGTGTAACACTGGGTGAACAACCTTTCCAGTTTCTAAAAACACGAATTGTTGGTGTTTTGTTGTCAGAAAGGAAGAGGTTCCTTGAAGACTTTCATGACGTCTGCGATAACATCAGTGCTGTTTCTCTTACATGGTTTTGCCTGTTGCATGGATGGTAGAGGAGGGAATAGATACTAAGCTGGCCTATAAAATAAATTGTGAGAGACTGTGAGACAGGCTCAGGCTTCAAAATAAACTTGACAAATTGGAAAAGTGGCCTGTGAAAAAAGAGGATGTAATTTAGTAAGGATAAGTGCAGGATATTTTATAGGCAGAAATGCTCAAATAAATACAGAATGGGGGATAACTGGCTGGGTCAATGGAGTAATGCTGTTTTACATCATCTCCGGATCTCACAGAAAAGTCACATACACAGATGTGAGTATGCAAGGGGTGAGCAGGAGGAGTTATTAGTCATTATGTTTCTGTTGGATTAAAAGTCTGTAATACCAACAGTGAGCTGCTGACACTTTGGCTGTATTGCAGACGGACCAATTTTCAGCAGCGATATTGCAACATAGCAGGAAATTCTGCAACTGTTGGACTGACAGAGGTGGTGGTTATTTTGATGCCTGCAGATTTCCACGGGGAATGAAATGTCACCACATTAATTTTGTGGATTTTTGCTTCCCACCCTATTCAAGCCAACTGAAAAGGAAGCTCACCAGCTGCCAGCATGCAGGGGAACTTGCATTCTGGACTGCTGCAAAGTTTATTTCCCTGCCCCACCTCTGTGAAAGAGATCAGCCCATGCAGCAGTGACTCCATTCTCACTGGTGTCTGTGGAGTGTGGAGCTCAGGTGTGGAGCAATCCCTCTGCCCTGCAGCTGGCAGGAGAGGCCTGTCAGTGGAGAAGCAGAGCAGACAACTCTATTTGTAACACCTTGAACCAGATGAGTTTAACTGCAACTGCTATAATATGCCATTACAGACCCTCCATGAGAGGGAGACCCCTTCACTGGGGCAGTAAACAGTACTACACCTTCCAAAATACAGCTCCACACACTGGCTTTTCCCCCCACTTAACTCAGCAGTAACCTTCATCTTGCAAAACCCATCTGTCTGCATCGCAGCCGCAGTGTCAGAATGGATGTCACTCTTTGCCTCCAGATGTCCACCACGCTAAGCAACTGGCTACATTGCTTAGACACAAAGCCAGATCTGATGGCTGCTCTAAGTTGCTCTCTGAAATTCTTGGTGTCCAGTGCTAGCATAGCTTGCCCCTATGCAGAAATGTTTCCTGAATAATGTACTGAAAAGTATATACCCAAAGTGGTGAATATTTCAATCTAAATTGATAACATGAAACAAGTAGAAACTCCTGAGAGCAACAGACTTCATTTACTGACAATGGACTACACAATAAAAGATATCAGCAGTAATGGAAATCAAGGAATGCAAAGAAAAAAAATCAAAGAAAGAGATAACTGCTTAAAGGTACTGGTGAGAAAATGGCAAAGGAAGTTGTGCTGCATAGTACCTGTGGCAAGAGATTCCAGTGCTACCTAGGAGTTTTAGGAAAAGGTGGCACATGTTAAATAACGTGAAACAGGCTGATGAAATGGAAAAACCCCGTAACATTTAAATATCTGCCAGTCTTTTGAAGACTTTCTCAGTGTCTTTCCTTTTACCCTGACCTGTTACTATTTGTTCATGCTCTCCACTACAAGAGCACAGGTGGGATGCCCAGGGGTACACACTGGATAATTTCCAGAGGAAGAATTCACTCATCTTTTCTCATCCTTGCTGAAAAGGCCAGGAAAAATGACCTTGTGGGTAGACTGGTAACACAGTAAAGTTTCCGGTGTTGTAGAAAAAACTGTATAAAGTATATCTCAAGACTGAAAGTTGCTGGATCAATGCAGTCCTAGGTGAAAGGCCAGCTAGAACTGCAGGCTGTTTTCACTGGGACTTCTCTTTGCCAGGCCACACTGGGGTAGACAGAGGCTTTTCTGTAGCTGCCTCAGCAGAAATTATTCTCAATTTAGGGACTCTACATACTCAGTTAAATATTGACAGGTCTGGAAATAACAGTTAAATCACGAATAGCAAAGGAAGTTTGCAGGTCATACCAAGTAGTGTTTGGAGAGGAAAAGGTGTGTAGAAGTGAAATTTTTTACAAATACCTTCCAAATGCTGCAGGTTTTGCATTTCTGTTGTGTGAGAGAGCACCTATCTCTGCTAGTGTTTGATCTCATCCAGCAAAGACTGGATGGCGTGCTGCCTAAAGCTGGGTGAGGCAGAAGGAGCCATTGCTAGAAGTTTCTTCAGGTGCTGCATTTGGAGTCTTGATAAAATCGGTGCAAGCCTGGCAATCTGGAGTTCAGCAGAGGATGTCAGGTGGGAGCCTGGCAGTGCTCCCACTAATTAAATAGTCAGTAATTTTCAGCATAACTCGCTGTGATTAGGGTTTTGCACACAGCCTCCCTCTTCACTGCAGGCACAGAGACACTGGCTGCTTTTGGTAAGGCAGCCAGCTCTTCCTCTTCACCTTCATTTCACTTGGAGAGCTGTGTGTAGAAGGTGAGGACTTTTCCAAGCTGCTGCTCCTCTCTGTGTTTTCAGAGGAAGGAGCAAGTTGTTTGGTGGTACTGCCTGACAGCTGCTTCCCCTCCAGAGAATCCACAGAAAGCACTGCTCAGAAAGGCAGCTCACACTGGAAGTAGAGTTTTAATGCAAACACAAAAGGTTAAACACCTTGATCCTCTTCTGGGCTTGAAATTTGAGTGTTTGGGGGACTGATGGCATCCACCCACTAAAACAGGCAAATCAGCATTTTACAATTCAGCCCCACGCTATTCTTGGCTGATAAGTGATTTTGGAACATCAGTCACAGAAATGAAAAACAGAATGAATTCAGGCTTTAGCCCACAGCAGGGCTTTCACTTCACTGGAGACAGGCTTATGTCCTCAGGGGAATATAATGAAGGGAATAAAGATACATAGAATCCTAGAATCATAGAACAACTTGGTTTGGAAGGGACCATTAAATGTCAAGCGGTTCAACCCCCTTGCAATAAGCAGGGACAACTTCAATGAGATCAGATTGCTCAGAGCCCCGTCTAGCCTGGCCTTGAATGTCTCCAGGGCTGGGGCATCTACCACCACCCTGGGCAACCTGGGCCAGTGTTTCACCACCTTCACTGTAAAAAATTTCTTCCTTATATCTAGTCTAAATCTCCCCTCCTTCAGTTTAAAATGATTACCTCTTGCCCTATCACAACAAGTCCTGCTAAAAAGTCTGTCCCCATCTTTCTTATAGGCCCCTTTTAAGTACCGAAAGGCCGCCATAAGGTGTCCCCAAAGCCTTCTCTTCTCCAGACCGAACAACCCCAACTCTCTCAGCCTGTCCTCACAGCAGAGCTGTTCCAGTCCTCTGATCATTTCATGTCCCTCCTCTGGACCCTCTCCAACAGGTCCATGTCTTTCCTGTACTGAGGCTCCAGAGCTGGACACAGGACTCCAGGTGGGGTCTCATCAGAGTGGAATACAGGGGCAGAATCACCTCTCTTGACCTGCTGCCCATGCTGCTTTTGAGGCAGCCCAGGATACAATTTGCCTTCTGGGCTGCAGGCACACATTGCCAGGTTGTGTCTGGTTTTTCATCCACCAGTACCCCCAAGTCCTTCTCACAGAGCTGCTCTCAATCCCTTCATTCCTCAGCCTGTATGGGTACCAGGAGTTGCCCTGACCCAGGTGCAGGATCTTGTACTTGACTGTGTTGAACATCATGAGGTTTGCATGGGCCCATTGCTTGAGTTTGTAAGTTCATGTAAGCTGATGCATGCTCTTATTAGTAAAGTGATTTTTTTTCTATTTTTTTAAGTGGATATTTAAAAGAAATTGGCAACTACCCAGCATCATAGTCAATGAGGTTGCATGCCCACTGACTGCAGAAATATGTTACCACCCCAGTGACAAAAGGCAACTGAGCCATGAAATAAAGGACCACACAAAGTCTAAACGAAAGAGGCAGAATGGTTGTTGCAGAGATTTTAGCTGCACTATGACAGGGTGAGGTATGTGAAATGGAGCAATAGAGCTAGAGGATATGTTTGTGGGACTATTATTTTTAAAGAAATGCAAAATATCCAGTGACAAGGAAGGAATTCGCACTTCAGTGCAACAGAACATGATTCAGACAGTAACAAAGGTCAGATGAAGAGAATCTGGGAAAAGCTATTAAGACAGATGTCTATGTAATGCCTTTTATCAATTTCTTGGTTGGCTCTGAGCAAAAAAAAGGAAGAAGAAAAAGGAGCACCTCATTTTGGAGTATGTGATTTAAAAGGTTACCTGGACAAGTCTAACTCTGAAGCTGATGGTTAGGAGGAAAATAATGTTACTAGCTGTAATATTTAAGTTTTTAATGCATACATGGCAAGTTCAGCTTAATGACTATGTCTAATCAAGGTAGTGAGTCTAGATCTAGACAGAGTTCATCCCAGCCAGCTAAGGTGCCTAAACCACAATTTGTCCAGACAGTATTAGGGTTTTAAGACTGTTTAATAGCAGTGAGACACAGTGACCACAGTGACCACAGGCACTGCTAGATTGGACTTCCAAAGACAAAAGCTCTTGGCACACCCCAGAGTTATCCTCTGTGGGGAAGTCAGAAATAGTGCCCAAAAATGAGCACGCGGAACTTCAACAAGTGATTTCTTGCCAGCACTGAGAGTGATGTTCCTGTATCTGCCACACAAGCATAAGGAAAATAGTCCATAAAAGCATGATGTCTGAAGATCAAATGAAATGCAATGTACATGTAGTGTCTATTGTAATCATGCTCCAAGGCCTAGTGTCAGTTAATTTCATACAAATCTTTCAGTTGACAATACCATCAAAACCTATGGCACAGAATACAAGCCACTTCTAGAATGTTTTTTGTTGTTGTTGGCTTCCTTATCTTTTCAAGCCTGAGCTTCTGTATTTTATGTAGTGTCTGTAACTGTCACTTCAAGATTTCTTCATCCTCCTTCAATTTTTTGAATACAATAGGAAATTTGGCTGCTTTGTCCAGATATGTCTACTTTATCTTATTTCAGCCGTCAGGTGAAGGTTGTCCAGCTCTATCATGTGTTGCAGAAAATGGATGGCTCTGTCTCCTGGAAAGTATGAGGGGCAGCTGTAACATTAGAATTTGTGGTGAATGACAATGCCAGCATTTGATGTTAATGTATTGCATGGACATGCTTATAGAAAAACTGAGTAATTTTTTTTCTCTAGAGAGGGAAACTGGAGACACAGGAATTGTCATGGAGTAAATTTCTTGGAGGGTCTAAGATCCTAGGGCCCACTTTTTGCAATAGTAAATTACACCCATAGTTTTGCATCTGCAGATTGAAATATTAGTTGTAAAACCAAATGGTGTTTTCTGTCATTGTATGAATCACCTTGTAATGATGTTACCAGCCACACAAGTCCCCCAGATGTTGCTGTAGATACGATGTATGAGCAAATTTGAGGTGCAAAGAAAAATAAAACCAGGCTGTCTTCTTTGGGATCTCTCTGCAGTTATTGCTATTTAAAGGAATAGGTAACAGATGCCAGGTCAGGATGCTTCGGTTCCAGCTCTCCGATCTGAATATCAGTGACTACTACTGTAGTAATTCCTTGCTGAATAAAGGCTGCTAGGCAAACTTCACCTTTCTGAGCTCCTGCCTTGCCATCTCTGGAAGAATAATATTTTTACAGAATGTTTTTACATATTGTAAATTAAGTAGGAGATGGAAAAGTCCACATCAGAGTAGATGAGATCTCTGATGTAAGAACTTTCTGGTACTGTAGTAAGCTTGCCCAACATTTCTGTTTCTAAGGGTAGCATCCACATAGAATAAACACTCTGAAGTTCCACTGTAATTAGTGGGAAAGAAGTAGACTAGCTTAGGTTGCCAATCATGTAATCTTTTTAAAGACATCTACAAGGGATCTTAGAAAACCTACCTATAAAATGCTGCTGATGGCTATGAAGGCAATTTAGCATGACTAGCTCAGACACAGACATCACAGGTTATGAGAGTAGAGTTACTCTCTCACTGACACTCGCAGGAAAGGACTCAACATCTCTGTGGACTTCACACCAAAGAATTTGTCCAGATTTTCCCAGCATTCAAGACCAGAGGTATCTGACAAGCTGGAAATTAACCATCAAAAATAAAATAAAGTTTAGGTTCAGGATTAGAATGGTGTATACATTCAGTGCCAAAGAATAAAATAAGCACCTGAAGAGATACTCACTCATCGATGGAGTGAGGAGAAGATGGTGGATGAAGATGGCAATGAGAGTGAAATGGATTGAATGGAAAAGTTAAACGTGGTCTTAACCACCTCCTTACTGTGGATGTTAGCAGTGGGACTTCAAATTTAGTAAACAAGCAACCTTGAGGTATTGATACGGTGGTACCCAGCAAAACACCAAGGAACAGAATCACAGGGTGAAATGTGTGAAAATAAATGGTGTTTATTTTACTAAAATGGACCCCAGTTTGAAAGGGGCCTGACACCCTGTTGGAGACTGTGGAGTCTCAGCGCTGGGGGAAGGGGGATGGAGCAGAAAAAGGAAAGATCAGCAAACTCAGTGAATAGGCAAACTGCAAATGTTTGACAGTAAGGGCAGAATTGATGAGGATCAAAACACAGTCTATGTTTTGGACTTTTGCAAAGTCAGCTGCTTGGCTCAGTGAGTTCAATAGGCAAGAGGAATGCGATTATTCCCTCATCTGAAGTTGTATCTCCAAATTCTCTTTAAAGCTCGGGACACAAAGTTGCACTTTTCCAAACTTCAGTCTTCATTCAGGGTGATCTCTCTGAGTTAACATAAGAGATTCTTGGCTCCTCCAACAGCATACAATCTCCTGACCTAGGGCTAAACAGAATAAATAAGCTTTTGCAATAGCCACATCACGTACAGTTTGAATTGTCATCCTTCAGTCCGTTTGCTACTCCAGCAAATTAAAAGTCTCACAGTTTCTCCAGAAAGACTGCATTCCCATTCAGCATGCTTGTCACGGAGGCAGGAACTCAGCCCTGCATGCCAAGGAGCAATCTAGTTCTATTAAATAAATGCATTTATAATTTTGAATTATTCTGGTTGTACCAGGTGCTCCTATTCATGATTTCATAGAGTGTCCTGAGTCTCTTATCTCAGCATCTCTTGTTTATTTTTTTTTTTCACATCCTACGCATTATTAAAGATTTTCATGATGCATAAATCTCACATCTGTCACTGCAAGCACCAAAGAATTGTTTAACTTATTAGATGAATGTGGCACATCAGATAACACCCTAGAATATAGTTTTGTATAATTTGTTGAGGGCATTCAGGTCAATACTGAAGAACAGCTTGAAACTTGCTGAAGCACATTTTTAAGGCTTTCCTGAACCATGGTCACATTTGTCAATCTCCAAGTAATTATTTTAAAACATAAATAAATAAAGCCATCAGAAATAAAGTGTTCCTGGGGAGGAAGAGTCCCATAAAGCAGAGAATGTAGTAGAAGTTGACTTATCTCAAAGAGGCTGTCTTTTCAAATCTACCTGTGCTTTTTAATATATATAATCACACTGCTGGTTTCGGAAATTGCACATACTTTTATTTTAAAAGCTTTCAATACACCTTTGACCTGTAAAAAATTGGAACAATCATACAGTTTTGTTGAGGGAGGCATTTTCTGGTTCTGACTTCCAGGCTTTGTTTGCATAACGTTGCTTTCTTGATTTGTTCCCCTTGTCCGTATGGATGGTTTCATTCATCTTGTTCTATAAGACATAAGATGCATGATGTGTCTCCCTGCTGAACTGGCTCCCCGTTCTCTAACCAGTCACATCACTTTTGTTTACTGTCACTGCACTAGCAAATGAAAGCTCTGAGCGATCTCAGAAATTTTTCTTCAGTGCTTTGCAGGCATGAGGAGACAGTGGGAATAGCAGAGACATTAATGTTATGGCCAAAGGACTGCTTTCTACCTTTTTGAGTTTCTGCTCCCAGCAATGACTCACCGAGAACACCCATGCCCGTTCCTGTTAAACAAAAATGGGTCACAAAGTCAACAACAGCAACACAATATTCTGGTTTATATTGGGTAAGTAGGATGTGGAATATGGACAATGAAATTTAGGACAGGCAAACAAGAAACAGGTTGGCAAAAAACCAAAACAAACAGAACGACAACAACAAAACAGCCAAAGAACTGAAACACCTGCACAAGGAAAAATATAGTTATAGTTATTCAGTCAGAAAATAAATGCTGCTAGAAAAGCAAGCTTATGCCCCATAAGGGTGTCAGAACAAGCTCAAGAATTTCTTTCTGTTTCTTAAGACCTGCAAATCCTGCCTGGGGACAAAGAGGTGTGCTAGGCTATGAACCAGGAATGATCAGTAGATCATTTAATAATCAGTAGACATTTAATAGTCAGAACAGTTGTGCTCCAGATACTGAGCCCCTGAGCCAGAAAACAGGGATGGGGAGCAGAATGAAGGTGCAATAAGCCAAGAGGAAATGGTTAGCAACCTGCTACACCACTTGGACACCCACAAGTCTATGGGGCCAGATGGGATACACCCAAGGGTGCTGAGAGCTGGTGGAGATGATCACTGAGCCACTTTCTATTATCTATCAGCAATCTTGGCTAACTGGGGAGGTCCCAGTTGACTGGAAGCTGGCTAATGTGACGTCCATCTACAAGAAGGGCCAGAAGGATGATCCAGGGAACTACAGGCCTGACAGTCTGACCTTGCTGCTGGGGAACATCATGGAGCAGATGATCATGAGTAACATCACATGGCACTTACAAGAGAACCATATGATCAGGCCCAGTCAACATGGGTTTACGAAAGGCAGGTCCTGTTTGATCAACCTGATCTCCTTCTCTGACAAGGTGACCCACCCAGCAGATGAGGGAAAGGTTGTGGATGTTGTGTGCCTAGATTTCAGTAAGGCCTTTGACACTGTATCCCACAGCATTCTCCTGGAGAAGATGACAGCTCATGGCCTGGATGGGTGTACTTTCAATGGATAAAGAACTGGCTGGATGGCCGGACCCAAAGAGTTGTGATGAACGGAGCCAAATCCAGTTGGTGACCGGTCACGAGTGGTGTTCCCCAAGGCTCAGTACAGTTCTGTTTAATCTCTTTATTAATGATCTGGATGAGGGGATTGCGTGCACCCATAGTAAGTTTGCAGATGACACCAAACTGGGTGGGAGTCATGATCTGCTGGAGGGTAGGAAGGCCACAGAGATCTGGACCAGTTGGATCATTGGGTTGAGACCAATTGTATGAGGTTTAACAAGGCCAAGTGCTGGGTCCTGCACTTGGGTCATAACAACCCCAGGCAGCGCTATAGGTTCGGGGAAGAGTGGCTGGAAAGCTGCCTGGCAGACAAGGACATGGGGGTGTTGACTGACAGCTGGCTGAACATGGGCCAGCAGTGTGCCCAGGTGACCAAAAAGGCCAAGAGCATCCTGGCTTATATCAGGAAAAATGTGTCCAGCAGGACTAGGGAAGTGGTTGTGCCACTGTACTTGGCACTGGTGAGGCCCCACCTTGAATCCTGTGTTCAGTTTTGGGCCACTCATCATGATTAGGGCATTGAAATACTAGAGAGAGTGCAGAGGAGGGTGACGAAGATGGTGAGGGGCCTGGAGCACAAGTCTGATGAGGAGCAGCTGAGGGAACTGGGGCTGTTTAGCCTGGAGAAAAGGAGGCTGAGGGGAGACATTATCGCTGTCTACAACTACCTGAAAGGAGGTTGTAGCATGGAGGGTGCTGGCCTTAGGGACACGGTTTAGTGCTGGAGTTAGGTTATGGTCAGACTCGATGATGCTAAAGGTCTCTGCCAACTGAAATGATTCTATGATCATGATGGACCTTTTTTGTGGCCTTCAACAATACTCTCATCACCTTAGTGAATGGTAACAAAATAAAAGTGAGCCTGCCATGAGAAGCGAGCATGGTGACACTCCCCAGGCTGCTGTGTTCAAACCCCACAAAGTGAATCTGAAGATTTTAAAGCTTTTTTGGGGGATGGGGGTTTACCTCAGCTCCAGTGCACTGTCTTCAACTTCTCTGGCATGTTTACAATCTCTCAAGACTCATGCCTTAGACAGCTTTTAACTCCACTCTTGGGTCCCACTGGCTTACTAGTGGGCGAGGGTGCTTACTGGTCAAAGCACTGCTTACTGGCGACTTACTGGTCAAAGCACAGAACACTAAAATGTTTTCTGCTCCATCATTCTGTATTTCAGGTCACAAAATATATCTGTAGATGGGGATTTGAAGTTTGTTTGGCTGCTGCTAAGCTGTTTGCTGAGAGGACCCTGCAGGATGATTCTCAAAATGTGAATTAATTGGAAGGATACAAAGTACTACCATGCTTTTAAATCAAAGCAGTCAGATCCTGTTGTGGCTTACTGATAAAAGACAGCTGAAGGAGGACAGGGAAAAGGTCAAGACAGAGAAAAGGGCAAACATTGTTTGGGTATCAAGAAAGTGTGCGGGGGCAGCGTTTGCGTTACTGTGGCTTGGAGAAACTGAAGCAGCAAGGAGGCTAATCAGTCAAGCTCATTAACAGAGGGAAACAGAGGGACAGAGAGTGTACCTGCTGCTAGAAAAGACTTCAAAGAGAAGAATCTAGAGAGCCTGGAAAATGTCATGGTGCTAGTGCTGCCATTAGCTCCCTTCCTGCCTACCTGCAGCTGTGGGGAACCCATCCAGAGAAGGATCCGTAGGCTGGAGGCATCTGCTGAGGCCCTGGCCTTAGTTTACTGAGACCATAGCCAGTGCAGTCCCACTGGAGGAAGATGTGCAGGGTATGCATCATGGTGCAAAAGCCTGGGGTGTTCTTCTGTGCAGTGGCAGGGAAAGCTGGTCCAGGTGCCGGATAAAGGACACTGGGACTGAATTCAGAAGGAGCTTACTGAGATGCTTTGTGAGTTTGAGGTGGGAGGGCTGCCAGAAATGTTGGATGGTGATGTCCCCTATCTGTTTAGGTCATGAGCAGCCGTGGAAGCAGAACTATATGACCTGAAGACTGAAAAAGAAGAGGCAAAGATTATTTTGCAAAGGTTTCCTTGTGACCTGAGTGATCATTCTGGGAGGCAGTAAGGGGACTGCCAAAGCTTAGTATGTGGTGCTGCTCAATAAATAGTGTTTCATCAGAGTACAGCTGGGATGAATGAAAAAACTCCAACAGAAGAGCAGAAGATGGCCAAGAAAAATACTTCAGATTAGATCTGGATCTGGGTAGAAACACAAGGAAGTCCAGAACCTTAAAAAAATAGAAGTCCACTGCTATGGTTAAATCTAAAATTGATGAAGTACTAAACAGTAGGTGTATTTCACTAAGATGGTGGGTAATAAACAATATATGTTTTAGTATACGGTAATGCACTTGAGTGGTGGATAGGACCCTGGATGTGCAAGGAGGGCTGTCTGTGGACAGCTACAAAGACTAGCTGGAATAAAACCCAAGCCTGGAGAACTGGTGTGGACAGATATTGCTTCTTCAGGACGGACTTGCACAGTAAATGGAGAGAAATTGTTGCACTGAACATCATGAGTGAAAACCAAAGGAGAAAACCAGGCTTGCTAAAGAATACAACAGATGAATTCTACTCCCTTTTCACTGAGCTCTTGTCTTCGTTTCATGCCTTTTATAAATGTCTCATCAAGTTGCTTATCCTCATATGACACAAGTGACACTTTGTGAGGTGTTTGGCAGTGTCTGCTAGATTAGAAAACGTATTTCAACTGTGATAAGAAGTGACAAGATAATAGGTAAGATTTCATTTACATTGTTTTAGACATAAGCCATTTTTTATTAAATTGGTGAGAAAAACAACAGCCTGACTTGAAGTTCTGTACGATATTTTATAAATCAAAACACATTTAATTCATGTTATAAACTACAGGAACTGATGACAAGCCTCATGACGGAATCAATACAGATAGTGGTTTTAATAAGGTTTTTGCAATAAAATAATGATTCTTCAGTGAAATAGAAGGTGTGTGGGGTATAGAAAAATGTGTCATGAAGAACAATAGAAAAGCAAAAGTAGAACACACTGTACTGGACTCAGAGAGTGAATAGCTCTTAACGTATTGTTCCTTAATTTGTATTACTGGGTAATGGATGATTGGGTCAAAAATATCTTTCCTATTTCTCTAACTCCTTTCAGGTCCCTGACCAGAGCTGAATGAATCAGACCATCAGTGGACATGCTATAAGGCCATTTGTTCCCTTATGGGTGCATGCAGAGAAGCAGAGGGTCTCACTGAGCAGGGTCTTCCCTGCAGGAACTCCTCTGGTGGATGTCCTTGCCCTGTGGAGTCCCATGACACATGGCAGTCAGCCAAAGGATGAAGATGAAAAATGAACTCCTCTAATTTCTGTTACAGCCACTAGTGACAGATTGTGGATGTTCTTATTAAGACTGTAACCAACCATCTGGTGGGAGCTATCTGTATTAGGGTCTGGGACAGCCATTTCTAATTTTCTTGATTATTTTCTGAGAAGATCCAGCTGGAAGCATGTGGGAAGAGGATCTGCTGCTCAAAAGAATGTGAGAATGAGAAACATGAGAAACAATGGATGTGTTTTCTGGCTGTGAGTTATGGTGATACTGCTGATACAGTGCACATAATTCTAATCTCTTTGACCCCTGTTACAAAAATTGCGCTAGAGGTTGAACCCTGCTCAGTTTCAAAGTTCATTATGACCCTTACAAGATCTACTTTAATATTTTTGTGAGATTTTAGGTGACGATGTAGGTCTTCAACTCAAAGGGCAGCCTACTCCATCATCCTCTGAAGCTACAAGCCATGAACACTTTTGTTCCCAACATACTGTTAGAGATCACTCCTCTCCAGCACAAGCTCCCAGTGGCAGTCCTTTGAGCCCAGATCTGATTTGCTTTCTAATGAACTCATGATGCTGGAACAATGTTCCAGCTGCAGAAGACAGAAAAGATGTAGTGTAGATAATTAGCTTCATCTACAAAATCATAGTGCTAACACTTGGGACACACTTTTATTTAAAGATTTAATTAAAAATCCTAGACATTCAGGAGCTCTTCATGTACTTGAAATGCTGGATCCTTAAGAATTTATCTTACATCAAGGGAACTTTTTAGGTTTAAATATGTGGGAAAATATTACAGTTTTCATATGTGTCAAATATCAATATTCTCTTGCATTTTTTCGTCATGAGAAACAGACACAGCTATTTTGAGATCCTATGAAAATGCACAAAAAATTACCCAAGTTTGGAAATATTAATGATCACTCGCAGTTTCTGTGAAATTTGTTTGCTAGTTTACTTTCATTTTTCAGCTACTGCATGTCTTGAATATAAATGTTTAGGCTTGTATGGAAAATATAAATTAAAAACATAAAGAAAAATCCATAGATTTTAATGTATAGGGTAGAAGAAGCTGAGTGAAAAGGAAAGAGAATAAGATAAATTTGGACCTTTTGCTGTATATCAGCCAGACACAAAAAGGACCCAATGTCTATTGAAGATATTGATTTCAATAGATATTGGTTCAGGCCTAGAAACAGTTCAATACTGAAGAAACGTATCATGAAAGCTCACTAGAAGTCTTCGACATTCTCAAGAGCCATCAAACACCTGAAAGGTGATTTTCAGGTTGGTAAGCAATATTATATGTCGTATTTTTTAAAGACCCGTCATTGGGCCCAACAAAGACACAGCTTTTTTTGTCTTGGGTTAATGAATGTGCACAGTTGTCCTGAGCACAGCTAGGTTTCCCATTTCACATGCACATTCCAGATGTTAAAGATGCTCCCTTTCTGCTAGAGGAGAAAATTAACGTCTTTTGCAAGGTCTTCTGAAAAGGCAGAGAGAGATAGAACAGCTCATGTTAAACAGATAACAGCCTTGTAGTTACAGGATCTCCAAGACTGTAGACAAAGGTAGCTGAATTTTGCTGTGCTTTCATAAGTAGCAAATGAAGCTGTACTCCGCTTTTCAAGCAAGTGCTGGCTCACTGGTTTATTTGTTCTTCTCAGGAGAAAGCAAATTTGTCTGTTCTGCCCATCTTATTTACTGTGCTGCTCCTCACAATAAACAAATAATAAAAAGGAAAACAACAGTCTGCCTTTCCCATATTGCTAGGAGAGAAGGATTGCTTAGTTAGCTCTGTAATCTAGCAGACAGGGGATTTACCTAGCCTGTGAGAAATACAGATTCATTTTTCTGTCTCATTTGCTACTGAGTTGGTCATACAAACTGTTAAAGACATTCCACCGGGGATAGCAGTGGGTTTTTCTTCTCAGAAACAATAGAATGAAACAGAGTTAATATTTTGTTGACATTACATTTTTAAGTCCTCATGCCACTCAACTTCCTTGTCTCCTATGCAATCCCCTTTCTTCTTCGCCAGATATAAACAAATAATCCATATTATATCAGAATATCTGGAGTCAAAGGCATAGACAAAACTCAGCAAAACTGAAGCCCGGTGAAACTGAAATACTTTGTCTTCTTTGTATGTGTGTTCTTGCTGTTTGCCTATTTTTACATTAGTATAACAAAAATGTGCAGTTTCAGGGCAAAAAGGGTTTTAGTGGAAAGGGTAGGTCTTACACCATTGTCCAAATTCAAAGATACAGTTAAAAATCTTGTTTGTCACCATAAGAAGCATAAAAGTCTCAGAAGAAATCAGAATTTGAAATAATGTGAAGGGTTCAAGTCCTGTCATTTGCAAAAATCTTGTAAAATTCACTTGTTCTAAGTTTTTCACCAGCTTTTTGTTCTTCATACATGACTCACAGGGAACTCAATGCTGTCTTGAGAGGAACATCTTGAATTTCGGGAGCTGAAATATCCATGCCTTAAAATAGCATAGAGCATTTTTTTTCTTCCAGACTCCCCAGATTTGACACTAGACAGCTATTTTTATGCCACCACATTTGCCAGCTCAATATCTACTTTCTCAGCCAGTTTGTTGGTATTCTCAAACCCCCTGACACCAGCTGAATCATTATAGGGAGGTCTGAATTACCCCAAATCTCCAGTGCCCTTTTGGTAGACTGTCACTTCCCTAGCACGAGTGTCTAGGGTTTCTGTGCCCTGGGAGCAGGGACTTTCCTGCTGTTTCTGCCAGGCAGTGGAGAGCTCTGACCACCCTCCCCTTCACAGAACTTCATGCTTTATTTAGAAGACAGTATTTTAACTAGTACATTTGTTTGAGAACTCAGTTTGATGAGCATAAGCTCCAAACAGACTTTCCTCAGCTGCTCATATCTTCTGCTTCACCCAGAGAATCTGAAATCATGTGAGAAATCAGTCATAGGTTACCAGCATTTGCGAACTACTTGGCAACTATGAGCTGTTTGGCCTAGTGCACAGACTGGATTGCCAAATAGGGTTAACCATAAAAAGATTCCAAGCAATCATCTACCAGTGTGTGTCTTGAGAGCTTCAGAGTGAGACTTCCTTGCGAAGAATGACTAAGTATGTGAAAAGCAGATGGAAAAGCTCATTATTGTTCCAGAAGATAGGATCCCACACAGTTTATGCTATGCGAGGATGAGGAGCTTGATGGAGCAGCCAGCTGTGAATATGGAGCTGGAATATGTTGTTCAGAAAAGTAAGGACTGGATTGAATTAAAAGAGCTGATAAAGGCATTACCCTTCTCATCTCCTTCCAGCTTCCAGACCTTCTTACAGGGAAGATGACTCACGTTCTCTATTTTCAAGAAAACCCAAGAGGGAATTATCTTGCTCAGGCTGCACTGAAAGAGAGAGCTTTTGGAAAATCTGCAAGTGCAGAAGGGTATTTTCATGTAACTACCTCTTCAGTTTCCAATTGTGCAAAAAATATTCAGTGTAAATCCATATTGCGTGGCCTTCAGTGAGCAGCACACATGAAAAATTTAACTTAAAAGTGTATAATCTATCAGTATGTTTCTGCCAATCAGTTGAGCTGCGCTTAATATCAACAGTAGCTGAAGGTTCTCAGAATTCATAAAAATCAGCAGACACTTGGCAGAAAGTGTTCTAGACACTGATTTGGAAAGGAGCAGTCTCCAGACTTTGCCCTTTGTGTATTTTTATAATGGTATTTCATATTCTTCCACTGATTCAAGGAGTAGAATTATAATTCTCCAAGGTGAAGTGTTCTCTGCTCTTTTAAGTTATCCCTTCCATGTTACAACTATTCCTGAACAGACTGTGTAACCTGTCCTGAAGGGATGTGCAACATGTGAAGCTCTAGGTTTATTTGCAAATATAGAAACTAGAAATGCTTAACCTTGTCTCCAGACAGACTAGATGTAACCATTAACCTCCATTTTGTACCCTGTGGTGATGATATTCAGTAGTGAGTCTTCACTGAGAAGGTGAAGATCTCTTCTCAACAGCCCCTTACCTTTACCTTATAAGTCCGTAACTCTAGAGTCTGCAAAGGTTACTAGCGCTACCTTAGCACCTCTTTAAAATGGCCTTTTCTTAATGCATTTGCTACTTGCTCTTTGGGTCTGGAGCCGTCTTCCTTTGTGTGTGTACAGTCTCCAATGCCATGGGGCTCCTGGGTAGCACTGATGATTTACAATTACTAACACAGCCAAAAATAACCTGATCAAGGTGGAACTCTGCTTCATCGCACACACCTGCATGCAGCTCTGGTGCCCAAGCTGGGACTGTAGGCTTATTCATGTTGCCTCATAGTCAAAGGAAGGTGGCATCAACCAGAGAGAAGTCCAAATCTCAGATGAACCAAATCACCCTACGGAGGAGATATCTTGCTCCTATTACACTGCAGGGCTGAGAACTACCAGCTTTGGCAACTCAGTTTGCTGCTTAGCAAGGAATGAACCTGATCCTACACCTCTCACAGAGTAAAACCATGTGTCAGGACTTTGCTGTACTGGGAATTTTTTCCCTGCAAGGTGGTGGTTCATTCCGGGAAATAAGAAGGAAATTCAGTCATGGATTGGATCATATTTTGAAGTAATTTAACACAATCTTCACTGTTTGTACAGGCTTTTGACGTGAATACTGAGTACATGAAGCATTTATCTCAGCAACTAAGGAACTATTCTAAAAACAGACTGCAGGGTGAGGCCAAAAGCAGAGGAGGGTTGAGCAATATCTATTTGTCATGTCTGTGGACAGGTGACTAATACAGCACAGTTTGCTAAGCTGCAGCAACGTGTTTGTGTGACTGAGAACGACTTTAAGATTGCTGCAAAAACCAACAAGCAATTTGTAATGGTCATCCACATGCAGCATTGAATGTCGCTGAATCAAAACCAACTTCCCAAGTTAGTGTGAGCACAGGGTGAATGTGTGGAGCACATGTTATTTCCCATGTGGCGGATGCACTTGACCCCCCCCCAGCCAAACCAGCAGCAGTTTGGTCCAGGTTCAGGAGGAGGTAAAGGCCTGAGCCAGGCCAAGAACTCCTTCGAGGAGACCCACAGGGAAGCAGGATGGCACACTGAATGCTGGTGGCTTGTGGGCACAGGGAGTCTCATGCGTAATTCTTCCTACTGTATGCAATTTGACTACCAGTCAACCACTTCATTCTATAAATACGACAGCCTGGTTGAGACCACTTTGAGCTCTCCCTGCTAAATAAGTGAGCTGTATGGCAACAGTTTTACTACTCACAGATCAGTGGATGAGCCCAATTCAAGTTCAATGTTGATCATTTAGCTTAAGTTGATGCACACCAAATGTAATGGATTATTTAGAGATATAAGGTTGTATGATTTTTTGTGTACTCTTTGATTCATGTTACTTGGTAGACTAGATTTGCTAAAATTTTAAGCTGAAAGGTCCTGCTTGTATTTACCAAAAGTAATTGCAGACTACACTAAATGCCTGCAAGATAAAGTCTAGCTTGCATTTTGCTGGGAAAAATGGGACCAACAGGGAAAACAACGATCCAAGGCTAACGCAGAGACATCACAGACATCTGCAAAGCGGGGCCGATTTTGCACTCCACTGAGAAGAAAGGATTTATCCAGACAAAATGACACCTTCAAGGATATGGACCAAAACCAACGTTTACAACTGAACGAAACAAAGACCCACGTGGAGTCAGGGAAAAAGGGTCCAGTGGGGAGCAAAGGACCTGGTGGTGAAATCAAACCAAAGCGATTGGGCTGGATCTTGGTGTGAATGGTTTGTAAAGCTGTAAAAGTTTGTTGCTTTCCATGCTTGGGCGGACCTCTGTGCAGGTACCCAGCTTGACCCAACCCTTCTGCTATTCTACTCTATTACATTCTTTGTTTTCTGAGAATTTTGTTTCCTGAAAGTCTGTTTCGCATGCAGTTAAGGGCCTTGCCTGAAAGTTTGCCACAAGAGCTTTAAAAATAGGCTCCAGAGAGAGCGGTTATCAGGGAGAGAAGAATCCTGAATGTTTTCACCACGATGGACAACAGGCCTCACCTGAGAGTTTGCCTCCGGAGCTCCAAGACACAGCTCCTGAAGCGAATGGTTATCAGGGAGGGAAGACACATGAAAGTTTGCTTCATGAATGGATACAGGCACCTGGAGAGAAGGTAATCAGCATTTGGCTTGGCATATTTCCCCCATGCAGTAAATAACAGAGCAAACCCACGACCAAACTCTTTAAAGTTGTACTTCTCTTTTGAGAAATCTAAACACTGTTCTGCAGCAAGCAGAACCCTAAATTACTCCCCCGTGACACACATGCATAGCAGTATAATGATTCTCTTTACCTGTGTTTAGGTTAAGATCAGTATTGTTAAGACCCTTTCAGCCCAGCAAGAAGCTCAACACACATCACTGGACTTGTGGGCTCCAGGAATGCTGGTGTACCAGCATCTGTGATCTCTGTGTGTCCTGTGGTTATAAGGGCCTTGTAGCATTAGGCTTCTTCAGAGGAGAAAATTCACCATTATAGACAGTCACTTATAAATAAACTTTGCAGACCAAACATTTAAATGATAAAGAGAACAAATGATCTACCCAAATGCAAGATTCTTCGTTTTTCTGGAATGGCTGTTACCCTTACAAACACACTTAGCCATAATGGGAAAATTATCTTGCAAATGTCTAATAAGATTACATGTATTTAAATTTATGCTGTATTGAATTTAACTCTGCTCAGAGCTATTGTTGTGAGTCATTGAAAAGGTACTTATACATGGGAAATATTTTGTATAATTAAAAGA
This sequence comes from Patagioenas fasciata, assembly GCF_037038585.1. Classification (NCBI taxonomy): domain Eukaryota; kingdom Metazoa; phylum Chordata; class Aves; order Columbiformes; family Columbidae; genus Patagioenas; species Patagioenas fasciata. Next base: position 31,873,482 of record NC_092520.1, read on the forward strand.
GCCAACAGTGCAAAACGCACAAGTCCCAAACTCCCTTCTAGTTTAAAGCCAAATCCATGTCTTATGGTGAATATTTTCATGCTAGTAAACCATGACATCACCCTCAGAGAGCCACAAATTAGCAAATTTCTCCCAAATGCTTCGTCCATAGAAGCTTAAACAGTGAGCCAATCAGTTATACTGCAGCTGGCATCATTAGCAGTAGCTAATGCCATTACCAGTGGGTATAGTTTTATAACAAACTTTCTCTTTTGATCCTGAAGGGTACTGGCTTAATTTGCAATGATATATATTTCCCAGCAACAATAAAGTGCTAGTTAGACAGTGGCATCATTGATAAAGAGTTTAAAGTAGTTGGTCTTGCTCTGTTGGTCCATTTAACCCTTCCTTGCAGTCTGGAAGGTATTGTTGTTGCAGACAAGGGAATTCTTGTTGTGCAGTGCAGAATGCTGACTCCAAGGCAACAACACAGATTTGTTTCAACATTTTCTATTAAAAAGTGCTATTTATGTTTTACTTCTACTGTTTTTCCAAGAAAATTCACAAGGTAGATTTCTTTTCATGTTAGGCATTATTCTCCTTCCAGACTTTCATTATACAGTACTCCACAGCTTTCTATGCAGCTAGAAGATGAGGCTTCGTATCCAAACTCAAATCAAAGATCTACTTGGTTCTAGCGAGGGCTCTCCCAGAATCCAGTACCAGATGCTTCAGCAGAATAAAGAAAAAATACTGAATAATACAGTCATAAGAAACCTGTCCTTTTCAAGTCTGTGTATGCCACATGTGCAAAATGTATATAAATATATTAATGTTATTCTGTCACATAAATAATGGTTATACATAAAACCTCAACTATATATTTGAAGACATTGTTATCTCATAAAATGATAATTCTGTTTTCAATTTCATAGAAGTCTTGGCCTTTGGACTAATTTGTGGGAATGTGTTGCCGTTTTTAATTGTGCTTTGTATTTGAATGTATTTAATCTAGCTGACTTAAAAATGTGTCACCTTTTAGTTCCAAAACACAGTGACACAAGAGAGGTGGATTTTAACATTTGCAGGCTTTGAACTTGAATCTTTGTGAGCTTTTTCACCACGAGGATGCTATGTAGAAGTATATAAACCATGAAACACCACCAACACTGTGTCCCACCATTATTTGCTGAATGGGCTGCTCCTCTTGGAGTCTGTGGAACAAGCTCAAACCCTACCATACCTCTGGGTTATAAGAAGAAAAGTTAAGTAGCCTACTGTACTTTTCCTCTGTCACTGAATTTTGTTTGCACCCATGCTGCTCAGCTTGTGGCTTTCCCATGTTAAGGGAGCAGGGTGAAATGTGCCTAGATCTGGCGTTTACATAGATGGTAATGCTCAAATTCTCCTGAACTTGCAGCTGAATGGAGAGAGGGTTAGTCAATGCCTCCAGATCTCCCAGAGCAGGTGTCTGATGAGGAAATACAGCTGAATTCATGCTTCTCCTGAAGCTGGAGCTGGCTCTCCACAGACAGACTCATGGTGTCATGCAAGAGACCCAAGAGTAAACCCAGAGTAAGTCCTTGCTCAATTCTAGGCCATTAGATTTTTCTGTTTGTCAATAAAAAACCCCCATAAAAACAGGATAATGAAAGGCACTTGGGAGCAACCATGGCTCGGACGATTCACAAAGTGTTTGCTAATTCATGCCATCCTATTGGTGAGGTGGCATGTGCCACTTCAGACAGGAGTTATATAGGGGTTACAATGCCTCTGAGGTACAACCCAACAGGCACCACAGCCCAGGCCGACTATTCAAAGGCAGATCCAAAGGTACAGAGCAAAATATGTGCACACCTTAGAACAGTTGTGAACCTTACTTACTAATAAATGACCCTGTTTTAAATAGGAAAATATGGTGAAAGGTAGACTTATTAGAATAAATTACACTAGTTCATATCTTTGTAGAGTTATGTTTGTCTTTGCAGGTGCATCAGCTTTAGAGAGGGAAGTTTTCTTCTGGTCAGTTATCTATCTGCCAAAATCTAGTACGCTGTTTTTTCTCTGGGAGTTTTATTAAATGATTTGTGTCTACACAGAGAAGATTCTCTTAAGTGCTGCAGATGCTTTGAAAGATAATCCTGCTGGAAATACCACTTGTACTGAGTGTAAAACCTTATCAAGACTTAAAAAGCTTTCAGAAAATCCGCAACCCAATTTCAGTTACATCTGTGCTACTCTACTGATTGCTACTATCCTTTATTATAAATGTTCTAAAGAGATCTTCCAATATATTTTTTCCCAGAAACAAGAATCTGTTGTGATGTTGTGACCTAATTTTCTGAAAGCATTTTTTCCACTTTACTTCCAAGCTCTCCTTGTTTGCAGAAGTGTCCCAAATCCAAAACGTTTGTGTTCAGATCACTGAAAAACGTAATGAGGACTGAACTGTTATTTGGGTTTTTTTTTGTATCACTGGCAGCCTTTTAGGAAAGCAGAGAGTTGTCGCTCAGTGTTTTTTGACCCTTTTCCTTAGAAATGCAAGCAGAGCAATAATCCTTAAATTTTGTTTAACACCAGTCAGTCCTTTGAGCCTATAAAAATAAATGCTCCTCATGCTCTGCACTGTATTTTAAGAGATCTATTCCCAGTTTCTGCCTCTTCTCTTGTTACTGCTTAATTTCTTCTGGTACTTACATAAATGAAAGCAACAGGCCTTCATTACCCTTTCCCACCCCTGCATAGAGTCTGAAATGCCCTTAGTAAAAAACCAAAACCAAAACAAAACCAAAGTCCAAACCAAAATAAAACAAAAAAGCCCACAAAATAAATAAACAAAAACAAAGCAAAAACCCAAAGCATGACTAATCCTGTAGCAGAAATAAAATAAAGTATTAATCTACCAAACTGTGTTAGCTTTTGCCTTCTCATGTGCTTTTTCTACTACAAAATCTTTGAAAGCAGAACAATGTCTTCCAGTGTGTTTGTTCAGCACATAATACAATGAGGTACTGATCGTCAAGAGTAATTCTGGACGCCAATATAACATCAAACAGCTGCTAATGAAGGTCTTCGTTTAGCATTGTTGCTCATGACGGTTCTAGGTCTGATTACTGAACAAGGCTCACATTGCAGAATTATACTCCCACCCTTAAGGATGTATTTTTGTTTAGTACATGAGGGAAACAGTCATCTCTTCCTTTCCTAAAGATGTGAGAACTTCCAATCTGTTTTTCTAGCAGCACAAGCATGAAACATCTCCTCTAGCTATGCAGACATGTCATTCTGTTACTACCAAACTGTGTACATGAAATGTAATGAGACATGGAGTGATGTCACCATGGTGCTGCTGACTTGTGTAATTCTATCATGAGTCTCCCTGATATTTGATGTTTTTATTAGGACTGTAATCTGGGTTTAGAGATTTTTTTTTTTCTTAATACTAGCCCTGTAATTTTTGGGTGCAGTTTATGCCTTTCATATAACAAATATCAGGACCATCATGTTGATGAGAAAGCTTCCAGAAGGCATGAATTAGAAGGAAAATAGGATTTTGACGGTGACACAGAGGTTGTGTTAGTTCTCATGAGGCAGTTAATGCCCTATTGACTTTTACTGATCAAAAAGCCCAAAGTAAATGCCACGTTGTCTAGATTGAACTGTGGGTACAGAGTGATATGAAATCATTTCAGCTGGTGCAGGTGAGCATGTGGATTCATTTCTTCAGACATGATCTTTCAATAACACAAAAGCCAAAGAAAACTTCTAAGCAGATCTTCCTCCTTCAATACACTGTCTGAAGTTATGATAGGAAGGAAACAAGTATGAGGCTGGTATAGGAATTTTGTTCTCCAATGCTGTATCAGGAACACCAAAAAAGCTGGTTGGTAAAAAGAGGTCCTGAAAAGCAGAAGTGACAGAAACCCTGATTGTCTATTAAATTAATAATACATAAGCTCAGGGGAAAAAAAAAAAAAAAAAAAAAGAAGAAAAAAAGAGATTAATTCAAACTGGAGTTCTTTGTCTTACATCCTGTTCCTTGGCATGTTCCAATAAGACAGAATTGACACCTATGATGTTTTGGTTGGAATTTTGCAAGACCTCATATTGACTTTGTAGGTCTGTTTTGATAAGCAGCCATTCACAGGATTTTGCTGGACAACAATTGCAGTGGTTACCAATTAACAGGTCAATATCCCATGAAATTGGTGGTGGAATTGCAATATTGTGGGGAAATATTGGTGTTCTAGTGTGGGGCATTGACTACCATTCTCAAATACTACAGCACAAAGTAGTGACGTTCCAGAATTCACAAGGAAAGGATAGAGAAATTTGGCTCCTTGGCAAGGCAGAGTTGTTTGCTATAAAATGCATATGTGTTAGAATTTCCAGGACAACAAAATAAAAAAATGCAGAATGCTTGTAGTGTGATTGACAGAAAACACTTTAGCAAAATATCTTCTGAATTTAGTTGTCCTGATGATCACCACTTTTCTGAAGCAAAGGTTAAATGCATATACAGATAGAATAGGTGAGTGAAAGCTACAGGACACTGCTTTTCCTCTGTTATTGCACACCGCTCTGTACGTACCCCAGCACAGAGAAATTAAAATGGTTGTGAAAAGGTGGTTAGAGGAAAGGAGTTAAAAGCAGCCATTCTTTGCAATATATAATTTGTAACAGTAATTCACAAATTAACTGGAAACTTCATGTTGTTTTAAAGCTGCTCTTTGCAATATGAAGTTCCACTCTGGCTTCTTCTTCCCTTGGTGATGTAGTAAATGTCGAACAACAGGATAGCTGCCAGTCAAACCATATGATGAAGGTGAAGATACTGCTGAGGTCTTGACCTGTCACACAGGTGTCCTGCGTTCTGGACCAGGATTCCCAGTGTGTTCTCAGGTTCTCCTGGACTGTAGAAGACAACTCTCTGTTTTTGCTCTGTTATTATTTAATCATACTTCCAATTTGTAACAGAAACTGCAGCTTGAATCACTAGAGCTGCACATCCTCCGCTTGTCTGAAATGAAACAGCAAAGAAATAGGCTGAGAATTTCCAGCTGTGGGGAAATTCAGGAGACAAGGCTGAGAAGTTTTCACTTATGAAACATGAACACCAACAGTTCACATCACGTGATTAAAATCTGAAAGTTGACAAGGATACCCCTTGAAGCAAAATAGTAGATTTCTGAGTCACCAAAGATGAGTAAGATCCCTGTACGTAAGGAAATATCATTGAAAACTGCCTCAGGTCCAGTTGATGGAGAGGAGCCCTTTCGTACCAAAGCTTCAAAGTGCAATGATGGTCACTGGCTGCTGCCAGTGCAGTCACACAAGGGAATGCAATTTCCCCATGGAGCTGTCACAGGACCTGGCTGGGTTCCCTCTTCCAGCCTCCAAAGGACAATGCTTTCAAATGCCTGACCATGCTGCCAGTGGTGTCTGGAGTGGGGCTCTGTGATGCTCCCTTTTTGACAAGATCTCAGCTTGTAGTTTTGTTGCATAGCTGGCTGAAGAAGCTGGTTTCTGCACACCAGGAATCTGTCAACATAAATGGCACTGGGCTTACTCAAAACCAAACACAGTTTGTTTATCAAGATGAACATGGAGAGATGAATCTGTGAAAGGAAATCAATGCAAGCTCTGTCTAATCATAGAATCGTAGAAACATTTTAGTTGGAAAAGACTTCTAAGAACATCTAGTCTAACCGTTAACCAAACACTGCCAAATCCATCACTGAACCATCTCCCTAAGAACCTCATTTATGCATCTTTTAAACATCTCCAGGGATGGTGACTCCACCACTTCCCTGGGCAGCCTGTTCCAATGCCTGACAACCCTTTCTGTGAAGGAAGTTTTCTTAACATCCAATCTAAACCTCCCCTGACACAACTTGAGGCCATTGCCTCTCATCTTATTGCTTGGTACTTGGGACAAGAGACCAATCCCCTCCATGCTACAACCTCCTTTCAGGTAGCTGTAGACAGCAATCAGGTCTCCCCTCAGCCTCCTTTTCTCCAGGCTGAACAGCCCCAATTCCCTCAGCTGCTCCTCATCAGACTGGTGCCCCACACCCCTCAACAACTCTATTGCCCTTCTCTGAATCTCTTCAGCACCTCAATGTCTTTCTTGTAGTGAGGGACCCAAAACTAACACAGGATTCAAGGTGCAGCCTCTCCAGTGCTGAGTACAGGATGACAATCATTGCCCTACTCCTGCTGGCCACACTGTTTCTGATACAAGCCAAGATGCTGTTTGCCTTCTTGGTCATTTGTCACATTTGGCCTTTCCACAAGCTTCCTGGTGAATGTTTGCTGAGTCTTCATGTTCCCTCATCCTTCAAGGGGCCAATCTGTACCCTCGTTACCCACAAATCTTGATGCCATCACCCTTGAGCAACTGTCGGCTTCCAGGTCCTTTTGTGCAAGGAGTACTGTAGCTGATCAGCTTCTTTGATCCCTACAGTCTCTCTTCAAGAATGGTTTTGTAACTCTTGTCCTGTCTATCATATTTGTCAGTTCTACTCTACAGATTGTCTTTGATATAACTTTGTTGTACTTCGAGGAATGCAGTGGGTTTGGATGTGGTACCACATTATATTATCATTCTTGGTCTGGTAGGGAATAGTAGAAAAGGGTATTAAAACATATTAAAACAATACCAAGCCACTTCAAAGTCTGCAGAGTCAGCATTTGATCCACACCAATGTAAAGCTGACCAAGGACCACACAGGTTTTTAAGGCTGTGACTTATCCAGTGGAAAACTAAACCAGAATATGGTCGTCCTGGCAGGGAGAAAATCACAATGCCTTGAAAGCAGCAGGTATCAGATGAATCAAACCTAAAAAACTCTGTGTGGTCTGGTCTTACAAAAGTGATATTGCACCTATGTCTGATGACAGATAATGGTTGCAAAGAGCATGGCACAGGAGGTTTAACTGAGGTCGCAAAATAAATTCCAGGGTGACACACATCACAAAACATGTAGGTGGCTCCCGTAATTGAACTTTAAAGGGAATAGAAATAAGAATCAACAATTTATTGATTTGTTTAGACTCTCAGACAAACAATATACACAGAAAGGCTGAGGCAACTGAGCTCTAGTACATGGCACAGCCAGGGACATTTCCAGTACTGCCTTTAACAGTGGTAGTGGTACCCCTAGAGGGAAGCATGCTGGTTTACCCAACAGTGAAGGGAGACTTGTAGACTAATTAATCATTGCTTTCTTAAGTATGGTGTGTTTAACTTCCCTGTTATGATTATTATTCAAACATGAGGCTTGGGGAGGCAAATGTGGGGAAGTGCTCTTGGAAAAGCTCATGCATGCTGCCCTCAGCACTGACTGTTTTGTTCTGCAAATGCTCTTTGTCAGAAGCTCCTGTGGATCTACAGAATCCATACATCGTCCCCACCCTGCATGCCAGTCAGGTCTCCTGGCTATTTTCCTTGACTGCTTCATCAGCTCAGCTAGGTTTTTCTTTCAGGCTATGCTGGATGCCACATAATGGTGTGACTAATTGAAGTTGTTTCTTTCCCTCCTCCTCCTCCAGATCTCTTGATTAATATTTTGTTGTATACCTTAATTAGCACATTTCTAGCTTCTGGCTGCTTGTATCTCTTAGAGCTTTCTGAAGGGACACTAGTAAAACTTCACACATTGTATTATGACAAATATTGCAGACAGAAACTCCTTACTAGATTTGTAATTATATCATGCCTACAGAATTCTATTAAAAACCCAGCATGATACCACAGATGGTGAAATGGGGAATGGGCTGCTTTCTGTATGCATGAAATTAATTCTGGTAAATCCCATCATAATCGTGTTACAAAGTTAGACCATTAAAAGGAAAATAGCAATCGTTAGCCTTTCTAATACAGTTTGTATTTTCCAGGGGTTTTATTCAGCTGGCTCAGTTTCCTGCCTACTGAATCATGCTCTCAAATGGGGTTTATATACAAAGACACAGAGGAAATCAGTTCTGCCATTAGTTTTCCCGTGAAAAATATTTGTATTAGCTATAAGGAACAGCTGTTATAATTTCTCTTAAAGAAATTTGTCTTCAGCTTCTGCATTGGCCTTACACGCATGTAAGTTTACACCCACAGAGACTCAAGACATCTTCACAATGGATGGGAAAGTTTCAAGTTTTAAACAGTCACAAGAGGGATAGAAGAGAGATGGGGTCCCAAGCTTGGAAGTCTACAGTATTTTCTTTAGAAGCAATAAAGCCTGATGAAATTTTGTGCCTATTGATGTGATCAGATGAAAAAGGCCTCCTTTGAGACTCCATGAACACGGCTGTGTAGAAATGTGCCTACTTTAAGCCTTTGCATACATTTTGCTTTCTGTTTGGGGGACAGAACACCACTACTACAAATTTATTTGATACAACCACTTTTATTGACTTTAAACTATTGCTTTCACTATTGCTATTAAAAATTCACATTTTCTGGGAAAGGGTGAATTTCCTGTGTTTTCTGTCAGGATCTGGATACACAACTTCTATTAATATTGGGATGAACCCATGTAGCTAAATCCCTGTGAGCAAATATGACTCTTTCATAGGCCAAGGCTTGGCAAATCCACAAAATGGAGAAGGTAATAATGCAGAAAGACAATAAGCTAAGCCCACTGCTCTGGGCACATGATCCTTGTTATTTATTTTATTTATATATTCTTAATAGAGTTGGAAACTTCAAGCATTGCATCACTTGCTTGGAACAGGGATTATGAGAACTGATACTTTACCAACATCAACCACAATAATATCAGCCATCTACATTTATGAAAGAAGAAAGACATCTGTAAGTGAAACCAGTGTGCACGCAGTGTCCCTGCTGAATAAAGCCTGGCTTTGAGAGAAGATGTTTGGATAGTGCACAATAATCATCCATCTTCGTATAAAGACTGTCACTCTGTGTCTTATAAAAATTAAATAAAGCAGGTACCTAGAGCCAGATGGTTATTTCCTGTTACTAAAGGTTTAAGGGACAAATTAATCTTTGTTGTAACTCCATTGACTTCAACAAGGTCTCTATTGCTTTGAGTGAAATGACATTGAAGATGATTTGGATGTGGGTTCTGGAGGATGGGCACCATTTAGGGAGTCACCTGTGTACACCTTCTGCATATCACTTAACTGTTGTGAGTTGTCTGTATCTTTGGATACAACTTTATCATGCAGTTCCTTGTACTACTAATACAGCAGCTTTGCACTATACCATGGAACGTGGTGCCTGGAAATAGCATGGCAGACATAACTGGAATGAAGAGCTCCAGTGCTGAAACAGCATTAAAATGTTGCTGAGTTTGGAATGAGTTCAAATATTTCTGTGAAACTATGTAATGTAGATGTAAACCGAGTCTCACAGTTGTCTTTTAGTGTATTTTTACCTCTCTTTTTCACTTGGCCATCCATTCCATAAAAAGTCATTGGTTAAGTGCTGTGAACACCTGAGTCAATCCTGCAACAGGAGATCAAAGGCGGAAGAAGCTCCATCATACCACTGGACTGACTACCTGTGCTTCCACATCCTAGCCCCACTCACATGCACTGTCATGTGGACTGGGAAGACTCAAAGGACTGGAGGGAAGAACAGACGGAGGCTTTGGAGGAAGCAAAGACTCTCTGGTTAACAGATACTTAAGGACAAAAAGTATTTCCTTTTTGGGAAAGAAGAATCTGTCTCACTGCTAACACTAAGGGTGGGATTAGGTTAAATTCAAGTGTCTAAGAATAGCATATCCAGTCTAAGACAACCATAGTCTCTTCAGGCAGTACCTCCCATGCCTAATAAATTCCATCCTAAACAGGACAGTATGCTCACTGGAGACAACTCTTTATCTCAATGGACTGTAGAGGGCATCTGACTTTTCAGCACTAGCTTTAAAGTGATACGAATCCAGGTCAGTTTGGGCAAGAATGGAATGTTACAGTTGAGCACAAACCTCTTAAAACAGGGGTGTCAAACTCATTTTCACTGGGGGCCACATCAGCCTCGCGGTTGCCTTCAAAGGGCCTTAATGTAAATTTAGGACTGTATAAATATAGGAGTAGTTACATAAATGTAGGAGTAGTTACATTTATACAGTACACAGAACAGTTTATACAGTATACAGAACAAGAGCAGCTTCTTCTTCAAATACACCCTAGAGAAAACAGTGAGTCTTAATCAAGTTATTACAAGAAAGACTACTGTAAAATATTTTCAGTCCTCTCAGTCCCAGATGTGTAGGCAGTATTGTCCAAAGCCTTGAAAGGGACACTTGAAGCATCATCCATGCTCTCAGCATTTATTTTTCTTTTGTCTGTGTCTTTGGGTTGTGCTGTGCTCTATTTGCTTGTCTTCATCAACACCTCCAGAACAAGTGGGTTGGGTGTTATGTGGTCCAGTTTAAGGACCCTCTATCTTTTCATATCTCGTAATAAGGAATTTGAACTAGTGAGCCCCAGCACCAGAGGCAGGCATCTACCATTTCTCCCCACAAAACAATCATTCTCATTTGACCTTTTCTTCACAAATATGAACATGGTTTCTGCCAGCTGGTTTCAGGTGGTTGGGGATGTAAAGACCCAAGACAATGTTAATAAGATACCTCAGTAGGGCTGAACTGAACATGGCACAGGCTTTCATGAGCAAAGAAGTACTGCCTGGAATGTCCAGCTGTCATTTGGTATGGAAAAAGCACAGCCATTGCTGCAGAGATGAAGACTGTCTCTGAATCAGATCCTTCGGTCAGGGTCCATGAGGGAACCTTGGCATTTCCTACCCAACAACAGACTGTCCTGCTGCATGTGGTTCATTGTAGGCTAAAGCACCTATGCAAAGAGTTGTATATCCTTACCTAGGATCCCTAAAATCAGCACAGATGAGTAAGAAGCCTTCAAGATAGCCTGGGAAACATGACAAATAATAGCACCCTGCCTCATTCCCAGCTCTCACAGTCAAGGGATCACTTGTATCTGTTGTATTTACAGGAACTTGTCACCTTTTGGGCTTCTCAGCTGTGAATTACATCTTTGAGTCTGCAGAAAAACCTGGTCAGCCTTGTATCACAGAAACCAGGGACAAATGCTGACAATCTGTTGGCAATGGTGCTCCCAGGATATGTTCATAAATCCCACTCTGGGTGGCAGTATAAAGGAAGGTCTCAAATCCAGCTGCCATCCCAAAAGAGGGCAGGAATCGCCAAGGTCTAGGGTATTCCAGGTTTAGACGTTCTCAAACTCTTCTGCTGAACCTGTGCCATCTTTTGTCTAATCATTAAATATTAAGAGAAAAAAGGGCATGAAGTTTATTTCCATGTGAGCTGGGGAACTGATGTAAAGATTTTGATGGTTTCATGTATATCAGCCAACCAGAATTTAAAATACTTCACCACTGGTATCTGCTGAGCAGGGGTTTTGAAGAACCACAGGTTTCGAAGAGCTAACATGCATCCAGTGCAGCCTTGTGCTCTACTAATTCTGCTCTGCTGATGCTACAAGAAATGTTGATGAGGGATGAGCTGTACAGCTTTGACCAGCAGTCAACATGCAAATCCCGGCACTGCAGACTGAGGAGTTAGCTGTAGCTGTCAAACTCTGGGGCTTCTTCCTCATGAAATTCAAATATGAGGGATGTTAAAATAAATCAGATGGTGAAAAGTATATCAGAGCGTTCTTTAGTGTTTCAGTTTTAAATCAAGCTTATTGTGCTATTTATTAAACATTTTCGGATATTAGGGTGATTTATTTGGGAACATCAGACGGCAGCTGATTACTTCTGAATGAGACAATAAGGAGACTGAGGATAAAAAGACAATGCCTTTTACCCCAGGGCTTTGAAGGGCCATCTGCCATCAGAAATTAAATATTGACTTTAGCAAAGAGGTGGGACTTTGTGAACTCCAGAGAAGGCTGTGCGCTGCCCCTGGGGTGCTCTGGGCATGGGCCATGCTGCACCCCAGGGTGCAGCCACTGGAGCTGGACAGGGTCTGGCCATTCTCCACATCTACCTATCACCACAGGTAACCACACCATGACCAACCTGGGATGCCTGTAACTACTCTGATCTCTAATGCAATAGCTCAATGAAGGGAATAAACCTCAATGGGTTTAAACCTACATTAGTTGCAGATCTGTCCAGATAGGAGACAAAAAAAAATCTCACAATTCCTTTTTTATTTTTGTACAATACGACACATTGGTGCCTTTCATCAATAATACAGGCCATCCTGTATCATCCGGGAATGACGAAGTCAGAGCACGTGTGGCAATTTGAAAGGAAGCTGTTAATAGAAAAGCACATTTTTAACTATTTTAATTTCTCTATAACCAAAGGCTGATTCTCTGGTTATAATGAAGATGAACAACTTCATGTCTGTGGTTTGACCTACTCTGGAGATATTGAGAAGTGGGGAACATTATAATTCCTCTTTCATTCCAAAAATTGTTAGCGATATGCTTGATTAGGACTGGTAAAACCAAAAGCGACAGGAACAAAAATCATAGGAGTTCAATCCATCTTGAATTTTCTTGGCTTGGAATTAGTGCAAATTGTGGCCAAATATAGTCATGTGCAAGCAAAAAAATCCTTACCTTTCTCAATTCGCTTGAAGAAGTTATTTGAACAGAGAAAGCAAAGTAAGAATCTTCCTTTCCCTGTACCACCTGGAAATAGAACTGAAAATCAGAATAGATTTTGCTCAGCCACTTACTTGCAGCAACTTAGGACTTTGCTGAAGCCCTTATTACTGTTGAACAGAAATGTTGGAAGCAAAGGCATTAGCCACTGCCTGAATGTGCTGTATGCAATGTGCACTGATTACAAATAGCTTGGGGAAAATTTGGAACTCATTAAGTGGTTAGTATTTAAAAAGACACAAAAAGTACTTTACTGAGCCTGAACAGCTGCAGTTATGTGTGTTTTTCCAGAATCAGTAAGATAATTAATTTTGTTATTGTTTTTGTCTGGATGTTTTTTATTTCATTCTAAGATATGACCTGAATGTAATGCACTTCGCCAATGTGATCAGACTGCCAACAATAAAAACTAATGCAAACAATAGAAATAAAAGATGTGGGAATCTGACACTTACTTAGGCCAAGATTTTCAACTCAAGAGTTCAGGGTTTGGAAAAAAAATGGTCTTGAGACAAATTTCAGGATTGTAGGTGTATCACTGCTTAAAATACAAATGAACCCTCAAAGTGAGAATGAAGCAGCACTGGAACAGTGACCCAAGGAGGCTGTGGAAATCTCCATCCTTGGTAGTTTTCAAAATTTTACTGGACAAGGTCATAAAAAGTTTCTTTGAGGGTCTATAATATGATCTTTAGGTAAAACTCAATTTGAACTGTATCATGTAATGAGTTTTTCAGGTATTCACAAAGTAAGAACTTCTGACTTAAAAGTCAACTAAGGTTCTTAAATGTCTTCTTAGAATTGCATAACTACTGATGGAAAAACATTTTAGAATGCAGAATATCTTCAAAAACTTAACCTTTCCAGGTATCTTTGAGCTGGTCTCTGCAGATGTGATGACAGGTCTGTTGTACCATAACCGTGTCCCATTTTTCCCTTAACAAGATAAAGTCCTGCAAAAACCTGAGGAAGTTATCCCTTTTGCCACTGGTGAAATTCTGTACAGAGCCAAGACTTCATCTCGAAAGGGAGTTCCATTTTGATTCTGGCTTCCCTCTCCCATTATGCAGGGTCTTTGAGAAGGGTTGGGTGGGAGCTGAGGGTGGAAATGTGCCTCTGTCCTTGTCCCTCAGGGGTTACCTGCTTCATGAGGCATTTAAACTATCCTCAGGTCTCTAGGACCTTACGAAGGTGCCTATGCAAGGACCACAGTTAGGCAGCCAAAGTTAGAGAGAACTAAGCTTTCCTCTAATTTCCTGTGCGGAAGGGCTACCTGAGAAGGTTTCTTTGCTTTCTATCTACGCTGCTAACTTCATTGGTAGAAAGAGCTACCAATTTCAGGGGCTTGTTTGCTTCTACCAAGTCAGAACACTACAAAGGACTGCCCATGGATGTTCACTTTCAGTGAATTCCTGCCAGACCAGAGTATATCCACATTTGGATGATGACCTGTAATTATAAGTATGACCTTTTTACTTAGATGAACAGTCGTGCCCCAGAGCCTTTCCCTAGCTGACTGTTCCTAGCACCAGTTGCCAGCTTGTGCTGCGTTCAGGATAGTACTGGTCAGCATTACACAGGAGCATCTTGGACTCTAATGGGTTTTGCTTTCCTTGTCTGTTTAATAGGATACCAAGCCAAAATCTTTCAAAATGAAAGTGCCCAGTGATGCTGTGAATAACTGAGCAATCCCACTTGGCTTCCAAGGACGTCAGGGCCCTGTGGCATGGATGCATTTCCTTGACGACTGAAGTGTTACTAAAGATAAAAGTTGTGTTGGCTTGGGCTGTGTGGCAGGCAATGATTTTCAACTGGGAGTAAAACAGGACTCCGAGCATAGTTGGAAACTATTTTAATTGGACAAAAGTTAATTTGGTTGCCAGGCTTAGGAGTGGGATTTCCAGGCTGTCAGGTCACAAGAGGAGGCATTTTCAAGGAGCCTCTTGGCAGAACTGTAAATACTGGCACACCAGCTTGCCAGTGTTCAGAGCATCCCCCGTGTGTGTAAATATCAAGAAAAACATCCCATGTGCTAATTCACAGAGCACTTTAGCAAAGGTTAGAAGTCACAAGGATATCAAACAGTACCCACACTGCTGCTTTCAATGGTCTTTAGCTGATGGCTAAGCTGGGCACTGTCCTCAGGAATCCTCACACTTTGGGAGATAAAATGATGGTATTTTGCTTTCAGCATAGTCTTAGATTGCTTCTCCTTCAAGTCTGTCATGAGAACACAGAGTGATGTGTGAAAACATCAATTGTCTTTAAATTGATTAACGGCTTCTCGACAGTGAAGGAAAATCTGTGTTTTGGCTAAAGTAGCATTATATTGTTCACCTGAAACCCTCTACTGCCAAGTCAGTGGGAGAGAGGCAGTACAAGCCAAATCATAATTATTCTCTCCCTACTCAATGTTTTTAGCCCAGACTTGACACTCTCCTGAAAATGTAAAAATTACCACATAAAATGCTTCACGATATCCAATTCCACATATATTCATTACAGCAAATAAAATGTGCAGAAATGTGCTGTTATTTGATTTTTTCTTAATGTTAAATTTCACCACTGACGTGTCCCAGAAATCCATTGATAACCCAGAGAATTCACCCAGAAAGACTTTGAGCTCTAGAGTGGAATGAGAAGAAGAATCATGGTTACTTCAATCTCTCAGTTTTACATTCTGGACATGTTCATTACTGCAGACTTCCTTTCTTCTTTTTCTTTCTTCTTTTTTTTTTTTTTTGGTAAGAAAGATTAATAGAAGCTTGAATAAGAAAAGGGAAGTTTGGTTCCAGTTCCACAAAGTATTTAGTTATACCCATGGTTGTAGGCCTGCTGACTGTAATGGGATGCATCAGATACACAGCTTAAATTAAGTTTGTGCTTTGGACCAAGGCTCTATGAGAGCTTCTCCTATGCATCCCATGCAACCAAAGCCTTAAGATTTAAACATATGGCTTTACAAAATGTCTGGATCATAATTTTCCAAGGTGAGTGTTAAGCAGTTGGCAGTAGACCAAATTAATTTACAAGACAACCATAAACATTACGCTAGCCATAGCTGCAGAAATTATTGCTTCTTTTTCACATATACATCCTGTGTTCTCTGTAGGAACTTCTTGTCCTTCCTACATGTCTATGCCTCCCTCCCTTCTCCCTCCAACCATACTTGAAATAACATTAAGGCTTCCATTTCCTGATACCTCATACTCCTCAATGCAACCTAGAGATAACAAAGAGGAAGTTTTGTTCTGGACTCTTTCTCAGCTTCTAGAACACCCACATAATAGACACATGTGAAAATGACTCAAAAAGTGATGAAAAAAATCTTACTACATCTACATCTTGCTTATAATCCTGCATTTTTATGCATCGTTCAAGTTGCAATAACCATCTGAGTCTCAAGATCATTACAGCCCTTTAAATATCTTTAAAATGAATTATTTTGCAATATTCATGTTGTTCATTCACCCACAAGTCATTTTAAAATACTTCTAAATTATGACAAGAGTCTAACAGAGGAAGAACTTTCAAATTAGAATATTCTAAGAAAAAAAGAGCAATCATCAGCCACAGGCCAAATTATCAAGACAAGGGAAACAGCCCAGTTTTCCCAGTATAATGAACAAGTGGTGCATGGTGTAATGAACTAATGGTTTTGGAGGACAGATTGTACATCCATTTGATGTGTGAACACCTGGGCAGGGTTAGGATGTGAGAGTGAACTACTAGCTCCCAAGGCTTCACTGCAAAACTTCTGCAAGAACTGAGTTTAGGTTCTGTTGTAAATCTCCCTTTGATGCTTTGGGCATATTTAAGTCACCTGGCATGCAAAATAATTTGTATTTTGATGATCAGCTGCTCAGCTTGACTGCAAGGACAGTATTAGTACTTCTGTTTTCTCAGCCTAAAATCCTGGATTTTTCCCAAGTTCTGTCCTTGCAGGAGGAACTTAAATGTCCATCAAGGTACAGGCCCCATGTTCTGTCATTCTTCTAGCCTCTCAGTTTGTTCTCTCACCATTTCTCTGCCTCTTACTTTTATTTTAAGCTCAGTTTTACGAAATGAATTACTGCTTGCTCCGTATCTCATTCCTTCATTTTTTTTCCTCTGCATTCTGTGCTTCTTCTCTCTGCCTCTCACCCATCTGGCACAGCACTTGTCCTTTTACCTCTCCTTAGGTTGTTCTTCCTGATTGTCTTATCTTTTACTCATTCTTCCCTGAATTATTCAAGGAAAATATCAGCACAAAGCAAAGGCAAGTAGCTTTGCTGCTGCTCTGTTTGAGAAGACAACAACAAAGTATGTCTTAATGTGAAAGAAGTGGGAATCCCAAAAGTTCCTGTATTAGTCATTGACTCCACATCTTGCTCTCAACTCATCAGTGAATCCTCCATTTGCCAAACAGGTAGGAAGACTGGGCATTATGGAGGTTATTTTTTGGAATATTTCCTTAATGGTGGGTTACCCTAAACTCTGTTAACTCACAAGGCCTGTGGACTGTGAGCATGCACTGTCAGCAATGACATCTCAGGCTGGGGAAGGGGTCTTCTTCAAAGAAAAAGATGGTGAGAGTCTTCTTCGTAAGGATTAACTTATTTGTTTACAGTTGTCTGTATACACCTCTAATACCTAGTTGGGGACTACTTTTGGAAGATTATTGTCATCCAGATGAACTGGAAAACTGGTAAGGCATGATGACCAAGCCCTGGAGACGTTGCATGAAATAGTCGCATGTTAGTGTGTATGTGTGTTTGCTGAGTGCTTTAAGCATTGCTGAAACTGCAGTGAATTTAACTACTTTTATCCATGTGGTGTTGAAAATGCAAAATCTATACTGCAAGAAACTCTAATATCAGGAAGTTCACTGTAGATCTAACTTTTTTCTCTAACTTTTTTTTTTTTTTTGGTTGTTATTGTCACTCAGGGATTTTGGATTTGTTGAACCGTGAGCGTGCTGTCCTTTCTAGATGAAGAGTCCAGAGGCTCATTAGCAAATGACAACTTGATTATTAAGTTAGATTATTGAATTCAAACTGCATATACAAAAAGAACATACTTGCTAAGAACTAGCTCACTTCATAAAACTGTTTGGACCAGTATCTCCCCATGGCTCCGCTAAACAAGCAAGGGAGAATTTTTCCCAGTGTTTTCCCAGTGTCAATAGGCTCGGAAATAAAAGTGCCCTTTTTATTTAGTATTGGTACTTACACTGGTGCTGAGTGCTGAAACAGATCTGATGTTGTCCAACACACCTCTACTACGATGCCTTCCACCCCGAGCTGGTTGAAGATTGAGATCTTCATTCCTTCCTTCCTTGATCTGAGTAATACTAAGACTATTAAAATACTTATTTTGCAATGCAGAAATTCAGATAAAACACCTGCTCATAGGGGTTTATAAGGAAAAAAAATCCTTCCTGACCATGTGACTGCTGAGAATTCTTGATAAAAGAGCAACTTCATTCTGAACACATGGAAGCTATTGAGGTTAGTGTGGTTGAGGTGGTTGGAGAGGAGAGCTTGGGTGCATTAGTCTCTTCACAATAGGCAGCTTCAAAGCTCCTGGGTGCTTGGGTGGTACAGAATCACAGGTGTTGAAATTTGACATCGCTCTTCCAAAGTCCATCTAACCTGACATGTTTTGAATAAATTTTAAACTTAACCAAATTGTATTTTCTCATGGAAATCTGGGAGAGTATTGACAGAATCTAACTGAAACACAGAAGTTAGTGTCGTGGTTTAACTCCAGTCAGCAAATAAGCACTACAGTCACTCATTCACACTCCCCCAGTAGGATGGGGAGGTGAATCAGAAGGGTAAAAGTGAGAAAACTCACGGCTTGAGATAAAGGCAGTTTAATAAATAAAGCAAAAGCCACACACACAAGCAAATCAATAAAAGGGATTCATTCGCTACCTCCCATCAGCAGGCAGGTGTTCAGTCTTCTCCAGGAAAACTTCATCACACCTGATGGTTACTCGTGAAGACAAATGCCATCACTCTGAATGTCTCCTCCTTCCTTCTTCTTCCAGATTTATATACTGAGCATGACATCGTACGTTATGGAATATACCTTTGGTCGGTTGGGATCAGCTGTCCCAGCTGTGCCCCCTTCCAGCTTCTTGTGCACTTGGCATGATGTGAGAATCTGAAAAGTCCCTGACTACTTAGCAACAACTGAAACATCAGTGTCTTCTCTTTCTAAATCCAAGACAGCACTCCACCAGCTATGAGGAAGACAATTAACTCTATCCCAGCTGAAACCTGGACTGTTAGGTAGTTCAGGAGATTTCAATACACCCCTTGAAAAGGTGAAGTGAAGAACCTGGCACTTCTGGAGAGTTCTTCAGAGCAGAACTATAACATACACAATCTGTGCACATATATACAGCCTCCTCAGACTTCTATATCTCTCTAAAGACCCTGCAGGGAAACCAGGTATGCTGCATTCCTAAGTCAGGTGTCCAAACTTTGTGCCCCACTGCCAGGGACAGCTTCTCCTTCGTTTTCTGTGTGAAGTCAATGACTTGGGAGCAGTGCACGAGGAAGCAAACTGTTTAGAGAGCAAGAGAGCAGAATATCACTGTATTTAAATATCTCAGAGAAAAGGCAGGGATGCTTTCTGCAGATTAAATGCTGGAGAAATCTCAAATGAAGGGATGAAGCTAGATGAGGCATTTTCAGTTTTCTGGTAGTTTCGGAGTAAATAACTGACATTAAGATGTTGCGTTGCTAATATCTATGTCCATTAATCAGATTAACTTGGATCCTGAGAGTGAACATAACCCAAGGGTGATGGTGAGAACATGTAAATAGCTACCAACTCCTTACGAGGCCCTGGGTTTAGGATTTGAGGAAATGTGAACTTCCAACAAACGGCTCAGATTAAATGTCGAGGCCTGTGTGTGACCACAGCTAGATATAGAAACTATACCTAGCTGACTTGGAAACATGCATAACAGTATAGTCAGATTTATCTGCAAAACTCTGCGTAGCATTAGCATAGGATTATCCAAGAGAACACGGTTTAGGAAGCACCTTATACACACAAAGTTATCAACTAGTAAGTATTAGACGGTCTGAAAGAATAAGCTCATACAGAGCTCCTGGGAGCTGACTAACCTTTGACTTGTCATGAGAGATAACTCTTCTTATTTTAGTTGTTTTTTCTTAGACTATCCTACTATCAAAACCCGCTGTTTTCTCGGATTTGCTCTCCCTGTGCAAAAATAACAGTGATTAGTGATTTGCAGCAAGTGTGAATTTTTTTAGTCTGGATTTTTTTTTTTGTTTTCATAATGCTTTATGTGAAGAGGTTTGTGTTCCAAAATCAGGAGTGTCATAAGGGAGGAGGAATTTCACATGGACAGCAACATCAGAAAAGAATGGTGCAAAAAACACTGGGAATAAAAGGCTGTTCAGATAACTGGAAGAAGCCTGAACCAAATTTGAATCTGAGGTTGCTGGAGATAACAGAGGTGCACATGTCCATTGGAGTAGAATCTATTACTTTTTGGAGACAAGTTTGAATAGACAGTTATTTAATTTTGTTTGCTAGACACCAGTGGCTGCGTAGTCTCTAGTGCTGCAAGTCTAGAACCTCTTACCAGAATTCTTTTGCTGACTTGCCAGAAATGACCTATTCCCTTAAAAAAAAAAAAAAAAAAAAAAAGAGAGATATTTTCGTCACTTTTAGAAGTAAGTCTATATTAAACAGTAGGCACTGCAAACAATTCAGTATTTGGTTCCCACAATAAAAGACATCAGCAGTACAGCAAAAAAAGGAGTGGATCCATGGAGGACATCCTTTCCAGAAAGAGGGGTACATGTGGAGCATGGATTCTGCCAAGAACAGAGCAAACACTGCATGCGGGGTTCTAATGGATTCTTCTAAATGAGATTGAAAGGAGTGTCATGTTTGACGAAATGTCAGAGGAAATGTGCCAGAGCTGGAATATGTGATATTTGGATATTTCTTCCAGAGCTGCAATTTACAAGTTAATTTCTTACAGAATTTGTAGGAAATAAAGGATAGAAAAACAACTTTCATCACGCAAAATAGAACTTGAAATACTTCAGAAATCCTTTAAATGTAGAGACGCTGAAGATGTTTGAATTCTTTGTTGGATGTAGAGGCTTCAATAGCAAGCAAGAAATAGATTACTTTTCTTGTTTAAAAAAAAAAAAAAACAAACATGGGAATAAAAGTGGGGATCTCTTTGCTCTGAAAACCTTTAAAACAGACTTCAATTTCAATGTGCATCTGCATGTGTCACATATCTGCAAAACCAAGACCACTATTTTCTTTAAAAAAAAAGGAAAAAGAGGTTAAAATCAACAATATCGCAAGGGGTTCATGTGGATCTTGAGTATATATAATGTCTTTGAAATAGCATATTGTACAGCTAAACATGATGCAAAAAGTGAAATAGAAAGGATTTAAAAAAATAGATTTGACTACAGTAAAGCTTTTTTTTTTGAGGTGCTTCTGAAATGTTCTGCTATTTTTTACATTATCCTCTGTTATTTTCATCAGGGGAGAACATAGCTCTCAGGCAACACAAAGGAACTGAGTTAAAAGCAGCAATTATATAGAATGTTTGGAATAGCAGAGTAGAGAATGTTCATCTCGTTATTTCCAAAATTGTGCTGTATGTGTCTTACTTGTGGTAAAACCCAGATCCCCATGAAATAGGCACGAGGTCAGGCAAAGAGCTCTGCAAGGAGTCAGACAGAGTGTGTGAAGGAAGTAGCACTCAGCTACAACTTTCTTCAAAACAATAAATTCCAATCAGTCTTTAATTTACTTACACAAGAAAGATGCTGCAAAAACAGGACCCTTATTCAGGCAGGTCCTGGGAAACTGTGCAGTGCAAAGTATTACTTTATGTTCCCAGAAGTGTTGCTGAAGTTCAGTAGTCTGGTTCAGAGCTGATGTTTCATATTATTTGTTAACTGGATAAACTGTCTTTACTAAATTACAAGCTCTTTTCATTAGATGTCTCTTTCCTGCCATACAGACAAGTGCTGTTTCTGATTTCATAATATTTCCTCTTTACTTCTGATTTTTTTTTTTTTTTTTAATTTGTGATCCCACACAGATACCCTAAATCTCATGGGGATGAAACGAACTTTGCTCTGACATGTGTAAAGCAGAAAAAATTTCCCATCGGGACAGTTTTCTGCTGGAATTTCCCTGGAATTTGTGCTGAGCAGCCGGGAGGGTGGCACGCTGCCCACTGGGCTGCCTCCTACCTGCTGGCCTCCCTGCCCCAGACCATACTGGTGTGTGAGCTGCCAGGGCATGGGAGCAGCCAGATCACCTGCAAGCTCTCTTGAGCTCCCCATGTGGCACCATGGGCTTCCAGGGTTCCACAGATGACCTGAGGTCTCCATCTTCTGAGCCCCCTGTGCTACACTGCAGCCAGATCCCTGCTGTGGAGTCCCCATCAGCCCGCTGGAAGTCTGGGTTCAGAATGAAGAAAACTTGTTTTTCTGGAAATTTTCTGTAGCTTATCAATCCAAAACCCCTCATGGTGTAAGTTTTAGAAGCTGCTAGTTAAAACCTCACAGTTCAATACATGTGGTCTCCAACTTCAAAACTGAGAAAGGGACCACATCAACGTTATCTACTGTTCAGTTGCCCTAATGATAAAAAAATACGTTGAAGGAAAAAAAAAAGTGCTTCTGTCTTTCAAACTTCAGAATATCTAGAAATGAAATATGCTTATCTGGAAGTAAGAGTCTGCATAGCTGAGTGGATCTAATAAATGAAAGAAGGAAATGCACGAGCAGTGGAAGCAGGGACAGGTATCCTGGGAAGAGTGTAGGCACACTGCCCAGTTGTGCAGAGATGTGGTCAGGAAGGCAAAGGTGCAGCTGGGCCTGAACTTGGCAAAGGATGCAAAGAATAACAAGAAGGGCTTCTACAGTTAATGTCAACCAGGAAAGGAAGATCAAAGAAAGTGTATCCCTCGGATAAGCAAGATTGGTAAACTGGTAACAACAGATGAAGAGAAGGCCGAGGTACTCAATAACTTCTTTGCCTCAGTCTTCACGGACAAACTCTCTTCCCACACTTCTCGAGTGGGTAAACTGCAAGACAGAGACTGGGAGAGCAAAGTCCCTCCCACTGTGAGAATCAGATTTGTTACCACTTACAGAACTTTAATATACATAAGTCCATGGGACCTCATGAGATGCATCCTAGAGTCCTGAGGGAACTGGCTGATGTAGTTGCCAAGCCACTCTCTATGATATTTGAGAAGTCATGGCAGTCAGGTGAAGTTCCTGTTGGCTGGAAAAAGGGAAACATTGCACCCATTTTTAAAAAGGGGTAGAAAGGAGAACTCTGGGAACTACTGACCTGTTAGCCTCACATCTGTGCCTGGGAATGTCATGGAACAGATCCTTCTAGAAGTTATGGTAAGGCACATGGAGGACAGGGACGTGATTCATGACAGCCACCATGGCTTCACCAAGGGCAGGTCCTGCCTGACCAACCAAGTGACCTTCTGTGATGGAGTAACTGCATCAGTGGACAAAGGAATGGCTACAGATGTCATCTATCTGGACTACTGTAAAGCCTTTGACATGGTCCCCCACAACATCCTTCTCTCTTAATTGGAGAGGTATGGATTTGATGGGGAACTGGCTGGATGGTTGCACCCAGAGAGCAGTGGTCAACGGCACAATGTCTGGATGGACACTGGTGGCAAGTGGTGTTCATCAGGGGTCCGTACTGGCAACAGTACTGTTTAATATCTTCATCAATAACATAGACACTGGGATTGAGTGGACCCTCTGCAAGATGACACAAAGCTGAGCGGTGCAGTTGACATGCCTGAGGGACAGGATGCTAACCAGAGGTACCTGGACAAGCTTGAGAAGTGGGCCCACACAAACCTCATGAGGTTCAACAAGGCCAAGTACAAGGTCCTGGACCTGGGTCAGGGCAATCCCTGGTATCACTACAGGCTAATGAAGGGATTGAGAGGAGTCCCGTGGCGAAGGACTTGGGGGTACTAGTGTATGAAAAATTGGACATGAGTAGGCAACGTGCACTTGCAGCCCAAAAGGCCAATTGTACCTTGGGCTGCATCAAAAGCAGCATGGACAGCAGGTCGAAGGAGGTGATTCTGCCCCTCTACTCTGCTCTGGTGGGACCCCACCTGGAGTCCTGTGTCCAGCTCTGGAACCCTCAGTACAGGAAAGACATGGACCTGTTGGAGAGGGGCCAGAGGAGATCACAAAAAAGATCAAAGGGCTGGAACAGCTCTGCTGTGAGGACAGGCTGAGAGAGTTGGGGTTGTTCAGCCTGGAGAAGAGAAGGCTCCAGGGACACCTTATTGTGGCCTTTCAGTACTTAAAAGGGGCCTGTAAGAAAGATGGGGACAGACTTTTTAGCAGGGCCTATTGCGACAGGACAAGAGTTTCAGGACAAGAGACAGGACAAGTTTTAAACTAAAAGGGGCTAGAAGGGGAGATTTAGGCTAGACATGAGGAAGAAATTTGTTACAATGAGGGGACAGGTTGCCCAGAGAAGTGGTATATGCCTTACCCCTAGAAACATCAAAGGCCAGGCTGGACGGAGCTCTGAGCAACCTGATCTAGTTGAAGATGTCCCTGCTCATTGCAGGGGGTTGGACCAAATGACCTTTGAAAGCCCCTTACAACCCAAACTATTCTATGATCCTATAATAGAGGATTTTGATAGTTGCACTAATGTTTGATCAGTTCTAGGCTGTAGATCTTTCATTAAGAACACACATATATTTATACTTGCCTAAATCATCTCCCAAATAAGCCTTAAGCTTTCAAAAAGTAGCAGAAAACGGTGAAAGCAACTTGTAGTCACAAATACATGGGATCATTGTATTTGATACCCTATACATTCAGATGTCTTTATGCATCCACTGTGTCCAAATACGGTAATGTTTCCTCAGTGTTCAGGCTATATTCCCATTGGATTGGCAAACTGTGCATGTAAAATCATTTAAGCACATAAATTACAATAATTACAGTTAATATTACTGTTCTTTGGATCTAATTCTTCACTGTTGTAGATCAGCAAATCTCTAATGATGACAAATCAGGGGGATTATGCTGATTTATTCCTAAAGCAACAGTCTGTATTTAAAAGGATGACCAACTCTGACACACGTTAGCCATTTCCCTGTAGTGCATACCTGAAAGTACTATCCTCTTGATTCAATAATTATTTCTGACCTATGTCATTGCTCATCCTTCAGTGCATTTGATCCACCACTGTGGTACTACAACATAAGATAATTCATTTTGTTCAGAATCTTCTTTATGTTAGCCATTCTACTGTATTCATTATGAATACAGTAGGAACTTTCCTGTGTAGGAACTTTACAGGAAAATGGCAGTCATCATCAATACATTTACAAAGCCTGCATCAATATTTATTTGTGAGGCTGACAGGGGCTAATGGAATGTATTTGACCAAAACTCCAGAAATCAGTCTGTCCCTAAAGAATCAATCTGTCCCTATAGAATTCAGTTCAGAACACATTAGGGATTAGTTTGTCTCCGTATTTTAAACCGACAATACTCCAATTCCAATACTCCAATTCCAATACTCCAATATTCCAGCTCAGTTTTCATCTTGAAATGACTCTACTGTATGAAGAATATTGACCAAAATTCCAGCATTAAATTTTTCTCACTTGCACTGCCTTGGATTTGAACAGCAGTGTGCACAGATATGATTATTTAAGGCAGTGGGCCAATTTCAGTCAGAAAATAAAGGTCTGCATGTGAGCAGAGACAAAAGAAGTCTGTGTATTCTTATCTGCAGAACAGACTGAGAATATATGACAAAACTATTTGAGACTTTGTGCCTAAACCTCTGGGTATTCAAGAGAGTGCAAATTTATATGAGGAGACACTTCATATTTCCAAAGAAATTAAGCTATTGCAACTAACTGAATTAGTTGCATAAGCATGACATGTACAAAGGAAGAGTAGAGCTCTCATCTGGGATCAGCTTTGGATGCATCCTGGAAAAGCCCTTCATGTAATTTTATCTGTTTAGGAAAATCTTTTGTGACAGAACCCAAACCCAAGTAAGTCAAGCTACAACTAGGTGCTTGCTGGGAAAGAATAACTATTGTAATCAGATATCCAACATGTTTGTTAAATTTTTGAGGAAAGATGAAGAGAGGTTTGCGGAGATAATGCTGATGATGAGGCTACATTAATTCAGGGTGTTGAAAGAATGTCCAGTCTGCATAGCTAAGTACAGAGCTACTATCTAAATTTTATTAAAGGATTCCTTCTCAGTTTAGGAACTTCACTTCACTGGGACAGAGTGTCCCTCTGGATATTTCCAAAGGCACCTCACTATCTGCATTGCCTGTGCATATAATACAGTCACGGGTTTTTTTAGGCAGATTGTTTTATTATTACATGCAAGTTAGAGGTATTAGAACCCATCATTTGTACTCTTTGGTAAAGGCACAAATATTTCTTATACTTAGACCTGATTAAACATCCCCACTGAAACGGTGACATAAAAGGATTGCATCATCTCAGGCTGTATGTGTGTCCCTTACCCCAGGTCCTTCAGTACCATTCACCAACTTGTACTACCTGTATATGCTTCCTTCCTGATGCATGTGGAAAACGAAGTTTTTAGGAATAGGTTTCTGAGTAGCTAACATGCAGAGCAGGAAATGCCATAGAAGATGGTAGACTCAGGAATTATCCAATCATCTAGAGATGAGACCTGTAGGGATGGAGGGGCAGTTGCACCACATTGCAACTTCTGATTGGGATGTGCACCCAAGTTCCCTTTCCAAGGAAACCATGGTATAGGAAGATAGGGCTGGTAGTCACCCAGATGTTACTCTGCTACACAGCTGGGACATGACTGGCGTTTGCACCGAGATGGGATTGCAAAAGGGCTCTCAGTGGCAAGAATACAGACTAATGGCAGCACAGTCCTGCATTGGGAATACAGAGTCGAGGGGGTAGCTTCAGAGGCTTTATTTGCAGACAGGGACATGAAGTCATCATAGGCTGCCTTTACACTTAGTGGAAGGATAGACATCTGCAGAGAGTCATCTGACCTATTTCTTATGCACCCTTCTGGCACCCGGTTATATGATAGCTCTGTCAGTCAGTGGCCAACAAGGTTGAACACTTGAGACACATGAAGATTTTTCAGAGGACATGGCTTATTGGGAAGCTGACAAGGAGATCTTTATCTGAAGCATGTGCTTTTGCTTCAACCTAAGGTTGTTGCAGAGGTTTGCTGGATGCTGCAAGATCAATCTATAAAAGAGGAAATTGGGACAGTGACATCTCCAGCCCCAACTGCCCTGAGTTGTAAAGAACTCTGGTGATAACACAAGGTACTGGTGGCACATTTTACTACTGCACTAGACTGTTGAGTTGTTGTTTGTTTGTTTTTAATAGGATACAATTATATTATCATTGAGTACCTTAAATGTAATCTACAAGGCAGGACAAAAATAGTAAAAGTGACTGGTGGTAAAATTAAGTTAGTCTGAATCTTCTTTGACAGTGTGCAAAATTTTTTGTTACTACAGTGTTCAACATCATTACAGAGACAAATAATTATTTAGTAGACATTTAAGCGTCCATAGGCTATGTTCCTCTTTAGTAGGATCAGTAAAATACCTTGGACTGCATTCAGCTTCCTCTGTGCAGCCTTCTCCAGTGTGTCTGGTTTTTAACACTTCTCTTCCTCCTACCTGCCCAGGCAAAGAGACAGGAAAACTGTCCAAGGTAATTGAACAACAGTAACAGTAATGACACTATTGTCTTAAGTAGTTCACAGGTAGTAGAAAGGATGGCAATAAAAATAAATATTGAATGCATACTCATATCTACAGATTCATGAGGAAAAGTCATTCTGTCACAGAGTATAAAATGATGTTGCTATTTTCCTGAGGTCTCCAGGAAAGCATGGGATGGAATCCTACCTGGAGCTGAGTGAGATTCCTGTGTCTTATTTTAGTATTGTCCTGTATGGAAAAGTACTGTGTTCAAAAAATCTCAAAACAAACAAAAAAACCAAAACAACAAACAACAACAACAACAGCAAACCAAAAAAGGATAATTATATTATCCTATGGTCTTGTCCTGTTGTCTCCAAAACTCACCATGCTATTTGCCTTACCACCTATGTGATAGCTGGTAAGTAGATGTCTGTCCCTTGCAAAAAACCAGGAAGATAAAAGCCTGTTCCTAGTAAAAGCTATCTCTTTAGAAGACATTTAGCATTATAATTCTGAGATTTCCCTTAGCAACTGTTAAAGAAGCGGGCTGCCTATCAGCATCCATACTCCTGAATTAGGGATGTTGGCTGCCTGTACAGTGCACAGGAGCTGTGCAGAGAGGACATCTCAGATGGCAAGAAATGTTATGGGAGGGATGTCACTATTTCTCTCAGGATCGAGGGTGCTAATGTCCATGCTAGACACTGAATTCATAGCTTCACAAAGCATGGGCATGAGTTTCTAAACACCATTGTTTAACACACTGAAATTCCCAACTGAAATTCTGCCAAATCAGTCATATTGCATGGTGACCCTGGAAACAAGGAGGCTAAAGAGGGCTTTCTTCCCTTCCCTCCTTCTCCTCAGCCCAGAAACAAGGGACGATCAGTCTGAGTACACACAGGAGACCCAAGTAGCATCCACCAAATACAGTCTCATCTTTGAAAGAGTTTCAGGTATCTCCAACTGGAGGGGAGAAATGAACCTGAAATTAGTACAGCCTCAGAAGGTGTGTTGACCAGGAGATTATCAGACACAATAGCAGCGAGAAGGTGAAAGCTTCACCTCCTCTAGAGCAAAGGTCCTCATAACTGCACTCTGAAGACACCAACTGATTTAAGTCCTGAAGGTGGAAAATGTGTAGGAATATGTGTATGTCATCATCATGATTGTATAGCTGCTTAGCACTGGTATACTGGAGAGTATTCCACTCATGCCCAAGGCGAGATGTCTAAATGCAACAGGACTTCTATATATGACTGTCAAAGTCTGGGTAATAACTAAGGAAATTGGAACGTTAGGAGTCTAACTAGCATTCAGATAAGGCATATGCCATGTTTGTAAGGCCTTTTGTGACTCTGGTATCCTAAAAATAATGAGACTTGTCATTTCTCCACTTTGAATTTTTTAAAAATATGTCTATACATATAGCATGCAAATATATATGTGTATATATATATATATACACATATAGGCACTCTGAAAGTTTCATGCTCCCATTTCAAATCCTTCCTCAAGTCTCCTTGCATCTGGGTACTACAAATCTAGTAACTGACCCATGAAATTTTACTCCTTTCTCTACATCTTGCATTGCTCTGTTTAAGATCTGTACATGCAGGAGATGCAAAGACAGCTGTTATTTTGTTCCTAAACCAGTGGAGACTGTTGTGGAGAAATACTGGACAGATTTCTTTCATTGCTAATTTCAAGCTGTTCATTCTGCTCGATTTTTTTCTTGCCTTAATCTTCCTTACACAACAGCTTAAAATTAGAAATACCATCATTTCTCCTTATGTATAAGTAATCTTATAAATTGCACTGCTGCGTGATAGATCCTTCTTTATAAACTACAGATATTTTTAACACAATGTAGAATAATGATACCACAAGTTATATACTAAAACTGTGAATGTAGGGAAGACAATGTAGGCTCAGAGCTATTGCAGTAAACCCTAGGATCTTCTTACCTGAAGCATATTTTTCCTCAACTCTTTCTGTAGGCAGTGGAACATGTCAGGTATCTTCCCAGAGTGATCGATCTCCTCCTAACATCTGAATTACTCTTGGAGATACCTACAATTCATCATGGATAGCATTGAAGTACCCTCAGTTAGGTGTCTTATATTAGAGGAGATAATTTAGATTTTAGGTGCCCATCCTGCTTGCTCCAAAGAGTATCTTGTGTCAGTGTAGTATCTCACTAAAACAGATAATCAGAAGCTTGCATGCAGACCTACAGCCTTCGCACATTTCTCTGGTAAAGTTATGCTACTCTAAACATAACAATTAAGAAGAATACACAAGAATACGCAAATAACTACAGAAACACAAAGGCTTCCTTCCTGTCGGACAGCTAGACAAATTTTGCTTTCACTGGTGTTAATATGAATAACTCCTTTCTATTCACAAGCATTGCTCTTGATTCAGCTTGATATAATTATAAAAGAATCTCTCCTGTTCTCCAGGGTCTCTTCAGATTCAGGGTTTTCAAAGAAATCAGGAGTTGCCATTATCATTTTCATACAATTTTCAACATGATATGCTATGTTCAATCTGATAAAACACTGCATCATTACAGTAGTGGGGAACAAGCTGACATAATTATTTCTTACACAGCCCTGCAAACGACTGATTACTCTTATTATTGGGACTTGAAATGATAAAAAAGAAAAGTATTCAAAATTTTGCAAGTAAATTAAATAGAAACTGGCAGGTATAATTATTTTGTATACTTGAAAGGAATTAAAATCTCCAAAGTGAAGGGTTCTATAAACAGAACAGATGTTTCAAAAAGAAAAAAACAAAGAAATCTTCCTAACATAGTAGCAGCTGGTGTCCTGCAATTACTCTCTGCACATTGTTTTTTGTGATCATCACAGCCTGCTTACAGATATTTTTATTGGTATGTAATTTGCATTTAATATTCTAGCATAGTGTTATTTTTATATAGCAAAAGTAATGTGTGAGCTCAGACTCCAAAGCTGAGTGTTTGTGCTGCTGTGTGGCCATCAGAAAAAAGGCTAATGAACATCCAGACTGCTTGAAGATACAGGGCCAAGATCCAGAAAAACTAGATGTAAATCCTTTGGACTCCTGTGTACTGTTGGGACACTTTGCCCAAAACAGATACAGATCTTTAGGGTGTTTTGACCTGCCTCTGCTTTCAGTTAAAACTAGTTAATGGTAGCTGTGTGCTGATTTCTGTTTTCACAATTGAGAATCAGCTTGCCTTGCCTAAGCTGCTGGCAACTCGAATGTGTGTTTCAACCCAGAGTCCTCATTTCCCTTCTGTAAAATCAAATGAAATGTGCATTGCACCTTTTTAGATTCAAATGCTCCTGAGGACAGTTTGCAGACATATTTTTAAGTATCACTGTGTGGGAGCTAGGCTGCAAAATATAGGCACTTAATCTGTCTCTAAAATTCAGCTACAGAGTGGAGCACTTTTAAAGCAACGACTCATGTTGTTTGTGCAGACGAAGACATACGTAGCACTTTTGTGCACTCCACAGGTATGTCTAATATGGGTATATAATCCCTTCCTCTCAAGGCCTTTGGGGTCACGTGTTGTGGAGGCAATTGATACATTGGGTATTTAATTCAAGGAAAAAAAAAAAGCTTTACTGTATTTTGGATGCACCCTAAGGTCTTAAGTGAGAAGAAGTGAATGGCGCCTCCTAACTCAGGTGTGCTCAGTGGCCAGGGTAGCAGTCGCAGGTAGCTCATGCCAAAATCTCATCCTATATGAAGTTGTCACAGTACAGTGTTTGAGGCTGTCAAATTCAGCAGGGCTCTGAGCTTGGTTTGAGGCTCCTGGGGTACAGCAATAACAACACAACATAATTATTCATTTCAGTTTTGCCCTTTAACAGTGAGAGTTAAAAATTTGTATAGGAAAGTTTTGATAACTTTGAAATATTAATTTTACCTGCTGCAACACAGAAGTCAATGAAGAGTGTGGTGACAGCCTGAAAGGCTGAAAATTTGATCTACAACATACAACTATCAGTATTGCATGTGGTGTTCCTTCTTTCTTCTAGAGTGGGTGGAAGACAAAGGTTAAACTGGCCTATTACACTCTCTCATGAATACTGTGAACAGTGGCTCCTATGTGCTCCATCACTATTTGTTTATCTTAAAACCTAAAAGAAGAGCAGAACAGACTTTAGGAATATTTATTTTTCAACAAGGAAAGGAAGATATAGCAACACTGCAGCTTCCTGCATTTTTATGTTTATATTTTCATGTATTGTATAGTATTTTATGTACAAGAAGGTAAAAAAAAAACCACCCTCTTCTAAGACAAACTTCTGTTTCAGTCATTTCAATGCAGAAGAAGCACTGAGGTTCCCTAAACCCAGACGAGCTGTTGTTTGAGATCCTCCAGGGCGTACAAGACATTCGGATGGGTCTGGTGTATGTAGCAAATGTCACTGTGCCACTCTGCAGTGGCAGCTGG
Organism: Patagioenas fasciata; assembly: GCF_037038585.1. Lineage (NCBI taxonomy): Eukaryota > Metazoa > Chordata > Aves > Columbiformes > Columbidae > Patagioenas > Patagioenas fasciata. The sequence goes on from NC_092520.1 coordinate 31,905,326, forward strand.
AGCTGATACCAAAGAGCATGCCAAAAGGCACTAAAGAGGTACCCTGTCCTTTGCTGGTCACCATCATCCAGAAACTTCTTCCTATCAGTGAAATTCAAACGCAGAATGTCCTGCCTGAGCTCTTTTGAGGGATTGTCAGAGAAAAGGATCCAAAACATGGCAGTGCTGGAGGGTGCAGGGGAAACAGGAGCTGGGGAACCTCAGGCATTCAGGGCATCTTTAAGAAGATTTGCTGTAATTTCTAAAAAGAAGAAATTCTGTTTTTCAGAAATATTATAAATGTTATTTCAGTGATGTTTATGTGTTATTCAGACCTTTCCTTGTCTTACTCATTACGTTGCAGAGCTGGAGCATACTTTGATTATATAGTGCTATGTCAGATGCTTACTTGAATAGTAATACTAAATTCATATTGAGCTCCTGAAATTTTTGCATTTCCCACTGCTTTGACACTGCCCACCCATCAAGAGTACTAATTAGAGGGAAAATATGGCTCACACCAGTCATTTATTTTTATATATCACCCCTTGGCACAAACTTCCTAATGTCTTTTTCTCTCATTAAAATCCAATCAACTAAAAGTATTCTTTATTAAGTGGCCCATGAAATAACTTTTTAATTTTAGAACAAAAGGATATGAGGGCTGTTGCCTGTTTGAAATACTTCCTAGCAATGTACTCTGGAGAAAGTAGGGATACATGTATCTTCAGCTCGCTGGGGAGATCTTAAGAAAACAGTCCCATGAAAGGATGGCCAGTGTTTCATTGCCTCAGTACCTGCTGCTCCTTTTCCCCTGTGTGTGTTTCTTGGAAGAAGAAAATGAAAATAAAATACAAAATCAATGACAACAAGAAGAAGTATATTAAGGAAAAAAAAAAAAAAAAAAGAGAGAGACAGACAACATGGAAATAAGAGAAAATAAATGAATCTTTACTGATAACAGGTGTGGAAACAAAGCAATTTTTTCAGAGAATGCTCCTGTCAGAAAAACCTCTTTACTACAAAGAAAAAGAGAATGGGAAGACAACCACAGTACCAGCAGGAATATTTGCAATTGTATTTGTCCAGTAGTCTTACTTGTTTTCATCTATGTAATGCATACATTTAAACCTAAACCTCGTTATGGAAGTGTGTAACATATCAGCTGCTAGAAGCAGAGGTAGGACTTGGTTTGCTGTTGTTGACACCTCATGCCAGCACTTCAAAGAGTTGCATTATTACTTGTGTGACTTGTCACAGCAGCGTGGGGACGTTTCCTCTGCCTCCCTCCAGACTGTTCCCTGTAAATGTCAGTGTGTTTCCTTAAATCCCCCTTGAAACACTGACTGCAATCTACAGAGGGGTCTTGTTATGTGGAAATTAGGGTTTTCATATGCATTCTTGTGAGATCAAAACCACCTTTACTCTGAACTGGGTGAATTTCCTTTCCCTTCCCTTCCCTTCCCTTCCCTTCCCTTCCCTTCCCTTCCCTTCCCTTCCCTTCCCTTCCCTTCCCTTCCCTTCCCTTCCCTTCCCTTCCCTTCCCTTCCCTTCCCTTCCCTTCCCTTCCCTTCCCTTCCCTTCCCTTCCCTGGAGAGGACATGTCACTTGGATTTCTAGTTTTTCAACTGTGTTTCAATAATCCTGGCGCTGGCTCAGTTGCATGAAGGAGAATCTACCTGGACTGAAACACCTGTCTGTGCAGCACCACGTGTCAGGCAGCCTGACAAACAAGGTCAACTATTAAAACCAGAAAAGTCCATGTAGACAAGGCCTGTTATCACAGGGTGCAGAAGTGGAGTTAATAAACGTTGAGCAGTAATGCTAATTTCTACCTCATTTAAGGCAGACTAAAGAGACAAATATTCTGGGAGACATTTTTGTTGGGATCTCTAACAATAGGATCCATACAGCTGTTAGCACTGCAACAGTCCTGCATCTTTCTTGTTCACCAACACAGCCTCATGGGTAAACCATTATCTGGAAAAGGAAGAGTTCCGTTGTCACTATGCTTACAATCTACTATGTTTTTAAAGAAGGCAGCTCCATGGGACATTACTTGTGTTACTCTAAGAATCATGTTGAGATATGGGCCTCCTGGGATCCTCCTGTTTAGATATTTATTATTAACTATCTTTAATCCTCTGTTTCAGACCAATATACATTTTTAATTGTTTAACTAGCTTTTGTTAACCCAGTCCTGTGTAATTTACAACTACTTTGGGAAAATCTCAAATAGTGGAAAAGACAGAAAAATAATAATAATCAGAAAGTGACCAAGTGAGACTCCAAAACAATGAAGTGACATAATGCCTTTATTTACATGTCATGTCACAAGGATTAATGGTTACATGGGGCCAAGTAAGGGTAGAGTTTTACCCTAAATTTCATTCTAAACTGATGACATAGTTTCCATTGCCCTAGTCTTAGACCAGTGAAAGAACATACACAGTGGGAAATGAAAGATGTTTGTGGTAAGGATACAGGATTGCAACAAATATCCTACTTCATCTGTACATTCTGCGTCAGACCTGGCAAAAATTTTTGTCCCAGTGGAATAAGCACCATGTGAGGGAGTTAGCTATTGCCTGGGGCAATGAGAGAATCTACAGGGAAACAGAGTGAAAAAAAGCTGCTTAAGGTGTTAGAGCTGGCAGTGGTTCTAATCCAAGCTATATGCTGGCATCTCAACTGACATACAGCTTGGATGCTGAGTGGTATCTAATATGCAATGGTCTGCTATGGCTGCTGCAAACAGGCCTTGAGAGAAGGGGCTGCTTTTTGTTAGCTCAGTCTTTTCTGATCTTATGACACAGATCTAGTGAAACTATTTTTCCCTGACAAATATTTCACATGTTTTGGAGCCTTTAGTCCCAGTTTAAAAAGCTAGGCAGCCTTGGATTTCCTTATCAGTTCAGTTCATACTCTCAGCAGACGAATCTTCACCAATTCAAACCACCAACTGAACACATCCATCCCTACAACCGCTTGTCCAAACTGGCAACAGCAATTTCTTCTGGAATAACAAAATGTTTCTGACAGAAGAAATGAAGGGAAGATCCAGCTCTGTCACATCTTGTGTCTGGATGAAGAAGGGCAGAGGTGTCTTAAAGGAGAGGCCAGGGCATTCCCCAACCACACACAGAAGTACGACTGGAAGTGCCAGTGAAGGTCATGTGTGTCCACAAACCTTCATCCAGAGTAGTCCGTGGAGATCTGGGTCCATTCCTGGACTTCCATGTGTGAGAAGGACATGGACAATACTGGAACAAATCCAGGAACGGGCCACACAGATGGTGAAGGGACTGTAGCATCCCTTATACAAGAAGAGGCTGAGACTGTCTATAAATATCTGATGGAGGAGCAAAGAATATGGAGCCAGACTTTTCTCAGTGGTATCCTGTGAAAGGCCAAGAGGCAATGGGCAAAAATTCAAATTCAAAAACTTCCATTTAAACACAGGAGAAAATTTCTTACTGTGAGGGTGATCAAGTACAGGATTAGGTTGCTCAGAGAGACTGTGGAGTCCCCATTCTTGGAGATACTAAAATCCTGACTAGACATAGACCTGGGCAACTTTCTCTAGCTGGTCCATCTCTGAGCAGGGGATTGGACTGGATGATCTCCAGTAGTGCCTCTCAGTCTCAACCTTTGACTCTGTGAAATATAGAGCACACTAAATATGCTCAATTAATCCTATGTGTGAACACAATTGTACCAAAATGCAAATATTTCCCCCTTAACTACCTGGATCTAAATGAGACAGTCTAGAATTTCTTCCTCCTCCAGACAAGTCCTACATCCAAGACACCTGAGCCCCCAGAGCTGATCTGCTCTGAGTTCTGCCCAGTGGCAGCAACACATGAGCAGTGAGTTTTCCCTCTGCAAAAATTTCAAGGGGGAAAGTGGGCTAGAATTAAAAGATTGAAGATCATGGTCATGGCCTTGGCACTGGCCTCTGTGCACATTGCTCAGCTGCTTTGCATCCCCAGGATGGCTGCAGACTACCTGCGGTCTGACCTCCTGAGGTGGGTAATGGGTTCCTTCACCATGTGGTAAGTGTGGGCTGCTCACTTCTGCCAGGGAAAAGGAGAGCAAATTGTGACTCCCCAGGTCTCATACATCATTCCTGCTCACAGGCCACTCAAGTCCAAGTCACCACCCTCCCAGAAAAATCCCTGTAAGGATTAACATTTCCCCTGATATACCTGGGCACTCGTCGCCCAGGAAAGTTGCTGAGCATCAGGCACTTCAGTAGGAACACAGTGTTAAATAACTCTAAGAACCTGCTCTCACCCCATGATTATGAGCATGGTGATAAAGGAGAAACACTGTTCGATTTTGCTTTTATTAGATCTTTTTTTTTAATTCCGCCGCCCCCTCCCCCCTAAATTTTACAGGCAAGAGCCTTAGAGCAAAAGAGGGAATGAGTCACTGCAATAGCTTCTCATTAAACTAATGACAAGAGATATAAACAGAGGAAGCTCACTTGGCTAATGTTCCTACCATCCGCAATGTTAAGCCATAGGAAATTAAACCAGAAAAAAAGTCATGTAGTGTACCTTGGACTGGGTGTTCAATTAACCTTAGATTGGAAATGTTAACATTTGATTTGAAGACAACAGCTAGGCATTTGCATCAGGTGCCCTGTAGCTGGATAGGGTAAAAAAGAAGTAAAATCAAATATCAAGCTCTGTCTTTTGCCCTTTTGAGTGAATATGCACTGGGTAGTAGCATCTCTGTTGAGCCACATTTCTAAAGGCAGTGAGTTCCTTGCTATTCTCATTGTTCTTAATACCAAGTCAATTACCCAGACACCTCCTTGAGTTATGGTATGTGCTGAATACTTCTGAAAATACTTGCTCCATAAAAGCCATCATTTGCCAGTCTGACTCCATAAAAATCAACATGCCAGAAAAAATAAATTCTGAGGGACCCCGTGTTCAAGCCTCTCCTTAGAGAATACCTCATTTTCAGTAGAGCAGCAGATATGAATGATCCTCACCCAATTCAAAGAGATTAAAAAGTCAATAAAATGTTAATCTGCAGAAAACATCTTGTAACAAAACTCTTCTGGGTCTACAGCATCAGTCACAGATTGCAGGAAGAATAAGATCTTTTGGTTCTGAGAAAAACATACTGACATTGTTTTTAAAATTGCTATCATTTTGCAGTGTTCAATACAGACTCATTTTCAGCAGTGTTTCCCAACTAACGTTTACTAACATTTTAAACTGAAAATTGTAATTGAAATAAATGAAAAATGCAATCAGTATTTTGAAGCATTTTGGTAACATTTTATTTTAAGTGAGGGTTTGAAGTTCCTGATATCCTTGACAAAAATGTGGACATAGCAGTATTAATACCAACTAGATTTTAAGCAAACAACTGGGGATCGTGTTTTTCTAGCAACAACTCTATGTAATTGCATAAGATCTCAATCCTCTCTGTCTGATAATCTTAAGTTATGGAGCAATTCATGTTGAAGCATCTGTTAGAGCTTTGGCAAAAAAACCCACCAGCAACATATCTTTTTGCCTCTTAAATACCTTAAAAATAGCTAAAGCTTCCATGGCTAATATAAAGGAAATGAAGAAATATGTTCCTTTCATTTCCTTGCTTTTATGTAAAGGCCAAGGTTAAACAGAGAAAGAAAAATTATTTAGTATTTTAACTATGATTGTAATAGGTGATCCGGAGAACTCCTCTATGCAAAGATCCTTAAGAACAGAGAACAAAAAGAGGAGAATGTTAAAAACACTAAAAATTGTACAGAAATGTAAGGTTGACACAAAAACAGTGCAACAAACAGAATTACACAAATATGGTATGTGATAAGCCCATTAAATTTATCCATTACAAGTTGCACAACATTTCTATATGACAAAACATGACAGCTGGGCTATCATTCCTGGCATTGCTCAGCAGGCAGTAAAAGGACAAGCAGAAGAATGACTTTTACACTGAGCAGCCCTCGCTAACAAACAAGGCCATTACCCTTGCAATACAAAAAATAAACACAAAGAGTTGAAGCTGGGTGGGTGGCTGGATAGAAGGGTTGCTATTAAGACTGTAAAGGAGATATTTTTGAGCCTGAAGGTACAAATAATTTTGTCTACTGGCTTCTAGAGAGAGCTGTTTCAAAAGTGGTAACTAAAAATAAAATGGCAATATTATTATTAAATACCATCAAGCTGACAGCCACTTCTTTGTTAAGATGCAAATAAACTCTTCATGTCACAGATGATGATTCCTGCTATTTTCGGTTCTTTGCCAAACTTGAATGTTTTGGACCAACAGTTTTCATAAGAAGCAAGTGCCTCAGTTTGAACACGTTTGTTTAGCTCTAATGCTGTTCAACTTTTTCTGAGAGGGACTAAGGAAAAAGATGTTTTCTTTTACTCATCACAAGTCTTACAATGCTTTTTAATTGAGAAGTTCTGGCACCTCCAAGTGACACACACAAGATGACATTCATCTACACAGACTTGGTGTCAAAGCTGATCTCCTATAGATCTCTTAGATCTCTGTGCTTAATGAAAGGGTTAAAGGAGGAGAAGTCCGGATCCAGGAGGAGAATTCTGGTTAAAAGGGGAGAATTCTGAATTCTGGGTCCAAACACACATTTGCACACTTGCTAAATCCGAACTTCGTCAAACAAAAGGCAAAAAGAACTGATACTATACACTGACTAATGCAATTATTCAATTATAGTTCTTATTATCCAGTGCCACAAACATGAAAAAGTGTGAAATGAATTGAAAAAAATCAAACTCTCTTGTATCTAAATATCAAGGCAATTGTTGAACAAGGAGTTATGATCAATAACCTAAAATAGAGCAGGTAGCTCAAGAAGAATGACTTCTTACAATTCTGAATTGTGGCAACAATGAAAATGTCAAAGAGACTGAGAAAAGCTTTCTTCTACCAGAAAACTGACTTAAAGATAAATGACTGATACAGGTTGAATTGAATAATAATTGTAGTTAAGTAGTTTAATATAACTAAAGACAATATGTTCTTTAACTTCAGAATTATCTACTTAGGCACTATTGTGAAAAGACAAATTGGATCCAAAAGCTGTTTTTCAACATTGGTAATATTAATCTAAAAATGAAAATTCCCTAATATAAAAGTGGTATTAATAGCTATTTGTGGGTTAGGTTTCTGCAGGGCAATTTCGCACAGGATTAACATTTAAAGTACACCAACCTTTCAGATTCTGCATGTGTTATTTAGGATGAATTGGTAGATGAAATGAAAAGATGCATATTAAACACATTCTTGATTATTCATTGAATTCTTTTGGTTCTCTTAGTAAGCATGATCACCTGATTTGAGATAATTTGTTCATGTATATTATACCTAATCTCCTGTTATTTATGAACAATATTTCCCTGGAAGCTTTTCAGGAATTGAAATGCTGGGATTGGAAATCTGCTGAAATGGATGGACAAAAAATAATAGTCTGAGCTACAAAACATATTAGTTTCATCTGTTTCCATGCTGAATCCTTACATTGGCTCTCCAACTGAAACATATCTAGTGCACTTGCAAGCCTGAGATGGTTCTTGGATGAAATTTAATACCATTTCACAGATGGATTTTAAGAAGAAAAAGTACAGTCATGTCAATGAATCAAACATTTGTGATGTAGTAGGTAAGGAAAAAAGACCAGTAACATAACTGGATTTCACAGGAAGCTGGCCAGATGTGAATATCAACAGTATAATTATGGAGAGGCCAGGAGGTCACCAAGGGAGGCAGCTCATCACACAACACTCACTTGCCACTGTACCTGAATGCAGATGTGGACTCATGTTAGAATAAGGCAAGAAGCTATTTTCTCATTTTCTCCATTTCAGAATATTTTAAATTCCTCTACCAAGCTGCGACAAAAACCAAGAACCCCAAAGAGACCAAAATGAAACAAACAACTCCCTTTCCCAAAAAATACAGCTTTAGACCAGTGGAAATGTTTACTGTTCAACGTTGATCTTTTTCATTAAAAATCTTACTTTTCACTGTAGTTATGTTCCAGTAGTATTTCTGAAATGAAAAAGCAAAGCATTTGATTTTAAAGATACTGGAACAAGATATTAAACAAATGTCAAGTCTTTTTGACTTGGAAAATAATACTGAAAGCAATCCTTTGTCATAAAAAGTCTAGTTTTGACAGATTGCAATTTTCAAATGAAAAAAAGATTTTTCTTGTAAATCACATTCATCTCTACACATCTCTAGGATGCATTGCAATGAACTGATTCTTGTGTGATTATGTATGTGCATTAGGAAAGAAACCAGCCATTGGGTGACAGCCAGATGGCCTCCTATGATCTTCGGACTTCTAAATGTGAAAAATAAACAAAATGAGGACTAGAAAAGGAGGTCTCACATTGTAGTATCCCTTGCAGGGAGTTCTGAAAATATTTTTCTTCTGATTCTGCCTGGAATACAGCAGAGATGACTACCAGAAACATTTTCTTTATTAAATAATTGCCTGAGTTATCCCCAGTACTTTTTCTGTATATATATATTCAATTACACATCTATTAGTAGGTGTATTTCATTTGTGGAAGATGATACCACAACTTGAAGAATCATTAACTGAGAGCTTAATCAGCCATTTGAGTACTTGTGAATATAATTTGTAAGTATAATGAGTTAATTTTTTCTCCTTACTTACACCTTTATGCTCCCAGTAATTGCAGTGCTCAAGTGGAAATGGGAGCTGCATGTGGCCCTGTATCCCAACCAGCAGTCAGCATGTCACATCAGATTGCACAAGTGCCTGGGTTAGCTAGCTCAGGGTGAGCCGTTCTCCTTCTCATGCTGTTTGGTAAAATGTTGAACATCTTAGCAAAATAGCATCTGGATTGTTCTTGAAAAGGAAACTTGAGGCAAAAAATTCTGCCACTTTTCCACCCTTCTGACCTTGGGTCTCGAAGATGGAGGACAAAACACCCAAAACACAAATTTTAGAGCAGCCTAAATATAAAGTTGACGAGGCGGTTTCACAATCACTTCTTTGTCAAAGCTCAGCAAGACTCTCTGTGCTCCAGTCCCACTGAACTCTGGTGCCTGCCAAGGTAGACAATCTTCCTTAGCAGGGACAGGAAGGGGCTGGCATGAGGCACCCCATCCTCCCTTAAGCCACAGAGTACTTGGCTCTTTGCCGTTCTCTTTCTATACATGCAGTTTATAAAAAAATTGACTGCCCAGGACAATTGGATGTCGGTGGCTATTGCACTGCATATTTTCCTCTTTCTGCAGATGGAAATTTCTTATCAATCTGATGCACAAAATGGCAGGCAGGGCAGCGTGCTATCAGAGCTGGCAGGTTGGAGCAGATGACGGCATCTCGTCATATGCTGCTTCAGACAAGAGAAATGGCATGAAATGGAGCAGTTAAAAGGTAATTTTCACATAAAGAACTCGGGAAAGGAAATCTGGCTGACAACAAATGGATTGGAGGTAGGAGGGAACACCAGTCAGTCACCACAGACACATCTTATCTCCCAGGAAAATACAACCAAAGATGAGGAGGAGGGGATGGAGGACCAGGGCTCATTGAGAGCAGAGCAGATGGCTCAGGCGACGTGAAGGCAATGCCACCCAGTCACCAAGTGTGTCGCAGGAGGAAAATTTACAAGGTATTTTTAAAGTACACCCTCGCGTTTGTTTGCCCCAGACATGTGATAAAATAAGAATAAACCTTCTTTACTAGTGACGTTTTGTTGTCATTTATCTATGTGCTTATACAGCACAGCTGACACGGCTCCATAAACAATGTTCTGTGGCCAACTACGGCAGTGATGAAGCTGTAAAATATGTGCCAAAGTAATAGGTGAATGATGTTTTTAAAACCATTAAATCTTTCCTGGTGAGTTTGAATTCAGAATAGATTTCTTCTCATTATCGTTGTTATTATAATTATCTTTGTGACTGTGACATATAGAGGCTGTCACATACTAAAAGATTTCCCTGGCCTCACGAAGGTTCCAATTTTAATCTCAGACAAGAGAATATTAAAAATACCATAGAGATGAAAACGGATCTTCAAGGAAACAAGTATTAATTGGCAAGATGTGAGAGGATAGCAGGTTGCCAAAAAAGACAAGCTTTTCTAAATTTTTAATAGATATTATATAAAAGAAAGTTAGAAGGAGTACTCTGAATGACAGCAAGATAGAGTAGAAGATGTTTATGGTATTATCTCCTCAGCATGGGTGAGCATGGAAGAGAGTAATCACAAATGTCTTTGGAATTTAGCAAGCAGGAGAGCAAATCATAAAGCAATCAAAGATAGCGGTGGTCTTTGAAGAACTGAATGACAGGTGACAGGCAGAGTAGGGACTAGCCATAAAAGGCTTTGGAAACAGAGATGTCACTTAAATTTAGTGACATAAAGAAGCAGGATGCAAAGACTTGGAAAAATAATAGGTAAGTGGTACCACTCTGAACAGAAAAGAGGAAAAATGTGGATATCAAAGCCAGAGGAAAATATGTTGCAACAGCTCAGACAAGCTGACGACAAGAGCTGTAAAAAGAGGATGGACTGCAAGCATGACGTTTATGCAATGCTGTTCACGGTGAACTTCAGGATGTCATGAGATGCAGAGAAGCTACTCATGAAGTTGATGAACAGGCTAATGACCCAGGAATGGGTACTACCCAAAGAAACTAATGCCAAAAGGAGTAGGGGTTGATAAAGCACTCTGGTAACTATAGGTGATAGCTGGACAGCCATGATGAGCTGTCAGACAAGCAGGTTGAAATCTTAGTGTGTACTAGTAGAGGAAGGCTGGTGAGAGACATGGGTTGGAAGAAGATCCAAGTGAAAGCAGTCACTGAGACCAGAGGAAGACAAGGTTTTCCAAAGAATAACATGATCAATGATGTCAAAGCAGACAACAGGTCAGGAAGGATATTCCTGTAGCACAGATGCTCAGCCTCTCTGTGAGGGGTTAATGAATTATTAAATGTGAGTGAGAGCTTAACAGAACAGTGTAAAAGATGGAAACCACCTTCAAAAGAAGATGTAATCAAAATGGAGTGAAGTTCTTGCCAAGATGTAGGGCAAGGAACAGTAGTCAGAAGAGGCAAGTGGAGTTATAAAGAGTGTTTTAAGACAAGCAAGGTAGAAAGTTTTCTGCATAGTGAGGAAACAGGTCCAGAGAAGAGTGAGAAGATGAGGAATTGTAGATGAAAGGATAAGAAGAGTTCTGGGGAGACCAGCAAGGGCTTCCCAGGAGAATGTTAGCATTGTCTTAGGTACTCTACCCTGTCTCAGTAATTTAGTCATGGGTTTGTGAGCTGATTAACTTCACTGTTATCTGTTTTTTCCCCTGCAGAACAGAAAGAATCATAAAAGTTTAAGGGAAAAGTGAATGGAGAATTTTGCTAACTCTTTATTCCGATTCAAAGGGAAGGAACAGTGACAGAAGAAGACTGTAGAGGGTGGTAGAATGATTAGGTTTGTTTGCTTGCCACAATTTAAAGGTCATTCCTGAAGCTGGATTGCCAGAAGATTAGATACTATACTGGAGGAAATGAAAAGTTGAAGTGATGCTTTTAACAGCACACGATGGAAATGACAATGTCTTCTGCAAGCTGCAATGCTGAATACCATCACTCTGCTGTTTGCTTTATAAAAAGAAATATTTGGAAAAGAAACAATGAGGGCTTGGATCAATGACTGTGGCCCCCAAATTGTACAAAGGCTTAGTTCTCCTGCTCTTGAATACCCAGCGGTGCTATGATAAAATTAGTGGGTGATATTCCACTAACTTCCAAAAAAAAGTCTCCCTCATGATCTAAGGTAATGCTTGTGTTTTACCAAATGACTAGTAGATAGATAGATTCAAACAACAATGCTGATCAATCTCTTTCAAGCTGGGGTGACCTTCTGCTCCTTACTGACCTCTGTATCACCAGCCTGGGTCCTTCACTAAATAGGAGCCACACAAAGCTGTTCCTCACATCCTTTAGTTTCAAAAAGGTTCTGGAAGTGTTTGCTTGCATTACTTTTACTGGTTGTAAAGCACTGTCCATAGACTCAGCTCTGGGAAAGACACACAATAAGTCACAGAAACACAGGATCCTGTCGTAATTCACTTGAAGGGACCTCTGGAGGTCTTCCAGTCAGCATGTAGAACAAGTCAGGCAGGGTGCTCAAACCAACAGGAGTTCTCTCGTCAGTGTTAACAATAACAGGACTAATGGCATCTTCTCTGAATTGCTATAATCTACCATGGGTTTTTTTGACCTCTGACAACTTCCAAATTTTAAAAGCAATACTTTTGAAAGCTATCTTAAGAAGTAACATGATGCCTCAGACAATCAACAGAACATCAGAGGCACAAGTAAAGTTGATTAGAGGCAGGAGACAGACATGTTTGTGGAGAGGCATGGAGAACAGGCCATGGGGGAGCAACTGTAAAGAATAGTTCAGAAAGAGAAGTCCAGGGAAGTCCTTTGTGCCATCCACTTCTATGTTTAATCTCCATTGCTATTAAACCACGTATTTTTACAGGTAATATATACTGCATCCATATATGACTCTTGAGAGACTGAGATTAAAGTGCTGGAGACTGAAAGTTCTCTGGGATCCCAGAGGAAGGTTCTTTTCTATGGCAATGAATTTTTTCCATTTAGCTTTCTCTGATTATGCCTTCATGGGAAAGAAATTACAGTGTCTTCCTAACATTTATAAGAAAACACAGGGGACCAGGAGAAGTGAGGGGGAAATGACCTAAGTAATTTAAGTGTTGATGCAAGATTTGAAAGAAAAGGTGTTTTTTTGGCTGAACTGGAAGAAAAAAATACGAGTACAGGAGGAGGGATGAGCAGAATAATGAGACAAAACACGAACTGGAGACATATTTAATTTGCTAAGTTGTAGGTAGAGAAAGCAAACCTATATAAGGATTAATTTGAGCTGCTCTAAATGCAGCTGTGAGGACTTTGAGGAAGAAGTAACTGGTGTGTGAATGAAAGTGAGAATGGGGTGGGTGCAGTCAAATTGCAAGATGCAAGAGCAAAGCCAGGCAAGGCAGGATATATGGGGAGCTGTAACCAGACAGATAACAGAACACATTAATTTTTGCATGTGGGATTTCTCTTGCCAATCTCTACAGCATCTAAAATACACATTCATATCTAAACCTAAACATGCCAGCCTGACTCTTCCTTTATAGTCAATGGAGAGAAACAGGCACTTCCAAAGAGGAATTACAAGAGGAAATACTAGACTTTTAGATGTCTAGATTAAGGCAGGTATTTCCTACATTGTGGGTATGAGGTCCTTATCTAGACATTAATATGTGTTGTCATTTGAGATGCTCTAAAGTGTTGCTCTGGCACTTAGCTGTTGGCAGTGAGGGCATGGGGCTCCCTCTAGGTTTGTTGTCATGTCTGCCAGCCCTGATGAAGGCGTGTGATACTCCATGATGCCTCAGATGTCTTTCGGGGCCTGTTTTTCGAAAACTGAGCAGAGCCTCTTCTGTTCACAAAAGCAGGGGAACCTAGACTTTCCATTTTGGAAAAAAAAAAAAATCTGCATTTTGAAATTTTGATTTTTTTTTTCTATCCATTTTCTCTGTCCTTTGCTAGAAATAAAGTGGTGATTTCTCCTTTCACAGACTGTGCTGGTTTACTCTGAAATAAAATGCTCATCAAGCTACAGAGCTAAGGGCCAAACTAGAATCTGATGATTGTAATTTCAACACAGGATTCTTCTTCCCTAAGTTTAGACACCTAATTGGCATTTCTGGAGTGCGAATTATCTCATCCTCAGACTGGCCCATTCACTGGGTAGTTCCCTGGTAGTGCCTATTCCTGTCATTTGGTCATAAGAGGAGAATACACAAACACCCATCTTATAGATGCTTATGTTGGAGCAGGAGAATTAAACCCATGGGTGAGATTTTTAAAATTTTTTTTAAAATTCATTGATATTTACGGCAGAGATCTTTATTTCCGGGTTAATTATATTAGACTCCCTTTGTGCTCACTGGGGAGAAATAAGGACACAATTAATTTGACCTATTTTGGTCTAATCTCATTTGAATAAGACAAATTGTGTCTAGAGGTGCCTATTAAGGGAGTTTATGGTGACAAGCTCAGATGTAAATGCCCCTGTTCTGGGTATCTTAAAGTGCCACACTTTAAATGTCTAAATAAATTTATCCTGTAGCCAGATTTCACAGATTCATTAGGTCATTGGCAAGATCTGCTTTACTCCCACAGGCTGAGTGGTCTAAAGGACACAGTGATCACATATATGTCCTTCACCGTGGGCTGGTGTTAGATGTAGGTAACTTCTCAGGCTTTCCTCTATATCTCCCAATAGCGGGTCTGGCTTGGAAAAGGGGACATGTGTGGGCAGAGGGCACAGTGTCCACAGCCGGTAAGAGCTGCTGCAGGAAGGTGACCCCATCCCTGATCACAAAGGGTTTTGTTAACATTTGCAGGATGCTCACCATCCACTTCCACAGCTCTGCCAGGAGTTCTTATTAGCCAAATGGGAAGCGCTGTCCCCCCATGGGTGGCATTTAGCATGCTAGGGACAGTGGGGTAATAGAAGGTCCCTGGCTCAGGAGAGAGGAGAAAGGAAACAGGCATTTCCTAACGCAGATCTGCCAGCCACGACAGACCTGCTCCAGGAGACTCTTGGTCTGTCCGTAGTTCCTTCCCCTCCCACGGCCTGGGCTGGAGGTGTCGCCTTTTCAGCCTCTCTAGCTCCGTTGTTTGTGTAGCTGCCAAGGGGAAGAAACAGTGATCATCCTTTATTGTTTTTTTCTCAAATCAATTACCATTTGTGCCTACAAGGCAAAATTAACAACTCTAACTGCCAGTGGATGCAAGCTGGAGAAAGTGATGAACACATTAAACTTTTAAGACCTAAGCCTGAAACAGGAATTCAAGCCAGACTTAGGAGATCTCTGGCTCACAGGGGACATGGGTATTGATCTGGGTCTCCTTTCTGTGTCTTTGCTCCGTGTTTAATTGCAGGCCTTCTCACAGTCAGAAAACAAGAACAGCTTTGTATGAAAGGACTTGTCTGAAGCATATGGAAGCACTTTGGGAAAAAGAGAGGTTTTAGAGAACCGAATAATAACATTTGTCATGGAACTGTCCAGGGAACAGTTCATTAACTGAAGCAAATTGAGGTAAAGTGCACGCTCTTAGTGATATATCTGTTTAGTTAAATTATAGTAAGTGACTCCTACTTAATTACTCTCTAATTTTTGCTGCTGGATTTAGTGGAAATGTGTTTAAAAGGGAGTCGTTAACTACGAGAACAAAGGAAAAATACCCCCACCATCGAGCTCTTTCAGCTTTGAGATAAGCCAAGACAATAGGGAAAAGCTTTTGGTGCTTCTCACCATATCTATGTGATATTTTTACATGCCATTACCTATACCTAGCAATCAGAGAGGTCAGATTAATTCCGTCAAATTCAGACCTAGCAGAAAGTGTGCTTTGTTTCCAGCTGGATCAGTCCCCTACAGTTGCTCGTGCTCAGGAGCAGGGCAAGGGCAAATGCCAGGTTTCAGCTGAGAAAGGGACAGTTTCGTTTTGGCAACTGCTAATGACATTGTTAATTAAACTGCACCCAGATGGGTCAATCTCATGGCAGATTGGGCCAACCTAAATGTGGGCTCTCCTCCACAGCCCCTGCTGTCCTCCTGTAAGCATGCCTTCCTAAAACTGCTCCCTGCACGATGAACTGTAGGAGTAGCTGTCCTAGTGTGTGGTAGACGATAGGGACAGGGAGCAAAGGGAGAAGCTGGATAATGGGTGGATTGTAGCCCAGAGTCACAGAACACTCAGGTTGGAAAAAACCCTTAGGATCATTGAGTCTAACCATTAAATGTGGTGTTTCTGCCTGGTTTTAGATGGGTGACCTTTTGCATGGTAGGCAAATGCGATAAACACTGCACTACAGAAACTCCAGCTAAAATGGTTAAAATGCAGTGGAAGTGCACTTCTGGGTAATCTGGGGGCTGTGCTCTGATTCAGACATGAGCATGATGGGGAACTATTACCAAAATGTGGAAGAGATTTATTCTGAGACTTTTGCTTTATTTTGCTTTGTTTGTCTCCAGATCTAAAGTTTTGGGTGGGAAGCTCTACAGTGGGGTGGGACATCTCTGTGAGGAAAAATGTAAAATTGACCAAGCTTGTTTTCATCATAATTAGAAATATTATTGGAACTTAAAATCTGAAATTACAAATGCAGTTCATGTTGCTGTTCCCTTTTTCCCTTTTTCTCATTATTTTAAAAATAATGGTCTACGTGTTAACAAAGCTGCAGGTTTTTTAGCTTTCCCAAGCCTGCTGTTAGCTCCTAGCTCTATTCCTCCAAAATTTTCTCTTTCTCTGCTAAATTACGTCTTAACATCTTAAATTATGGTTAACAACTAAACAGCAAAATGTTCAGACTTCACTGTGAATCTTACCTGGGTCACCCTGAGGGTTTATGTGCACAGGGGGGTTATGTGCACTGCAGACTGTCAAACCACATCAGGGTACCCTTGTTGACCTGCGTGATTTAGCTCAGGTACCAGAGATAGTGTGACTGCACTGAGGACAAACTGTTCTCACTGGTCAGGTAAAATCCACATAGTTGCAGTCTGCTATTAATAATTGTAATTAATGATATTAACTTTTATTTATCTTTCACAGAGTTTTGGGAGTGAGGGAGAGGAAGGTGGCAGGAAGGGTTTATAGGTAGCGCTAGGAAAACTTTCAGAAACTGGCAGGAAGGAGAGGTTCGATGGATTTTGCAGTTGCCTTCCCTAAGCCCTTGGTTTCATTACATTAGAAGGAAATTGGAGAGAAAGAGGCTTTTCCAGTTCAATGGCTGCTTTGGAGAAGATGGACATGACTTTCACCTCATTTTAGTTTCCGAAGAACACACACAGAAGAGAGAAAGACAAGCCTAAGGGTTAGCATGGGAAAAGATGACAGATGACTGCCCTGTCACCAGGGCAAGTATGAGACTGAAGGAAAAAAGCTCAAACCATCTTGCACAAGTTATACTTATGTAATTGTCCCTCAGCAACATCACTCAATTTTAGAAGAACAATTTTTTTTTTTTTTTTTTAAGCTTTCAACACCCATGAAATTAGGGATCCAAGAAGACTTTTTAAAAATAAGGTCATCTGAAGGTCGTTATTGGTGCGCAAGCAGTTGGTGAGGATTCTGAGAACATGTCAGTGACCTAACAAGAAAAAGTTCTGTGCTGGAAAAATGAATGGCACAATGAACACAAGAGTACTGCCCAGGCAGGTATGTGTAACACTTCCTACTCTCCTTTCTTTACATGGAGCATTTCTACTCTCCCTGGTGGAAAAACGCTTGCAGACATTTCACTAAAATGTTCTTGTAGTCTGCTTTCATTGCTTTCATTAGTGAAGTTGTAAGTAAACAAGGCAATGGGTACCTCTGGCACAATCGTGGTATTATATGTTCCCCCAGAGCACAGAGCACTTGGCTGAAGCTACAGGGTAGACCAAGACCTTTCAACATACCCCTTTATTTGTAATTACTATATTCCAATGTGCATTAATTGCAAATCTGACCTCTCTTTCCTACATCAGTGTTGAATCACTGGATTTATAAGCCAAAAGCTCCTGAGTTTGTATACTTGAATTAAAGAGTATGGTTACTCACCTTATCTTTGCTATCTCTGAAGGAAAATTGTCAGGTAAACAGCTTCTCATCACAGGTTTTTTAAAGGTATATAATATCTGCTTTGCTTAACTACTTCTGATTTAGTAAAGTGAAGTCAGCTAAAGAAGACAAGCTCAGCTTTGTGAAACTGCACCAGATGGTACACAAGGTGTACGGAAATGACACCACAAGGACAAATTAATTGCCCATTTATTAAACTCTACTCCAATTTTAGGGGGGGTCTTCAAGAAAGGCAGAACATAATTCATTCAGATTAATAGTGTTTGACAGTGATTTAGGTTATTTATACACATTTACATTTAAAAATTACAGAGTTAGCAACACTGTAGACATCACAGCTTCCAAATACAAGAGGAAAAAAATTTGAGGAGATGCAACATCTCATATTACACCAGCTAAGCAGGCTGGAAAGGACAGTCTCAGGTGTACAGGCTTTTACTCAGACGAGATGTACAAAACTCATATGCCCAGAGGACCTTCTGGTTTTCACAGCTGATATTGATCAGCCTGAGATAGTATCACACCTTACCAACCACGGAATAAAAGAATTGGCAGTACTTTTGGAAAGCATAAATGTGTACAAGTACTTAGGGTCATTTCCTTCAGGAACAAAGCTGATACTTTGGCCAGGGCACAGATAAAATATAACCTTCAAATACTCCCATATAAAACTTTCTTATCAGGGTAGAAAGGTTAATATGAACACCAGTGAGAGGTCTTGAGAACACTAGAAATCGTCTTGAGGAGGTAGAGCTCATCTTTTCCTCCACCTTGCCCTTGCAAGCTTTCAGGTTTGACAGATAACCAACATCCCACAAAAACCCAAAGTAGGTGATGCCTTTTTGTCATTCAAGCTGGACGAGCAGGAGTTCCTCCTGTGAGAACAAGAATCCCATAGAGGGAAAAGTTAATGGGAAATGGATGAGCTCAGAAGAGGCTGAAGTTTAGGCTGAAGTTCAGGAGAGCCACAGGAGATTTGCTATAGAGCACTTCCAATAAAAAGAGGAACACAAATAATGGGACTTGGAAAGCTGCAGACAAAACAAGATGTAAGACTTGCTTTTTTTCCAATTTGCTCATTTTTGTGAGCTGGTAGTCGAGAGTGCTCAAATCAATAGGGGTCTTTGACCCCTATTCTTGTCTTTGAAACTCAGCAGTTAATATTCTGGTACAACAAATTTGGTACAACTATGTTTTCTGTGACTGATCAACATATAAATAAAACAATTATAAGGCCATAAAAAATAATTACGTGCAAACTTTGAAGTTGTTCCTTCATAGTTTTCTAACCTTTGGAGAAAGCAGCAACTTTCAAAGAACATTGGATGAAAAAGACATAGAAAATGAACTCCTATAGTATGTTAACCTCTTCTGACTCCCCAGGAGGTACAACAATTTAGATACAGGTATAGTCACTGTGATCACCAAAACTGTGGATGGGAAAAGAGACTGCTACGAACTGACAGAAATGTCACTCTTATGACATTTATGAATTGTTTGGGTTGGAAGGGAACTTAAAGATCATCTAGATCCAGCCCTGCTGCCATGGGCAGGGACACCTTCCACTAAACCAGGCTGCTCAAAGCTCCATCCAGCCTGGCCTTGAGCACTCCCAGGGATAGAGCATCCTTGCAGTTGTGGCTTCATTAGGTTTGTTCAACAAATAAATCATTGTACATTGGTCTTTTGCAGTGCTGGTGTTTACTGAAAACTGTATGAGTACTGCTGCAGCCACAGAGCTCCAGCCCCTTGGCCTTGCAAAGCTGCTTTCCTAAACAGTCACCTCTGCTTTTTGGGCTTACACACCCTCTGTGACTTTTTGTTAATACTAGGCAAGTACCATTTGCTTCATGCTGCTCCTGGACCACTTTGCTACTTCCAGATTGTCTTCAAGAACATGCCACTCTATGTCAATACCACCTGCCTTCACTTCCTGCTGCTGCTTTTCCATGTCTGGAGATACCCACATCCCTTCTCTCCAAGGTCAGTCACTATGAAGTTCCCAAACTTAAAGCTTTCTAGCAGCTCCTGACACTCTCCTTCATCACTTGTGCTGTCATTGTCTTGCCCCAGAGCATCTGTGGTTCCTACTCACATGCCGTATTCCTGATTCAGAGTCTGAGCAAAATTAAAAAGCAGGCCCCTATTCCCTTGCAGAGGAATGGCAGGTAGGTAAAGAAAGGAAGAATCTGAGGGAAGTGAGGTAAGGCTTGCACAACTAGAGCAAAACACACAGTCCTGTGGGCAGCAGAACAAATTAAAACTGAGCTTATTGAGGATTTACATTTTGACGAGAGCATTCCTGTGTGGATGCTCTGGTTTCTAATCAGAGCTGAACTAACCCAGCAGTCCTTCTCTTTCTGAAATCCTTAACAGAATTCCTTCACTTAGCTGCCTATTTTCATGAGATATGGCAAAATTTAATATTCTTAGGAACTCCACTCCTCTTTCACATGTGTTTGAAATTAACCAATACCTTCAAAACATATTACTGAGGAAAAGACATACATATGTTGAGAACACTATTATGTACACCATGCATTCCAAGGAAATTGGGATAAAAATAAATTGCTGTTTGCTGCACTTGGATATTTTCCTGAAGGAAATCTGGCCCACGATGTTTCAAAGTCCTTTTGCCTAAAGACAAGGGTGTGGAAAGGCATATGAAAGTTTTTCAAAAGCTGGATACAACAGCTTTGGAGCCTCTGTGTGTGTCCCACAAGAAGCAATGCCCATGGAGAGACTATACTACCAATCTAAACACCTTAACAAGCACACAGATCGGTGCTGCTCCTCACACCTACTGTATTTGTATTGCCCATGGAGAACTCTCTTATCCCACACAGCAAGCATGAAACCAGAACACTGACCTTCCCTACGCTTGCTATGCAGTTAGTATGACTCATTTGCTGTTTGCAGTGCCTTGCAGGGTTTTATGCTCCCATGTGGCTTAGGAATGGTCCATATCTTCCATGATTTAGTTCAGAACTGGGCTAGTGATGTAGAAATGGAAAAAAATGCCATATGCTTTCTTTTGAGGACTGATAGAGATTCTTTCTGTGCAGAAGATTTCTGATAGTAAAAAGCCCTACAACATACCAAGAGGCCTGGATGGAGCATATTTAGCTTCATACATCTCTGGAAGCTAAAATATTATTGGGGTATTTTGAAGAAATCTTTTCTTCTAAGGACTTATTCCAAGAATAAATACTTCCAAAAGTTTATTCTGGGAACAAAGTTCCAACCATATCCAGTAACAAGAAGATAACTCCTCCCCTTAGAAGCTGTTATTACTATATAGGGCAGAGAATACCAGTAAAACTCTCATGACTGCCCTAAAGACTTGTCTGTATTAAAAACAGTATTTTGGCTCCTGTATTTTTAGAAGGTGCATCTTTTGGGACTTCTCCTTTGTCTTTGAACATGCAAAGAGGAGTCTTCACAAAAGTTCAATGAATGTTTGGAGTAAAGTTCAAACCTGTTTTATCATGTTTCGACGAGGATACTATTCCCTCCTAGTAACATGATTCATACTGTGTGTGCAGTAGTATGTATAATCTAGACTATGATCTTGCTATATACATGATCTTGATATATACATTAGGCCAACAAGCGGCAAGAAGAGTTGGCGAGAGGCAGTGGGCATGACTCAATGAGTTGTAATCAGTCCCTTGGGAAATACCATCTCAGAATGTTACTGGCAAGAGACAAAATTAATGGAAAAGGGAGAACATGTGGGCAATGAGTGGGGGGAAAGGGAGTGAGAAAGATCTTTGAGCATGTTTCCCTTCATTCTTCATCTGGGAAATACCCAATTTCCAAATCCCATCTTCTTTTTCCAGGAATACAAAAACAGTGTTTGATAGCAATGAGTACACAGTAATTGTGTTTTCATTTCAACACATCAATAATCAGCATTTCTAAACATGTCACTGTATAAAGCTGACATTGTATAAAGCGATTACCAACATCAGTCAAGCACATTTACACTAATTCTCATGTCAGAGGAAATCACAGTGAATGTGTCTGCAATGCAGGCAACCACCATGGAGCATGGAGGTATTTGAGCTCGAGTCATACGATCTAGTCCAGGTAGCGGTCCAGCACCACTGCAAAGAGCTCAGTGCAAACAAGGAGCGATTAATAATGGAGCTCCTCTATGAAGCATGAACTAAATTCAAAGCAGTAGAAACAAGCCCCAAGTGGTATCATAAAGCCACTGTGGTCTGTCTGCAAGGCATTGCAGCAAAATCAATATGGGTTCTTGGCAGATGTAAACCATAGGCCTTAAGACATTGGGTGACCTACCTGAGCTGGAAAGAACAAAACTCCCAAGGTGAAGGCAGGGGAATTCTAGGGTTGTCTTCACCTTATTTAACTTTGAGCAATTAACAGTGCTTAGTTTAGGCTCAGACAATCATATGTGGCATGATTTATTTGCATACATATAGACATAAATGGTATGTTAGACATGCTGTGGTATCCTGCCTGACCTCCTGCAGCCACTTCTAGGGAATGTGGATCACCTGTAGCATCAGACCTGCCAGCCCTGTGCAGATATGGTGCATCCCGTCCCTATAGTCAATAAAGACAGAAACACATCTCTGTTGTGGGAGTAATCCTTTGGTAGAATGGGTGCCTGAGGCATGTGTCAGGTGTATGAACACAGACATCCAGTGCTACCTGAGATTCCCCAGTGTAAGCCTGCATCCTCACAGGGCTGGCAGATACCACATAAGATCTGTATCCTACTGGAGTGTCAACTGGATACTCAGAGGTAGTCTAGGAAATCTCAAATTACACCAAACCCCTGTGTCTAAAGAACTGAGTTGTGTCCAGAGAGGAATGGGATGAGCTGCTGTCAGGAGGTGCCTGTTCTCTTACCAGCTGGAGAGGGAGACTAAATAACTGGTTTAGATGGATTTTGGATGTCTGTAGTTGGGTGAGATGAATGCCTATGTGTGTGGTAATGTATACGGTAATGCATATGAGGGCAGTAGTGTGAATGCCAGAAACTGCAAACGTGTGCAACCACAGCAAATCATATCCTCAGCTCCACAACTGCCTTTAGCCTTTGAATTCCTCCATTTAACACAAGCTACTGGCCAAAGATGGCACCTCACCCAATGAGCTAAATATAAGGGACAGCACTCCACTTCTCAGTTGCACATGCAAACATGGAGACAGTACACAAAGATCTGTGTAAAGAAAGGGAGAATTGGGTTGGAAAAGATCAAGTCATTTCACTAATGAGGCCATTACTTCATTAACTGCATTAAGTGCTCTGAGAATTCAAACATCAGGAAAAGAATTGGAGCTGAGAAACTACGGCAGGACAGAGATGCCAACAGCAAGTCAGTGAAATCAGAGTTCAACTCATTTGACCTCTGAAACCCTTTCTTTTCCCATCAAAGCATGTCATCAGCCAACCTGTAGGGGACAACTTCACACCCAAATAGGAGATAGCAATGAGTTGTATGGTTCCTCTACTACAATTCTTAGGAGTGTATGCACTATAACTACTTCTTTTTTGTAATCATTCTGTTTGTATTGCTCCCACCATACTAGTTGGGGCTGTTAGCTTGCCATCACCCTGAATTAAACAGAAGCAGCCATGCTGGTCTCCATTTGGAAGGATGCCACTGAGAGCTGACTGATCCAGTAAAAACAGTCTCTAATCCAGCAACTGAATTGATGCCCTAATGTGACACATTCTGGCCCAAAACATTCTCTGTGTTGTCTGTGGACCATGTTTGGGAATTTGCTGTCTTTAACATGTGCTTACCTGACAGTCTACTTTATGTCTACAATATGCTCCTTCCTCTTGAAATGACGGCATTAGTGCAGATCCAAGTGCAGTTCAAGGGTGAGACCCCAGCATTTTACAACACAAAACTGCTCTGACCACGCATTTTGGAGAGAGCTGAGGGTGGAAGGACCAGTATCTGGTCTGACAGAAGAAAATGCCAGTAACTCAGATTTCCCACATCACCATCAGAGTAAAAATGATTAAAAGAAATAAAGGAGGAGAAAGGAAGCGTGGCAAAAACAAAATGCATGTTTCCCTCTGAACCTGGACTAGACAACGTGTTGGACATCAGGAAAACACTAGGGGCTAAAGGCAGGCTTGTCCAAGTGAAGCAGGAGGCTCCCTGCATGGTATCATTTCCACTCCTTGGAGGCTATCTGCCAAAGTCAGCTCCAATGCTCTAGGTAAATTTTTATCACAGCAATTACACTCTGTCCAGTGTCAAGTCATTCTGCACTTTCAAGTAGATGCAGTAATTGTAGTAATTCCTAGCCTAAGTAGCTTTTTTGTATTTCAGTGTGCCACTTACCACTTTAGCACTCCTCATTGAGAATATGGATGAGATGTCTGCATTTGTCTCTACATGCCTGGAGTACGCCAAGGTTCCTTTGGTATAAAGATCCTGCTGAAAGCCACTATGTTTTCATTATTCCGTTACACATTGATCATGCCTAGTTATCCACTGATGTATGTCATGAGGCTGCATGGTATGTCCCTGTGATAGTACCTGTCAGAAACATCCAGTGCACAGCTGTCATATGGTATATGCCATCTGCTTTAAGAGCTGTGCACTGAGCTGTACAAGAGCAAAGAAAAGGACAAGAAAAAGTCAGCAAGCTCTGGGGGAGAGACTGAGCTTGGAAGAATTTTCCATCCTATACGTACGTATGATACAGAAATACAAAAAATAATTTTAGTCTCTCCACCAAATTGCAGGTTCTTCTTTCATGCTTTAAAAGTATTCCACGTGTGCCTGTACCCACCTCTCTTCAGTATTTTGAAACTTAATGTGAGCAGTTTGTTTACTCTTCCTATTTGTTTACTTTTTATATGCAGATCCAATCAAAGGACTACTTCAATTTGCCTGTCAGTAATAGGACTAAAGCAGTGGTACCAAAAACCACCTCAAAGAAAAGCCACCTGCCATTACTTGTTGCAACCGAGTAAATTCTGGGAAGAGTTAACCATAAAAATGCAGATTTCTTATAGCTTTGGTTACAAAATGGCCCCTGGGAAGGGTTCAGCATGAGTTAGGCATGTACAGAAACAACAGGTCACAATGTCCAGGCCACTTTCCGTGACAGCCTACAATAGCAGACTGCACCAGGACCAGCAGCAAGGCAACACTGATGCAGCCCAGGATCCCCGCAGAGTATTGCATGTTACTTGTCCAAAGTGCTTCTGACTCCTTGTATGAACTTGAGCAGTGGGAACTTGAGGTTTTTACATGAATATGGAGATTATATATATATATATATTTTTAAGAAACAGGATTGGGTTGGAAACATTCTCTCCTTTCTGACAGAAATTGACATTAAAAAAAGTCAAAATAAAGAAGAAAAGCCCTGACAAAAAGTTGAGCATTCATGACATTTTCAGATAAAATTGACTTTATAATTATTACTTAAATTATTATTGCAGTTAGTTGGACTTCTGGCAAAAATAAGTTTTCTGCATTTTTTTCCTTTTTATGTCAGAAATATCTGGTATCAGCAGCATGTCAAATCTTATTTCAAAATGGAAATTAATAGATATTGACCTTCTTGCCTGAATGACGTTGCTTTTGCCAAATCAGAATTTTCTGACAAAAATTGACCATTTAAAATTTTTCTAACTAGCTTCTCAAGGAACTTCTAAAGAAATAGCAACTCTATACAGGAAAGAGGTCTCTGGTTTAACTGCATCAGACACAACATCTGGTACTGAAAACTGTTCGATGTGTAGTTCACCTTAGGGGGAAAGTGGCCAGATGCAGAGACATATCTGACTGTATAATGACATCTGTTATGCAAACCAATATTGCAAACTTAGATCTGTATTTGTTAATCAGTAAGACAAAAATCAAGCTGAACTGGAACAATTTAAGATTACAGACTTAATTAAATGGAAGATAATGGGTTTTCACCCTGAAAAGCTGATTGAAAACTGGGATCTGATCAGAAAAAAAATGTAAACACATCAACATACAGGATTTAGGAGGAGTATTAGGACAATCAAGAAACAGGCCATATTGGTCTGTTGCAAGGTGAGTCAGTATCGGATGCATCCTGATAGATCTCGATGACACAATCACATTTGCTTACAACTTTGTGGAGCAGTGTGGTGGGTTGACCCTGGCTGGATGCCCAGTGTCCACCAAGCTGCTCTATCACTTCTCTCCTTAGGACAGGGGGGAGAAAATACAATGAAAGGCTCTTGGGTCAAGATAAGGACAGGGAGATCACTCACCACTTACGGTTCATAGGTAAAACAGACTTTACTCAGAAAAATTAATTTAATTTATTACCAATCAAACCAGAGTAGGGTAATGAGAAATAAAACCAGATCTTAAAAACACCTTCTCCCCACCCCTCCCTTCTTCCTGGGGTCAACTTCACTCCCAAATTCTCTACCTCCCCCGCACTGAACAGTGAAGGGTGACCGAGAATGGGGGTTGTGGTCAGTTCATCACACGTTGTCTCTGCTGCTCCTTCCTCCTCAGGGGAGGGCTCCTCACACTCTTCCCCTACTCCAGTGTGGGGTCCCTCCCATGGGAGACAGTTTTCCATGAACTTCTCCAATGTGAGTCCTTCCCATGGGCTGTAGTTCTTAATGAACTTCTCCTGCATTGGTTCCTTCTATAGGGTACAGTCCTTAAGGAACAGACTGCTCCAGTATAGGTCCCCCATGGGGGTCACAGGTTCTGCCAACAAAACCGCTCCAGCACGGGCTGCCCTCTCGACAGGTCCTCCCTGGAGACTGCTCCAGCACAGGCTTCCCACAGGTCATGGCGTCCATCGGGCATCCACCTGCTCTGGAATGGCATTCTCCACAGGCTGCAGGTGGATCTCTGCTCCACCTTGGACCTCTATGGGCTGCAGGGGGACAGCTGGCCACACCATGGTCTTCATCATAGGCTGCAGGGGAATCTCTGCTCCAGTGTCTGGAGCATCTCCCATCCTTCATCACTGACCTTGGTGTGTGCAGAGATGTTTCTCTCACATCTTACTCCTCTCTCCCCTGCTGTTGTGTAGGTGTTTTTTTTCCCCCTTCTTAACTGTGTAATCCCAGAGGCGTTACCACCGTCACTGATGGGCTCAGTCTTAGCCAGCAGCAGGCCCGTCTTGGAGTTGTCTGGCATTGGCTCTGTTGGACATGGTGGAAGTTTCTAGCAGCTTCTCACAGGACTCACTCCTGTAGCCCCCCTGCTATCAAAACCTTGTCATGCAAACCAAATACCACTAGGTCATACAAATGGAGGACATAAATTCTACAGGAAAACTTTTCTAGAGTCGAAGATAAATATCTGGATTTTAATGGCTATAAATCTAAAATTGTTGCACTAAAAAACTACTGCTAGATCAGCCTATGGAAAAACAGAAAGACTAAAGTTGTGAGGATCCATATGGAAAGAGCATACTTGAGATAGTGTTTAACTAGGCTTATTTGTATGGCTTATTTACCCTTGTATTTAATAAGAGGAAAGATGACAGTAGGCTTAATAGGAATGAATATTCAAAAATGAAAATTCCAGCAGAGAAAGATAAAAAAACCATCTAAGTTCAGTGGACTGAAATTTCTGGAGCAAGTTAATCTTCAGCCAGGAAGTACTCGCATGTGAAATCACAAGTTCTGCAGCAAAGCTTTTCTAAATAAACCTATTCATGTGTGGCTAGTGCATTAACATTTGAAATTAGCAAACGGAGTACTCATATTTTGAAATGAGAAAAATGACCCCTGCAGTTACAGGACCATTAGCCTGGTTTCTAGTGTATCCGAGGTGTTGGAACAAATTTCAAAAGAAAGGCTAGTTAACAAAGTGGAGATAAGCAGAAAATGGGATACAATGCAACCTGAACGTACAGCAATAGATTTTTGACAGTTAAACTTGGTATCTTTTTCTGTGATATATCAGTCTATGTTTACATGAAATAATGTGACAAACACAACCTACCTGACCTTCTGCTAAGCCTCACATACATTCCAAGGACAAATTATAAATTCTTAAGCAAAGACAAGGGGGATTATTACAATTAGTTTTAGGGAAAGATCTGGTTTCCCGTTAGGTAACAACAGCTAGTATTGAAGGAAGATGAAGCAAGTAAAAGGCAGATCCTAAATGGAATATATCCAGAACTAGCCTTTATGTCAGTTGTTCATAACACCAGGCCATGAACATAACTAATAGAAATAGTTAATGACACACATTCAGGAGACAACATTAGTACAGAAGAAGCTCAGAATATCATATAGGAGGAATGTGATAGTCTTGAGCAACAAAGCAATAAAAATCAGATTAAATTTAACAGCATGAAGTGGCAGGTCAGGCACATAGAGACTAATAAAAAGATTTCCTGTAAGATGGGGGCTGAACTGTGATAATGTGAGGAGAGAGCCCAGAGTGGAAATAATCATTCACAGTATGGACATGAGTCACCAACATGATTCAGCCACACAAAGGTTGATGCAATTGTAGGATATATCGGGAATTATATTTCCAGTAGACAGGGACAGAGGAGAATGGTAAATCAAAGAGGATTATACCTGGAGTATGACACAAACCCAGGCACTTATAATCTATATGGTCACTCACCATAAATATTGATGGGATGAGAGGATCTAAACAAAAAGTCCTTGTTAGTCAAAGAAGAAAGAGCTAAAAAAAGGATATGGCAATTCAAATTGGAAATGAGTAAGGTTTGAAAAAGACAAAATGCTGAAGAAACTTGCAAAAGATCTCTCTTTGCTGCCCCGGCAAAAAAAAAAAAAAAGGCTGTAAGACACTCCCTGGCAGGGAAATTCCTAGGGGCAGAGTAACAGGTAACACAGGCAGCACAACCCCTTGATGTGCATGATGTGCATGCCCAGGGGATCTTGTAATATGGCTACTTGGGCTAGCAGGAGACCTCCATTTCAGTCTCTTCTAGTAAATTAATGGCCTTTACTCAGCTAAATCCACAGGTATCTGGAAGGAAATGTTGCCAGAATTAGATTTGCATGGTTTTGCCTGAAGGTGGATAGGATCTGGATTCTTGTCTCAGATTCTCTTTTGTGAGCTTCTTCAGGAAGGGAGCATTAGCCATCCATTCAGTCTTATCTCCACTGGAAGTGAGAGGATCAAGAATCACAGCTCAAATTGGCTTTTTCACGTATGAGGAAGTTTTCAAGTTTCTAATTCTCCAAGAAAGCCAGGTATCGCTCTTCTTGCTCATGCTTTGAGGAAAGGTGTCAGGAAGAAAATGGGATCCACCACAGGAGGACGCCAACAGACCCTCCTCTCTCTACCACGCTGAGTGGCTGATGGGTGGGATGAACCATAAAGCTGTATATCCGGGCGGAAGGTGGAGGTGCAGTGAGACATGCACACAGGTCCATGACAGGGCAGCACTGAGTGTGGCTGACAGCAGCATCCCCGCATGCTCAGCCATCCCCTGCCCACTGAAAAATTGAACAACGCTGCAGTGCATACCAGCAAGGAATAAACAGTCTTCTAATATAAACTTGTTCAACCTAACCAAATACTCTTCCGTCAGCCAGAGGCAGGGACAAACTGGGTTTTGATGCTGCCAATCAGAGCAGCTTTTCCTAGCTCGAGGAAGGTTTGTGCTCCCGAACTTTTCCCATGGGTGCCATGCCCCTCCTTCCAGCTTCTCAGCAGAAAGTTTGACATGAAGTTGCCATCAAATTGCCAATAATTAATTTTATGTTGTGTTTCCAGACTCATTCTTACTAATTTTACTACTGCAAGGAGCACATTTTGAGGCCCATGAGTGACAATTCCTGTCACAAGGAGCAGATCTCTGATTAATTCTTTCTGCTCTAGATTAATTTGTGTGACAATCATTTGTGATAAAGATTAATCATTTAAACAATTACTGTGACAATCTTCTCCATGGAGACAAGCCATCACACTTCTGCTGCTTTACTCTGACCTTGTTTTGTGACTTTGGGAAAGTTATTGTTTCCTTAAGACTCATTTTACCCATCTATGAAATCTATATATGTCATCTGTGTGGAGTATTTACTACATATCTCAGGACATATGACCATAATAAACTGTGAAATGATCAAAGGGAAAAAGGTGATTGGAAAACAGACTGGGATCTTCTTTAAAAAAAAAACTGTAATAGCCGCAACTTCAGCCAAAGAAAACATTAAAAAATGCATCTGTTTTTCTGAAAGTTTTTTGTTTGTTTTCACCTAAGAGCTGAGGCTGTTTTCAGAAGTAATTTCATGATTTTTTATGAAATCAGTATCCAAAATTTCATAAAAAGAGTTAGTGAAGTGATCAAAGCTCTATCTCTAGCAAGTAAACAATATTAATAACACTGAACAAAGTTAATCTGCCCATTTTTTTTTTTTTGGCAGGACTGCAATGCTGACTATGCAAACAACATATTGCAAAAAATATTAAGCTTAAAAATATTTTTTATTGACATTTTTTTGTCAACCTCTCATGAACATCAGTCCACATAGTGACTTTTGAAGCATGTAGAATCTCTTCTCTGCACGAAAAATTCATAATGTAGAGACAGGGTTATTCTTAGAAAGACACAGAGAAAGTGTGAGTAGTGTGATGGAGAAGGTAACTTTTTCTGTTAACAGACTCCTGCTCTCTCCTTATCTTTCATATTTGAATAAAAACATACTGTGCATCTACCATTCCTGTTCACACTTTTGTTGTCCAGAAGGGTACCCAACTGCTTACAGCAGATGTTGTCTTTGCGATGCATACTGTTAAGGAGTCTCCACAGAGGCTGTCACTTGCTAGCAAGGGACACCCTGCAGCTTCCAAATTATTTTCTGATCTGAAAGAGGCAGATTTCATGAGACTGAAGGGTAGAGGCAGTGAGACCAAAGCTCAAATTGAAAACAAATTGAGAAGAACCTGGAGGAATTTAGGTGCCTAATCCAAGCACAAGACCTTTACTTTTCCCCTTCGGAAGTTGTGCTCAGGATGAGGGCTTGTGGGGACCTCACCATGTCCTGACCTTCAGAGGGTCCTCACTGGTGTTGCACACCCTGAGGGTGCAAGGCTTGGCCATAATTTGAAGGGGGAACAAGCTCAGCAAGAAGGAGTGTGCTGCCTCCTGCTCCCATGCCAGAGCCTCGTGGTCAGGTTTGTTTTTTAACCCTGGGGAGGACCCAGGTCCGGGTCTCCTGTGTGACACACCAACCAGGAAGGGCTCATGGCACCTCCACTGCAGACCCTGATGCTGGTACGTTTGAGCTGCTCTGCTGCAGGTCCCAAGAAGCTCAGCACTCCCAGCCCTTGACAGGGAGTAGAGGGTCCTCATTCAAACCAACAGCCATCCCACTGACAGAGGGGCACCTGAATGGAGATGTTGCAGAGGTTTCTCTGTGAGCCCAGTGCCATGGAGGCACCCCAAAAGTCAATTTAGGCAGGCAACAAATGGCAAACAGACTTTATTCTAACCAGAGCTGTTTCAAAGAAAATCAACTACAAACAGGGTTTATCCAAAAGTATTCATCACTCCAACAACATAAAACACAGGTTCGGGTACCAGTTAAGAGTTCAGTTACTACACAGACAACTTAAACTCAAGCAGATCAGATCCCAAAACTCTAGAGTGATGATTCCAAATGTGCACCTTTCCATGATGTGTCAAAGTGAGGTTAGCAAGGCATCTCAGTCCTTGAGACATGTTCCTGAGATGGCCAGTCTAAGGAAGAGAGTCTTCACCTGTTCCAAGGAAGACCAACTCAATGGTGGTCTCCAGCAGGCTCCATTTATGCCCTAGCTGAATCTGAGCTGTGGTAATTTATGGCAGTTATCCAGAAACTTCTCTCAGCTGAGGTGTCTTCATTGGTCAAAGGCCCTCTTTGTCAACCAAGGAACATGCACATGACCATAGTGGTCCATTAGCCTGGAAGTTTCTGTTGCTTTGACATGGCGGGGGAAGGGAAATGCATCTGCCACACCCAGATCTCAGTAACTTCACAGGGTCTCACCTGAAATCTTTCATGGAGATGACAAGCTCTGGGGTCCTGGAGTTAAGGTAAATGCTCCTTCCCTACCACCACTTGTCAGCCATGTGTTTCTGCAGGTTTCTACTGGTATGAAGTTCTTATTTCTACATAGCACAGCGTCATAGACAGGTACAGCAGTGGAACACACTCTGAATAGCCACAGAATACACTGACGGTTTTGTGTTAGTTGGTTATAGAGTCTCTTCCTGGGTGACACATGATCGCTCAGCTAATAGGAATGTGATGAAGTCAGAAAATCACACCTGATTATAAACCCTGCAAATGGTTTTAAAACTAATAACAGAAAATCATGTGACTTGTGTGATAGAGCTGACATGAAAAAAAAAGTGTTTTCAACAAACCAGACACCGTGCTCAGAGGGAAGCAATTTTTGTATTCAGACTGAACGTTAATGAGCCTGATGCAAAGTGTGAGCAAAGAAACATGGTGGGAAATTAAAATATTTCAAGAATCATTAAGTGTAGACATCTGGGTTTTTAAAAATTAATTTACACTAAAACTAATTTTCTAATGTAAAGCTTTGGCAACTACTGTTTAGCTATAAATTTCAGCAGTAAAACATCTGATGCTGCTGGTGTAACAAAGGCACTCTAAATGAAAGCTTTTCCTGTGAAATGTTTTTTTAATCTGTAATTCAATTTTAAAATGGCAAGCAATACATCTCATGCATCTGAACTTCTGCAAAGCACTGGGTGTAGTCATCAAACTGGAGACTGCAGATTAATTCAAGGGTTGACAGGACAAAGCTACGCAAGGCATGGTAAGAGGGTTACTGTAAGAGGAAATCTTGGCTGGATGAGGTTACTGACCAAGTTCCTCAAGAAAGAGCCAGAAATAACAGAGTGATCCGAGCAGAGTGCCCAGCCCCAAGGTGACCCTCAGGCCCTGTGTGAGGCAGCCATTGAAAGACAACTTCAAAGCTAAGCTGGATTCAAGTGAAATGTCTCCAGCAAAGAACAGTGAAGTATCAGTTTCACAGTTGTAGGCAACAGTGACATCCCTCTTGAATCTTGTATATAATCAGAACATCCATGCCTATGACAACAAAAGCAGAACAGATACTGGAAATTGTCCACTTACAGAGTTTTCAGGGGATGTGGCATGCTGGCGTGGTGCTGAAGGTACTTTACAGTTAAAGCATCTGTATCATCACATCCATATGAACGCAGGGTTTATACAAGCTATAGTTCATGTAGGATGACTGCTGGACTTAGACTTTGGTCCCACTGTACTGCTTAACATAGACCTCAGTGTGTCCTAACCTGCAAAAGAGACTAGTCAATCACATCATGGATGACATCAGGTACTGAAGTCAATGGGCTCCTTCCCAGAAGGTGCTTATCTTATTTACCACAAAGTGCTGTAGGTTTCATATGAAGCTGAACTACATAAATCCTACGTTGTCACAGAAAGTGTGCAAAGCTTAGGGCAAGGAACAGACCTTATGTTAGCTGTACTTTAAGCAGTGTTTTTAAGTCTGGAAAAGCCTGGCATGCTTAGTTTGGCAGAACAAGGGCTATTTTTCTTTATAAAAAGAAGAATACTTAAATGCAGAGAGGCAGCTGAGACTGGTCAGATCTTTTAGCCTACCAATAAATCTTAGAGGATCTTCAGTGACCAGAAAAGAGAAATTTAACTGTCATCTAGAAAATGGTCAGAGCAAAAGTCATTCCTCTGTCATGCCATGCAGTTCTTCTTGCAGCCTGTCTGCTTTCACTTTGCATTTGTTAAAATGTCCTTGTGTAGTTGTCAGTGATCATACAGAGAAACAATTCCAGTCCTGTTAAAGCCCCTCAATGCTAGATTATAATTTAAAAAATAGATCACTCCAAGGAAAAAGCTGTGCCTGTCCTAAAAATGCAAAATGAAGAGCATGCTGTGTCAGCCAGGCAGAACTGGCACAGCCCTGGTTTCCATTGCTCTCCGGGTGTGCAGTTTCTTAGGCTGCTCTTTGTTTATTTGCCATTCTGAGGATTTTCAAAGATATACACTGAATTCAGAAGAGATGTGATACTTGCTACCTTTTCACCAAAGTCTCTGGGAATATGTCAAGATCACTGACTATTAGGCTTGCTAGTACCTCTGTGAAAAAGGTCCACTACCTCCAGTAGGTTTGTAGTTTGCCATGTGGCAAACACAGCTCCATCGTGGCAGTACTTATGACAGCTTTAAGGTTGGCCTTGAGATAGTGTCTAAAAAGCAGTTCAGCTGTGCTTGATTCCTGCCTGCAGTGTTTGGAGGGCCTGGTAGACCATGGGAAGCAAATCCACCAGCATCATGCCCCAAATTAGATGTTCTTGGCCCTCTGACCTCTCCTTTTTTGATCTAGTACCCTTAAATAAAGACAAGAGAAAAATAAGCAGGGCATAGACTGCTGTGCAGGAAGGCAGTGAGGGAAAGCGGGGTAGTTATTGGTGCCTGTTGGAAGACCCCATCATTCCTCCTTGTGCTCCTCTTTCCTTTCTCCTCCACTGCTGACATTGATTCTCAGAGGGCTCAGGTGCTCTAAATCAAACAAAAAATAATGTTCTGGCAAATAAAGAGATTAAAAAGAAGAAGCTTTTTTTTTTTTTTACTAGTTGCTATTTTAACCCTAGCTTATTTTGCTGATCTGGTTTACAGCACAGCCCTCACACAATAGTGCTGTGAAGGGGTTGGACTGACATCAAATAAATTTGCCAGTGGGCACATATTCACGTAACTGTACCTTGAAGTTATCTTAGCAATTAACATAATTAAGACAAATTCAGAGTAGCTCTCTACCTGCAAAGAGCTTAAATTCATTCTTTCTTCCTTTTCTGATCCTAGGAAAAAAACATGCTCTGTAGAAAACCTTCTGTATTTTTCCCCAATTATATTCCTTAGTGTAATGAAAGATTTTCCTGCTCAGTTGAAATGCAATAGAATTTTGAAAACATCACAGAAATCTTAATCTTCAGAAAATCTTTAGGCTTGTTTCAGACCTTTGTGTTCATATTAGTCCATGGGCCTTGTAAGCAATTACTGTAACAGAACTCTCACAGAGTGATCCAGAGATTTTATGGAAAGAATGGTGGTTTTGCAATACAAAAATCCCTAAGCAAGTAATTTTTACCCACTCCTCAGTCTCTCAAGTTTCATTCACACACTTTCCTCTGACCTATATACTCACAAGTACAAAAACACATGTGCCCAAGTGGTCTTAAACCACTTGTATGCAATGTGGAGGACAAAGGACATCAGTAGCTGAGGCCTCATCATGTATCTTGGCTTCTGGACTTGTGTTTTGTACCTCTTACGAATGGATGTTGTTCTGGATCATTTGTCTTGTGATTTTGACCCACCCCTCCTAACTGTTCGGCAAAATTCCTGAATTTCTCAATTTTTATTTTCCTTTTCTGATAAGCACTAGTCCTGCTCTTCATCCACTTGACAACCTTAACTTTAGTGCATTTTGTTCCTCCTTTTCCTTGGAATGAAATCACAGATCCTGACCTCTGTGGCAATTAACAAATGTCTCTCCTTTTAACCTTTGTTCTTCTACTTCCTCCAGTGCTTTTGCACACGTTTCCATTCTTACTCCATTCATACCAACTGTCATATTTCTATTACAAATTTCTGCAGCACTAGTGAAGTCACTCCTAACTTGAGACTTTACAATGGACAACTCATTATAGTCCCCCCAGGAATACCAAATTCATATGGTGAGACCGGGGCAGAAAGCCACTGCTTTATTTTTTTTTGTTCAAGATTTATAAAAATGTTGAATATGAGCAAAATACAAAGAATCCTGTGACTTTGATCTCACACAACACAATATTTGATTTTAACATGGGTACATCTATTCAGTTAATTTCCCCTTGGCTGACATTGTGAGTGCTGCTGTAGTCACTTGTAAACGCACCCACACCTTCCATGTGGGATTTTCCAGGTCAGCCCCATCGCAGCCCTGCTTGGCTCCAACAGAGGAAGATCGCTGCTGATGCACTTCTCCTGCACTCACGGATTCAACCCTCTTCTGCACGACATGCATGCAAGAGTCTCAAACAGCTCTTCTTCATCTCTGACAAAAGTGTTTTCTCCTAACAGCAGGCTCATCAGCAAACAACAAAATGTCATTGACAAAATTATTATAGTGGGATGGCAGAATGGATCTCCATAGTAACAAACAAGTGGGGCTAATGCCACCCCTTGGAGCATCACAGGCTGCCACCTGACGTTTCTTTTACTTTCTTGGAGCAGAATGCACAGAGGATCTCAGCTGCTGCTTGTCCCCAGGAGGTGAAAAGCCAGCAAATGTCTCTCATGGCTTCTCATTGCCTGTCTGGAATGGGTAGGCAGGTACTGTCACAGTTATGAGCAGCACCTGATGTTCCTTAAAATTCTACTAAAGGAAGTGGTACGACATAATAGCTCCTTCCAAGACCCCTCTCCTTTTTGTCCTCAATAGCGCAAGCAGAGTCAGGTCCTCTGCAAAGTACACTTTGTATTTGCATTCAGTTAATTTTAAATAATTCAGTGTTTTATTTTGGAAGTGAAACATATCGAGTGGCAAGGAGGTGGCCAGGGAGCTTTTCCAATCTTCCTAACCACATTTTTTATTACCATCAACATTTTGACAATTGCAGATATGCTATGCTTCAGTAGCATTGAATACTACTATTAATTAATTTCTTGAATTTTTCACAACATGAACAGGCCAAAGTTTCAGTCCTTAGTTTAGCTGAGGTTAGAATTTTGCTCTTGTGATGCTGTTTAAATGTCTTATCTCCAAATAAGGCCTTCAGCTAGTATAAACCACACTAATTTTAATGATTTCAGTATATCTGTGCCATTTTCCCCCCTCAGTATCATGTCCTACTGTCTGTCTTGTTAGCTTTCTCTCAAGGCTCCTTGAGGAATGGAGGAAAAGGAAATGCTTCTTGCAATTCCTATGACAAAGGTGAAAAATACATGCATGCATTTAGCAGGAAACATAGCCCTGGCATGCAAAATTCTGCACTCTGAAGAACACAACCAGCTTCCAGGTAGATATTCTGATCTTAACACATCAAACAATTTCCATAAATGTCACTGCTAGGTGCCTGATTCATCCCTCAGGCACAAAGCAGCCCATCCAAAGAAAAACCAGGATGACACTGAAGCCTAGCACAAAATTCCTACTAAGTACTTTTCTTTGTGCTTTTCTGTCATTATATACGAAATAAAGTTGTTGCCTTGAGACTTGATTCTCCTTCACTTTGGTAGATACCTGCTGGGGCTAATTCATGTGGAGTCATGGCATTATATATCTTGAAAGGAAGGTATGTTCAGGTCTCCTTATGCCCCCGGCTTTAATGGAGAATGTGTGATGTAAAATGATTAACAGTAGCCTGTGAGCTCTTAATACAACTCACATCCACAGTTTATGGCTTCTCCCCTGCAATACATTGCTTCCTTCATTTCCAGACAAATTGTCAGGCAGAGAAGCCATGTGAAGAAGTGACTTACTTCCTTTTCAACATGAACTTTGCACAAGTAAAAGCAAATCTGCTGCTCTGCATCTGCAGAAGTGTTTTCTGACATAAAGCAGATAGCCGTAAAAATAACAGAATATATCTGAACAATGAAAGTTACAAGCAACCACATATAGCCACAGAATTCAGTGATGATACTGCTAACAGATGGCTGATATTCCTAACAACCATGTTCTAAAGGACCAAGAAAATAGTAAACAAATATATCTACATCTATCTATCTATCTATCTATCTATCTATCTTGATGCTATATTTCTACATTAATAACAGCCAGATTTATTTTGTAGGCAGTGATTTTCACCTTAATAGTTGTCTGGTTTAGTTTACAGCCATTTTATGACTATCAGTTTTGTGACTGTTATTAGAGTACTGCTTCTGGACGTTAGACTGCCTGATGTCCACTCCTTCACACTACTATGGGTGTAGCTGATCACTATAATGAGGAAAGAAGTACTCTAAAAGATGGACTCTTTCACCTTTCCTTTACCCCAATTTCCTGATGAAAAAAGTCTATCTGCTTACTTTGTTTCTCTGCTTTTATTTCTGCCAATATACACTTAATGAACCCACTGGCCAATTTCTACCTAATTTGACAGCAAGTTTGGTATGTCAAAGCTATAAAGTTTTTCAGACCTTCATGGACATGGATCGCCATTTAGTAATGTCCGCTCTCAGGGTACCAGATAAATAATTCACATGTGACCCCTGCCTGGAATGGACCAACTACCAGTGCATGGTATCTCCAGCAGTTGTTGACCCTTTACTAGCCCCTACATAAATCCAGGAACAGGTAAAATTGAGTAAGAGTATCGGGCAAATGAAATGGGGACAGGAAGAAATAAAGGTAGCTTTGGAAGTGATGAAGCACGGAGAGAAAGGAAAAATGGAAAGTAGATGACATTACAGTAAGAGGGGTGAGAATATGGAAGTGTCGTAAAGACTATCTGGAAATTAGAAAGATGAGAACAAGAAGATCTATTTTGCTGGGTCTGATAAAGGATTTGGTGGAGATTTATGTTATTGTCAGAGAAAGACACTTAAAAAATGAAGCTGAAAGCTTTATTCCAGCCTTATTCCTGCTGCTAATCTGATTCTTCCCTCAAATCTGCCTTTCCAGGAGTCAAAGTGGGAGGATGTGTGGAACAGATCCTGAAATCTTCCTTTCTCAAAGAACCAATTTTCCTGAAGCATTGTCTTTCCATTTTAAAGATGTGATTCAACCACTATGGATGTCTAGTACGCTCAGGTTAGATCCCATGGATGATACAAGAATGATGACTTTCACATAATCTTGGTATTGTAGTGCTTTGTTGGATTATGTGTTTGCCAGTCAATAAAGCAGTAATTTATCATCTGTTATTGTTAACACATATCAATATACCAAGAGGCAAGAGTGGAAACATTTTCAAGAGAAAGGAGAGAGCATATTGTAGAAGCATAATGCAAAATTACAGCTGGGCTAATCCTTGCTTGTGAGTTCTCCAAGGAAGCTCTCTGCATAAAACCAGCAATTTATGCAAGCATGAAGTGTTCCCAGTGTAACACATCAGAAGCTTCTGAAGTATTCCAAGTGATAGGACTACAGTGCTATTTTAAAATACAGATGCATGTCATATTTTTTAGATACTGTTGCCTTAGGAAATAAAAACTTCCCATGAAAGGTTCTGAACCAGAAATCTCAGAAGATTATTAGAAAGATTTAGTAGAAATAGGCAGTGGGTGGAAAAATATAATGAGTAAACAGAGAATACAGAAATAATAATTTAGACAAACTATAATCTGTTACACCAATTATTAGACGTCTATACTGCCCTTTTAGTAATATGATCACTATTCCTGAATAAGTTTTTTTCTCCCAAACAAACTCTTTACATGGATCTATAATTCTGTAATCTAATTATGTTTAGGTTCTCCAGGATCTTATATTTGGGAATCTGTTCATTGTTAGTAGCAGGAATAACACACTGAAAGAGAAGGAGTAAAGGACAGGCTCAGAAAGTGATTCCTTGTCACAGTGATATAAAAAGTGGACTATCTGGACCTGCTAGCAGGCAACAGCCTACAGCTGGTTTCTCATAGGTAGGCATTTAAATTACTTTCATCCAGAATTGCTTCAAATAAATTAAATTTGAAGAAAACACACTCACAAGAAATACACCCTTCTCAAGGGTCTCTGTGGGATTTTTATTTGCCAGTGCCCCGGAGGAATTCCGAGGCAAGGTTGGAATGATCTCAGCTCATTCCCTTCAGCCTGGGAAAAAAAAATGCTCCAGAGATGCCTTCCTAGAACTGTCTTTTCCAATTCTCAGAGAAGGATTTGGCTATGTGTGAGCTTACCCCAATTTTCTTGACAGGCTGAGAAAACAGAGAAGGCTCTCAGCTCTACACTGCTGCACTTGGGACCAGGCTAAAGAAAAACACATTTTTGGGTTTTGTCCAGGCTTCAGCTGTTTTTGGTGTTCTTCTCCACTCTCCTATGGTCTGCCTTTACCATTCCCCTAAGAACCTCTGGATCTGGCTCCATCTGACCACAGGGGGCCTGTGAGCCTGGTATCAGTCAGAATTTTAGCCTGGTGTACCTCACTGAAACTGCTGGCTCTTGCTTCTGTGACAGCCATGGCGTTCATTTTCTACCTTTTTTGTTAAAGCTATTGCTTTTATTCTCAAATAAAAAGAGCTGGATACACCTGTTGGTACTGAAACGGAGAAGGGGAAAAATATTAATTGCAGATAGCTCTTGAGCACCATGTAAATCCTACTTTGCATGTTGAAGTGGGACTTTGGTGGAATAAAAGCTTTGTACTGCTCTTCAGCACCAGGGATGTTCACCCAGAGTGCCCCACTTCTCTGTCATCTGCACATACAGTTAAAGTGTATTGGGAGTGCTCAGAAACATCTTCAGGATGAAAAGAACAATACTTGTTGAATGGCATTAGGAAAATAATCTCTCCATCCATAATGTCTCTGGTTTGTACGTAAATCAAAATGATCTGTGCTATGTCAAAGCTGGAACAGAAAGATAAAGCTGTTCTGCTGCTGCTGGACCTCATTCTCCTCCAGATTTTGCACAGGTGGAAAGCTGTCCTCAGCTCTGTTCAGTTTGAGTTTCAGGGACTGTTGAGCATCATCACCCACTTCTTTATTCACTGCCCTGTTTGACTTATTTTTGCTCCACCAAGAAAAAGTTTTCCGTGTTAGACCAGGGATATTCTGAGCAAAAGTATCTGAATATCCACCTTAAATATGTGTTGCAGTAAGTGCTTAGGAATGTGTGCTTAATGCCCTTCAATGGCATGTATTATTTAAGCTTGCATTTTTTAAGAGTTTATATATGCAGGTTTTCCCTCTTCACTTCTTCCTGAGTTGCCCCTGAGCATGATCCAGAAAGGTTCAGATACAGCTGAGCCACTTGGCTTCAGCATTTACTAGTTATCATGGGATCCCTTAGAGCATGCAAGAGAGGATTTGTCACCAATCTACCTCATAAGTTTTTCGGCACTCTTAAAACAAAATGTTTCTGAGGCTTGGTTTCCTCACTTTGGAGAAGAAAAGTCCGATGTTCTTTTAAACCAGAATTCACATTCAATGTGACAAATGCATTTAGTGCTGGCGTTATGCCATTTTAAGAGGTGGGATGCAAATACTTCACTGCTCAGGCAGACCATTGTGTAAAGTCTGAATCCCAATTGGGGGCACGGGAAAGCTGGTCTTAAAGGTTGCATGCCTATACTTAGTGATGAATAGGAAAGGAGTGTCTCTAATAATCCATCTCTGATTTGGGTTAGTTTTCGTATTTCCTGTCACCTCAAGCATGTTTGAAGGGCCTTCATTACCATGAAATATCCCACTTACATTGGCATGCATTACTTTACAGTAAAATTACGTCAGTTTAGGGCATTTGGTTGTGTGCCTTAGCAAGCCTTCTTAGCCCATCCAAATTTCTACAAACTGGCCAGCTGGTCTTGAGGTCACATATGGCAGTCTGTGACACAAGTCATAAAAGAACAGCAATGGAAATTGGGCAGATATTGAATATTTAAGAAGTTTGTGGAGGATTAGGGGAATTTTTCTTCTCAAACAGAGAGGGGAAAAAAGTTCACGAAGCTCCTTTTTCTACATAGGCTGGTTCTGGTATTCAATACTGAAATGTGTTAGAGACTCACAATAGACGTACCATGTGAGTAAGCGAGATTAAAGCTTCCTCCTGGCCCCATCTCCTGCCCAAAGACACAGTTGGAAAAAGTGAGCTACGGAGCTGTTGAAAGAAAATAAAGGGACCAGTTATGTCTATCACGAAAATCTTTCAAGTTAGTAAACACTCCTTGTTGGGATAAAACTGTGAGCCCTGTGCTATTTTTCTCCTGAAGATTCATGATGAGAGCTTTCATTTATAATAAATATGAATATTTTTACTGAAAGATATTGTAAATATTAAATATATTTGCACAGTACAAGAAATAATGGTAACCCACCAATACACATCATCCATCAATCTTGATTGCTTACATATCTGAAGCTCTTACTTTTATTTCTACTGCCTTTGGTGCTAACATGTCTTTCTGAGTGATCATTATTTCAAGTGACAGGGAATTACTATAATTCTAAACATAACTTCTTATCTTCCAGGATCAAAGGTCATTTTCATTTTGAACAAATAAATGTCAAATAGTGGATGATATACAGGATAATAATGCATGGCAGCCAGCCAGAGGAGATAGCTATAATTAAATTCAAGTTCAGGATGACACAGAGAGCCAAGAGATGAAAATCTGAATGTTTTCTGGAAAGTTATCAGAGTCCATTTTACTGCAGGATGTGCTGTTATCTGATCCTCTAATCCTGACTGTGCCCTGAGCTGATCTCATAAAACATAGAAAACCTACAGGAAGAGCAGTCCTATAGAAGTCCCTCTTATCTGAGAGCCCAGGCAACCAGCAGGCTAGCTTTATGTAAGGCGCATGCTGGTGATGGTGATTCATGCTCAATGGAGCTGCAGCTGCTTCCACCAGCAGAGAAGTTGCTCAGTGTCTGTGGAAATAAATACAACAGGGAGAAAAACGTGAAGTGCTCAAGGGGGCAAAATCTCTTCACAGGGCAAAACTTGCTGGATGCAGTGGAACACATAGGCAGCTGTTTGCCTCCCTTGTTCTGCTCATTTTTTAATTTGCAGTTTCACTTGAGACTCAGTTCAAAAGACACCAAACCATAGTTATCCAAGAGTCAGTGGAGAGCAAGGCTTCCACACAGTTCACCTGATTTGAATAAGCCAAATCATTTTCTTGAATTAAATGACTGTGGGTTCAATTCACTAGCCTAACCCTAGGTATCTTCAGTGTCACTTGGGATGCCCTCGGGTATTTGAGACACCTCACTGGACCTGCCTCCCTGTAGCAGATATGGCAGAAGACCTTCAAATGACCAACAACCTTCCAAATAGGCAGCTGGAGGCCAGGCAGGGTACTGTAGGGCATGTTAAAGCACTACAGACTCCTGGGTTTTGGTCAACTGAATTGTTACCTCTTAATAGATGTCTGTGTTCAGTTCTGAGCTCCCCAGGTTAAGAAGGACAAGGAGAGAGTTCAGTGGAGGGTTACAAAGATGATGAGCGGTCTGGAGCATCTTTCTTATAAGACTGAGGGCTGGTTCTGTTCAGCCTGGAGAAGAGAAGGCTGAGAGAGGAATCTCATAAATGTTTATAAATATCTCAGGGGTGGGTGTCAAGAGGATGGGACCAGACTCTTCTCAGAGGTGCCCAGTGATAGGATGAGGGACAATGAGCACAGAATGAAACACAGGAGGTTCCATCTGAATACAAGGAGAAACTTCTTCACTTTGAGGGTTACAGAGCACTGGAACAGGCTGCCCAGAGAGGCTGTGGAGTCTCCTTTTCTGTAGACATTCAAAAGCCACCTGGATGCATTCCTGTGTGATCTGCTCCAGGTGAAGCTGCTTTAGCAGGTGTGTTGCACTAGTTTATCTCTAGAGGTCCCTTCCAACCCCAGCCATTCTGTGATTCTGTGATTTTATGATCTCCATTGATTCTAACAGGAACATAAACTCCTAGCTCACAGAATTACAGAATCACGGTGCTGCTGAGGCTTTCAGGCACCCTTGGAGAGCATCCAGTCCAACGCCCTGCCCTGAGCAGCGTCAGCTACAGTAGGTTGCTCAGGTCTGTGGACAGTCAGATCCTGAGTATCTCCAAATGTGAAGGTGGGACAACCTCTCTGGGCAACCTGTGCCAATGTTCAACCACCCTTCATTTGGGCAACTGCACACTACCTCTGTGCAGTACCATCAGCAGAGCCAAGGGAGGGACCTGGCTCACACAGTGGGAGAGTCCTCCTGGAGGGACTGTTTTCCTAATACAGGGGTCTAGTGCCATTGAAGAGATCTCTGTGTGTCCTGCCAAACATCCATCTGCCAGTCCCAAAGATCCTATGTGATATCTGTCAACCCCCAGAGAACACCTCAGATATCTAAAATACCTCCCAGGGCATCTCAAATGGCTGTGGTAACCTCAGTGATCTGAGATACCATTCAGGTGTCTAACTTTGAGCAGCCAAATTGCACTCGCAGGCTGTAAGGGAGTTAAAACACAGAGCTGGCCACATGCGTAAGCATCTCCGGATAGGTGTCATTCTCACACTCATCCTTGCCTCTGTATCTGCGAGTTCAGGTACCAGCATGCTGCTCTGTGTTGGCATATTCTGGGAATTCAATTTGAATTTACTTTTATACAGCACAACGGAAGTCAGAAAATAAACTCTCAGTCTCCAGGGCATAAAAAGCATTTGACTAAGAATGAATTTTCTCTGATGTACTGTTCCTTTTTTCCACTTACTTTTGCACAAGCATCTAATAATTGTCAGTGCCACAGACAGTATCCAAAATGAAATAGCTGATTTACCTAATTCAAAATGGCAAATGTTATGCTATATAGTCCTATTACTACAGCTGTAATAAATGCCTACATCCTATTATTAGAGTTCCAAAGGGTCAGGAACTGGAAATGCAGGTTCAAACA
Source organism: Patagioenas fasciata (assembly GCF_037038585.1). Taxonomy (NCBI): domain Eukaryota; kingdom Metazoa; phylum Chordata; class Aves; order Columbiformes; family Columbidae; genus Patagioenas; species Patagioenas fasciata. The sequence goes on from NC_092520.1 coordinate 31,949,551, forward strand.
GGGTTTGCTCGGGCATTTAGAGGCCTTTGGAGCTGGAAGAAAATGAGCAGTTGTTTACTGCATTACCTTACTACACAGAGAAAGTAATATATGCATCTAAGATTTCTTGCCATTTAAGGATGAATCAATCTTGATTTTGATTCAGGCCCACTCATAGCCACAATTTGAGTAAAAGCTGTCGACCAATTAATTTAAATGAGTAATTAACAGAAAAGAAACAGAAAACAAAAAGATCCATAGTCATGCAATAACAGGAGATAATTCTTTAGGCACACAATAATCTCTTCAGTAAATCTGACATGACAAACTCACTTCCATCTTGTGGAGGAAAATTAAGAATTCTCAGCTTAAGTGAAGCAAAAAACAACTCTCTGAGAAATCAATACAGCCAGATTTTTTCCTTTTATTAGAAATCTGCATATTATGTGATTGAACTATTCCCGGGACAACATAACTCCACACACGAATAAGTAGACAACTGCAAATTACAAAGCAGATGTTCTACTGACCTCCTCTCACTGGAATCTGCCAGCTGAACTGGTTGGGTTATTCCCTCTTTCACCCATCAATAAATCATCTTGTCAACTAGACAGCAATGAAGGAAATTTTAAAATAAGTGTGCAGAAATATAATTGCACAATTCCCAACAGTGTTGCTAACAACTGGTAGTTAAAATGGAGCCACACGCTTTGCAGAAGTATTCCAACTTAATCCTTATTAATTTTTATATGCGGTTCATTATTATTTTGTGGGCATTCAGTGCTTGGTACCAGGAAATTATAAAAAAATAATTTGAGACAAATGGGGAAAGAATGTTTTAATGGTGAAGTCTGAAGAATAACGTCCTAGAGAAAGTAGTGTAAGTTTTATTGTTTAGTAATACAGAAATTGCCTAGAGAGAACTTCAGAAACCTGCAAACAATGAGTTCCTAGCCCTGGCACTCCAAGAGAAAAGAGAACTGTGTGAACATGATAATTCAGTAAATCCTTTTAATCCCTAAATCCTATCTTACTCTCATCCAGTAAAATAGTTGTAAATTAAGCATATGACCAAAAGTTGTGTTGGATATGTATCTGATTCCAAGAATATTCAATATTGAGCCCAAGAGAGTACCACAATCTATCCTGTCTCTGTTCATTAATCCTTGAAATACTGTAATTGTGGGGTTTTTTTAACTACTTTTTGATTCATGCTAATTTGTGCTACAGATTGATTCAGACCACACTAGCAAGGAACTTTTAAGTGTACCCTGAGGTAAGTAATCTTCTTTTACATTGTATGTTAGTCATAAAGATCCAAAGGTGTTAAATAATTGCTATGAAGCAGAGCTGCAAAACCACCATATTAAGATTCAGTGTTGCATAAGACAGCGGTTTTGTAGTCTGAAGCAATGATGGCCAAGGCTTCTAACCACCAAGGCAGTCCTGAGGATGGATCACCTTGCATACAAGCAATCCCAGAAGGATACATTTAACAGATATCATATTTGCATACTTGCCAACTGTTGCCCTTTTGCTTTGTGCATTGAGGTTTAGCTGATTTGGCACATCTGCTTTCCTCTTGCTGTAGGCATGTTATCCAGCAAGGTGTCAAAGCTTGTGTTGCCATGAGGAAGACTCAGTGGGAATATTTTTTGAGGTACTGGGACTTAATAAAACATTTTTTGAGCTGTCAGATGTTAATTTAGGAAGTTTTTATTCTGAATAAACAGAATACAAAACTATCGCCCCAGGAAATCCAAACAGTTTGCTCTTGCAGTGATACATGTTCCAGACCAAGATTATGTGTTGGAGGAGTATCACTAAGCCATATTTGCAAGGGTTGTCTTTCTCAAAGGAAGGACATCTTTATTTGTTTCAAGAGGGAAAACTGTGCTTGTGATTCAGCTGTGCTTTCTCTCCTTCTGCCCCAGAAATTCTGGGACTCCATTAACTGGAGAGGAAGGACTCTTATCCTGAGCAGAAGGGGATTTCAGGGTTATGAAAGTTACTCTAAAAGTTGCTTTTTTGTCAACCTTTTATCTTCTTCAGCACTTATAGGGTACAGAAATAGCCCAAGACAGCACAAGTGATGGATTTCAAAGTCTGGTGTTGCTGTAACTCCATGGAAGCTCTCACATTATGCAAATATTCCCTTTCATTTGATTGAACTATGTGCAGAGGAAAGTACACTGAACGTTGGTAAAAATGTCAGAACCTCACCTAGAATTAATTCCTCTATTATTGGTCATGAGATACTATAAAGAGCTCTGGAATTCTCTTTCAATAAAGTGCTAGAAAACTGTCACAACACAATTAACATGTTCATTTTATTAATGCAAATTTTTCAAATCTACATGTTTATATTCCTCAGTTTGGGCTTATAAAACCTGTGTCCTGGGGTATAGGGAAATGAACAGTCTGTTAACAAAAAGGCTTCTTGGGTGAAGTGTGGCTTTCTCCATACCCATGAGCTGTAGCAGCTCTCAGATTGTCTTCCTTGCCTCTTTTGTATTGACCTCAGTATTTAAGTAGTAACCTGCTACAGCTCATAGGTGACTGTTGTACTGGTGAGCACTGAAAAGTGGTCAGATCTCCATCATGTTCTGTCTACTTGCTCTCCTGTTTCCTCAGGAGGAATGCCTGGGTTAATTGTTCCTCCATCTTTTCTTCTGCATCACCCCTGCTGTTTTCCAAGGAGGGTGTGTTAACCCCACATATCTGCTAACAGTACTAGAATGAACTTTACCAGGGTTTCTAGAGGAAATTGTAGAAAAATTAGAAGTAGGGTTGGACTCAGTAGTGGAAGATGTACTCCTGACATGCACAGTCATCAAGGTTCGAAGAGACCATCTGATCATCTACCATGATCAGTTTCCTGATCCAGTAGCTTTAACACTGTTACATCCATGCTAAGTCAGATCGTTTACGTTTTATTAAACGTGCTTTGAGAAGGGCATCTATCCTTGAGTGTGAAAAAAGAGGTGACACAGAATTTATCAGCTTCTTTGGATCCAGTAGCTAATCACCCTCCCTGTTAGAAGTTTGTGTCTAATTTCGCACTGGAATTTGACTTCACTCTGAGCCACTAGTTCTTGATGTGCCTTTTTCTGCTAGATTAAAGAGCCATTCAGTAACTGGTATTTACGCTCCATGAAGGTTCTTACACACTATAATCAAGCTGTCTTTTGATCTGTCTGATAAGATAAACAGATTGAGCTCTCGATGTTCTCTCTTTATTTTTTTTTCTCCCCTTTCAGCCATCAAAACATATCTGTGGCTTATTTCTATATCCTCTGCAGTATTTCAACTTTCCTTTCAAAATGTTGACACAACGACTGTATACATTATTATACATCAGTCCCAATAATGTCACATAGAAAGAAAAGTCAATTTCCTCCTCCTACTCACTATTCCGTTGTTTATACTCACAAGAATTGAATTAGCACTTTTTGCGTCTGTATCATACAGGAGCTCATGTTCAGTTTTCCTTAGACGCTAATGCTATTTACAGTCAGTGCTTTCCAGGGTACAGAACTTCCTTCTGCAAGAATGATTTGTGCTGCTTTCTTTTAAATGAATAATTTGGTTTGGCTAGGTTTTTGCCTACCATACCATGAGGTTAACCTGTCTGGTTTTGGCAATCCTGTTGTTCTTGACCGTATTTAGTATTGTACCACTACTGGCTTTGTATTAGCTTCCTAAACAAGTGAGACTTTTGGACATAATAAAATTCCTCGCCAAACTCTACAGAAGCTCCTAGAAGTAACACTGTCTGATAAAGACCACTGGTGACAATAATTTTTTGAGATCTTTGAGACAACCGAGTATTGAGCCACTCAATGTGTACTTTGTTGATACCATAGAGAGTTCCTTTATTAATCACCATATTGTGTGGTATTAAACCAAACACTTTGTAGAGGTCTGAATAATACCACATCTTTGCAATGACCATTGCCAACAGAACTTGTAATCTCATTAAAAAAAAGAAATCAGAGTTATTTGATAACAGCTATATCCTTAACACATAATGACTCTCATTAATTACATTCCTATATCCTAATTCTCTATGTATGCATCCCTAGGAGAACTGATCTGTTACTTTGCCTGTAGCAGATATACTGAAATGACTTTCAGGTCAGCCCACTGCACTTTTGAATATTGGCACAGAAGCACTTTCAAGATCTTGCACATTCCAGCTGATATTGCAGGCTTTATTGGGAAACTATGCTCCTGATGAAAGTGAAATACAGTTACCGACTCTTGATTGCAAGTAGTGCAGAACTGACAGTTATAGGACTATTTGTCATCTATTATCCATTAAATAAGGGAATGTGACATACTCCAGCAACATACTTCGTAACATTCCTTCTGAACAGAGTCCATAAAATTTTGTTAGCATCTTTGCATTTTCAGCACCACTATTAAAATGCCCATCTAGTATGTAATCTATACCAGTGCTAGAGCTTCTTTTGTTCCAAAAATATTTCTTGACATTGTCCTCTAATTCAAACAGACATAGATTTTCTCCAATGCCTATTCTTGAAACATATTGCGTAGTTTATCAGTGGCACTCATGAAAGCAAATTTCAGGAGCCTGTAGAACCTCACAATTGGACCTGTTCTTTTTAACAAAGTGATAAATGTTGGACCATCAACTTCAAATGCATACTGAAGTTATCAGACAAGCAACCAAACTGTGCTACCTGTGTATGTTTTGTAAAAGGAACCATAGCAAATGCTGAGGATTTAACTGTTTACCACCTTGTGACAGAGGCTTTAGCTAACCTGCAACACATTGCCACACAGACTTTTTAGCTTAATTGTTACACCACAATAATTTGATCAAGAGCCTGAATGGAATTCACAGCTAAGGAGGGACTGGATTGGTACGTGATACTCCAATGCATGTGGAAGTGCCTGAATGGGAGCGAGACATGAAAGCTCCCAGCACAATGGGGACTGCCTGTTAACATCCAGTGCCATTTCACATGCAGTAGCTGAGACATCTCCATAGACATGATGCAGGGACCTTCGGGAAACTCAGCCTTCTCACACCAGCAGCCAGAGGCTCCCAGTTGACTCCAGCCATCCCGAATGGCACCAGGTGTCTCTGTTCAGATAACTGCATGTGGGCCACCTCTGTTTAGTACTGCCAGCAGAGGCAAGGATCCAGCTCACAAGGCAGGTTATTTCTCCTGGACAAACTCAGGTGTCTCAACAGAGGTGTCTAGTGCCATTTGAAATGTTATTTTGTGTCCTGCTTGGTATCCATCTACCAATCCAAAAAGTTTCTCATAGGTCCCATGTGATATTTGTCAGCTCCATAGGGTTACCTCAGAGACACCAGGGCATCTCAGATGACAATAGTTAAGGCAATCAAATAGTCCTAGGTGGGTGGTCAGAAGAGTCACTCTCTGGGCTTCATCAACTGTGAAGCTTTTTCACTGATTGTAACAGGAGCTTAGAAAACCAACTTATGCATAAACATCTGAATGAAGTTGTTTTGGACATGGACAGCTAAATTAAAGTGTCTTGATTTTGAACCAAATGCCACCCTTTTGGTTCCTTCATGATGGCCTGGAACCAAGGCTTTTTATTTTCTTATATTTATTTTAGAATATCTTGTCTTCTCATACTGAGTTAATTGCCAAGATGGGTTAGTCCTCTGAGACAGAAGTTATACTTGTTAACTGTGTAGGCAGGATTTAGAAACTTTGGTTGACAGATCTCTGTAGTCCCTTGAAACTCTTCCATCCCACAGTGATGGTATGTTTTTTTCACTTTCATTAAAACTTCTCATTCCCAATATGCTTTGAAGCATTTCAGCTACTTACTTTTACCCTCAAGATTAAAACAGTGTTAATTTTACCCTTTTCCTGCTCTACTCAGTCATGCAGTAGCACTGAAGAGATTGAGGCAAGGTCTTGTGACTTTAAAAATTCAGTTCTGTCCTTGTACCATGGCAGCAGATGTAGCTCAAAAAGACAGCTCTCACTAAAAGACAAGTTGGGTCTTCAGTCCATAAGGCCACTAATTTAATGAAGCTTTCTCCAACACAGTCTTTGACAAGTTTTCAATTGTCAAACCATAATTTTCAAATTATCTCCTTTAACAACATAATGCATTGGAGAAGGGTTAAATCCAAGTCCATTTGATCTTCTTGATGCTGAAAATATCTTTTCAGTTTCTTATACCAGGCATCAATCTCACGTGTGATGGTCTACTAGTAACCCATTAGACAGCGCAATTTCTCTTTTGCTCTTGCTATTCCTGCTTTTTGTGTGCTGTTTGTTCCCATTAGAGAAACAAGAACAAAGAATTGAGCTTTGCACTAAAAACAGAGTGAGGTGTCCTGTGCACTTGCTCTTATTTCCTACAGACTTTGATCTCAGTGCCTTGAGACTGCCTTTACCAACTCCCTCATAAAGTTATATCTTCTGTATGATGGAGTATCACACTCTACACACCTCCACTGAGCTATGAGTGTGGAGATACCGATCAGGTAGTATTTGTTTTGGAGCATTTTGTGTTCTGGTCTCCTCCAGCTCGGGCAACTGAGCTCCTGGAAGGTGAGGATGTGAGATTTTGAATACAGTGGGACAGACGGTAAGTCTGGTGGGAATGTGATAGCTTGTGTTGCAGGCAAGACATGGTCTTGCATTTAGTACAACTGTTGCTATTGAAGGCTAAAGGTTTTGTGACCAACCAAAACATGTTGCTTTAGAGGGATCACATGTAATATAGCTATGTATAAAAGGCAGGCTGTCACGACTCTGTTAGCTTACTACATTTTCTTAAAACTAACTTTCCTTTTACAGGTATATTCCTTGGTTTTTTTACACCAAATTCATCATGTGTACATGAAACACATTTCAGCATAAGACCTTGTGACTGCAAGATGGCACCAGCTTCTAGTTCTTTCTCCCAGACTCTATCCCTGGAAAATACGCTTTGGCAATATAGCTTCTGTTTTGGTCTTGAACAAAAAATGAAGCTATTGCAATTGTCTAACCCTGCATCACTCAGAATCAATACGACTAGCAGAGTTTAGGCCATAATTCAGATTTCAGTCCTGCAACTCTGAAATTATATTTTAATTCCATCCCAGATCTATCAAGTAACTGTAGTTAAACCACAGTACTGGTATATGTTAGCCTGCAGCAAATTTCTCTGTGATGTATGACTTTGGAGAAGAAGTCCATGTGATCTATAAAAGGGAAAATAATTATGTCTCTCATTGATTTACAAGTATAACACCTTCACCTACATCTGTACTCCAGATAGGAGAAATATGGGAAAAGGAAAAAGCACAGTATGATCAATTTTAATGTGTAGAAGATAGAGTTCTCTGGGGATGTGCTGAACATATGAAATAAAAGCTGGTAAATCTCTGTTGAGAGCTATTTCTAGTGAACCTCTCCGATCTTCAGATTTATTCAGCAGATTGGTCTTCTGAAGTCCCATGTAGAAGTCTCTGCTTCTCTGTCTCAGGACCCAGAGTCAGAATGCAAATCAGAAAATGTATTTCAGGCAACCTAGCTATCTCTTCCAGAAGTGACTGCAATTTCACCTTTATTCCCCTACATTTTAAGGCAAGTGATTTGATTTTAAGGGTTTCTTTAATGAGTTTGTACGGCAACTAAAGCAACTAACCAGGAAAAAAAAAATCACAATCATTAAATGATTTGTTAAATAGACACATTTGACCAATTGTTCTTCATTTCCATTTTACTTTCTCCATAGTCATAAAAGAAAAGGTCATAAAATGTAGCCATCTAACCTTACCTTTTAGACTGACAAAAGCTGTGATTCTGAGGCTTCATTTGGCTCCGCAGTTGTATTTTACTCCAAATGGCAAATTTACCTCAGAATTAGCAGCATTTCAGAAAACACTCACCTTTATGATTGGAAACGAGGTGATACATTCCCCATAGAAGTGGATGTTAATTAGGAGAACCTTTAACCTCCCAATTACACAAAATCAAAGTTTACAGGCTTGCTGGAGGAAACATGCCCACATGAGAAGACACTGATTAACACAGACTCTCTGCCAAGCACTTTTTAATCTTTTATTCATTATTTTCAGGACTCTGCTAAATCTGACCTTTGAGTTTCCCCTTTACTTTCCAGGGGAGAAAGCAGACTTTTCCTCACAGAGCTTGAGAAAAATCCTGGATTTTTCTCACTTGAGCCATGGCATTTTTGAGGATGTTAAAAAATGAAATAAACATGCCTTCAAGTGATATCAGATGTACTCTTCACAGATTTAAGGTTGATAATTTATGGTTCAAATGTAACAACCATAATTTCTTAAACCCAGCCATGGTGCCTGGGAGAAGGAACGGACCATATATCTTTCTGTCCTGCCTGTTCTTCACTTTTTCTTCTTCTCTGCTGCAAAAATGTTGGCAGTTGTTTCTCTTTAGGTCACCCCCTGCTTGTTTTTTGCTGTTTGCACTACTCTCTTTCCACCCTTCATCTAGACCTGCTGCTGTAATGGTTCTGAGGCAAGATGAAATTGTGAAAAAATGGATTCATGCTGTTTGACACCTTTCAGCACAGTTTTTAAACAATGGAAAATTGAAACAAACCCCTCTTTCTCAAGTGAAAAAGAGCTAGGCAAACTAATTACATTTCTTCTTCTCTTATCTTTTTATTGCTCATGCAGATTACTTCTCTCTTTAGCTGCCTCTCTTGAATTTCTATACTGCCTTATATTTAAAACTTAGGAAGACAAATTACCCAAACTGTTGGGCTTGTTCGTGCGCATGACTTTGCCAAAATAAACTTTTTTTTCGATCCTTCCAGAATATAAATGCTTCAAGTCATATTTTGAGGCCTGGCCAGGAGCCAGCAGGATATATATATAAGAAAGTAGTCAGATAGATTCTCTGTTTTAAGTAAACTCCAGTAAATGAGAAATTTGGAAAAAGGTACCTCCAGCAGCATCTCTATCATCCTGCCTGAGATTGTTTCCTTATGACATTGCCTCTCCAAAGACCCACAGACTGAAAACCTTCCCTCTCCAAACCCTTGCAGGCGGAAATACTGAAAAAGCATCTCTTACCCCATAATGAGGTTAATTATTGTACAGTGATAAACTATGACAGACTTAAGGAGTTTGTCATACTCCATTGTTATGTTGCAATATTTTTAACCTATTCTTAGGCTTCCTCATGCTACTGATGCGTTTTATATTAAACTCTTTCTTTTTTAAAATTTATACTGTAGTTCATGTATACTGGATCATGATGAGGGTGCCAGGCTCCAACCTGAAAGAGTTTATAGTCTATGAATGAAAGAATTTCTAGTGTGAGTTAAATATTTCCTGCCCCAGCACCTTCAGATACCACAGCGACATACGACTGTGCTCTCACCAGCACTGTTATCTGACTTGTTTGTAATATAACACTTCGAACAGAGTGAAGAGATGTGACAAGCCACAGCTTCTTATAAACAACTAGCTGATCCTCTTGGATGGGATGTAATCTGTACACTGTGTTCTTATTATTTTGGGTTTTCTTATGCAAAATTCAAATCTATTCTAAATTGTACACATTTGGCCACAACAACAACAACAATCTAGAAATTTGTCTTTCCCACTGCTTCCCTGAACTGCTGAGTGATTAGCTTTTCCTGTGGTGATGAAAATAGTGTGTGAAAACCTGTTAAACTTCTTCAGGGAAATCCCTGAGCTGTTGAAATAATTGGAGGGACCCTCCACAGTCAGAAGAGCAAGCCATGAGGTCTCCAAGCAAGGAGAGCTCTTTCCAAAGGTGAATAAAAAGCATCACAGTGCTTACCAGAGAGAGGAAAACGATGTGAGGGAGCTCACAATAATTTTCACCAATCTAAATTGCAGTCATTCAATAAATCACACTGAAACCTTCTGCTGTGGCTGGCAGCAACAAAAAGGACTGAGGAATCCAGGGTCTATTCTGACAAACAGTGCAGTCATCCCAAAGGGTTCCTGTCCCATCTCTCAGCATCTGAGAAAATGAAATGCGTTATCTCTGGGCACCCTTAGCAGGCAGAGTCCCTCCACTCACAAGCATTTGAAGATTTCTGCAAAACAAGTGAAAGATAGCACAGCCAGAAATGAAGGAAAATGCAACAGAACATGCTGTGTAAACAGCAATTATATCCCGATCCTTTGAGAAGGATTAGCAGATGTCCATCTCACACCTTTCTCCTCTATCCTAAGGATGTCTATGAGATACTGGCCCATGAGCCGTTTTGTGTTATTCCTTTACTCCTGGCTTGGATCAATAGTAGCAGCTGCTCACATTTCCCTGAAGAGCTGAGCTAGGCTCTAAGGATGCTTTTCCCTGGTCCAGCATGGAAACACCACCTTTAAAACACCTCAACAATTCACACTTTTTAATATAAAGTTTATCTATCTCTTCTCCAGTGAGCAGCATCCTCCTCAACACCCCTCAGAGCACAGAGAAGGTCTGAAACAAGTAAGCTTTGCCACAGAATTAAAAAAAAATCTCAGTCCTTCTGGGCATCTGTTATGCCTCTGAAATATAACCGTGACTAGACAGGTTGCAAATACAGAGCCTAAGCTGAAAAACTTCCGTATAGTAGTTCTCTTCCCTTTTGATCATGTGGGGAAATACCACAGTGCTTGTAAAGTAAACATCCAATTTGCATTGTCATGCACAATGCTAGTAATTAACTCACTGCCTAATTTGTTATAAGCTTAGCTGGAACTAATGGATGCAAGATGAAACTTGTTCTTGTTAAATAATCAGCTGGTCTTTGATATACTTCCTTCTTGCAGAGAATCTGAATCTTTCTACACAAATGTCTAGGTATATAAATTCCTTAAAGGACAAAAAATGAAATGCTTCACACACAGGTATTCTCACATTTCATAATATCAGACATGTTTCTAATGCATCTCAATTTTCAAGCTACACCTATTATTGGATGTTATGGATCCTCTTTTCCTGTTCCAGTGGAAAATTCTGAATGGCTTTGAAACACAGAAAACATGGAAAGGCAATTCAGACACCACAAACAACACAGAATTTGGCTTCTCTTACTAAACAGCACAAATGGGTAGAAGTATGATTTTTAGAGAGGCAACTAGGTCAGTAATATTCAGGGACAGGAAGGGGCAAGACTTTCTGAAATTACTGGAACAGATTCTTGATCCCATTTTTCACAGTATTACATTTATTAGAGTGTTTACTTTCTCCTTTTTTGTGGTCTGTCCCTGTCCCCCATTCACCCCCCCCAATAACTTTTACAGTCAGCTGAATAATTTGAGCCATAGCAGCAATCTCCCTTATGCCCAAGGCCAATGAGGATCCAAGGGAGGGCTGAGGGGGCTTCTATTATAGCAGCGTCAGTCCTGACAGCATGTGGAGCCAGTGGTTGTTTCACATGAGCTCAGGAAACTCAGAGAACAATTACACAAGCTGTAAGAGTTTCGCATCCTATTGCGACAACCAGCCATAAGAAGTTCTCCCTTTAAATGCCACTTGCATGCCTTACAAATTAATTAACAGAGGAGCTTGCTTGCACTTCATTTGTTCACTTCTTTATGTAAGTGACCTTAGCAGGTTGTGTAACCCAGCGTAACGCTGTGATTCACTGCAATGCTCTACCGTATTTAGTCTTATTAGCAGCTATTTGAGAAACGCTGCTGTTCACTCTGGAGAGACATCATTTATAGTGCTATATAAAGGTCTCTATATTTTTCCCTCATGAAAAGGATTGCTGCAGCATTCTTGTCTGTAATGCAACCCAGAATAGGAAACAGTCATTGATATTTGAGGAGGCATTTTCAATATGGTGACCCGTGCCATGCTTTCATTTGAAGTGTAATTACAGCACAAAATACTAGGAAGGGAGGTGTGTGTTGTAGGGGAAAAATCAAATACATTTTTTTTCTTGGCATTTACCGAGAAAAAACCTTGCCTATTTTCTAAATGTTAACGAAGATCATACCCAAGAAGAATCAGTGCATTTCTTCACAGAGTTTAAATACTCACCACACTAACACCAACTGCAATGACAGTTTTCCGAAAAACAGGCTGAGGGTTGAATTTTCATTCCTAATGTTGGCTCTTTTAGTGGAGAGGAACAACCAGAAGAAAGATCTGCACTGCGTAAACATTTTAAAATTAAAATCAAGGAATAGATGCCTTGTCTCCTTGTCCTCCTGCACTGTGGTATGACTGTCATTTTCTGGATTTTGACAGAGCTACCCTCAGTATTGTCAGTGCAAGTGGAAAAGGAAAAGCAAGCTTGGTGCTCGTGTTAGGCTATTTGACAGAAAAGCCATAGTTTTGCTGCTTTATCCTGCGCATTTTATAATTCCTTCTGCCAAAACATGAGAGAATGAAATTCATCAGTCTTGACACGTTACTGATTTTAATAGGAAATTATTTTTGTTGGAAAAAATAAAGTTTTCATTTTGGTCATTCTGGATTTTTTACCTTTGCCTTCTCCCCGGGGCTGGCGAATGCCCATTTCCTACCCTCTCACAGCAAACCTTAGCCAGGCTTTACAGACTTCATCAGAAACATCATTTTCATTCTGTGAAACTTTAGAAAAGTCCTGAGAAGTAAACAGCAAATTTCATATAAGGCACAAAGTTCTCATGAATACCTACTGCCAAAAGTCATATTTGAGGACATTACACACTTCCCAAAAATAAGCCAGCACCTTTGAATATTTGAGCTTATGTTCTTTATAACTTTTTCCGTTTTTTTTGAAGCAAAGCAAATGAAAAAAGGAGGTACCTATATTGCATACATTTCTTTATTGGATGCTTTGAAAAATATTTTTTTTATTCTGTATGATCAAGTTATAACTTCTGTTCTGCTTTATATGATGTATATGAAACCTAAAAGCCACAGGGATTTCTTGGTAGTTTTATGAAACTTTAAAAATGCAATATATATATTTTACAGTTTTTATCATACCTTTGGAGTGAATTATTCATATTTATATTCATATTTCCTGTGGCACTGTTGTTTTTCTCAGCCTTGTGGAAGAAGACCAAAGAAGTTGAATGAAAGGGGTGAATTTTGTTTTGTTTTGTTTTGTTTTGTTGTGTGGTAAAAGAGGCTGATCAATTGCTAATCATTTCATCTCAGGATGAATTGGCAGTAAAAGATTATGAGAATGCTAGAGACCTCAACAGTACTGTCAATACCATGAAGATCAATGATGGCACAGTACTGTCAATATCATAAAGGTCAATGATGCCACTGTATGATATGGTAGAGAAACGTTAAATACTGCTGGAGGGCACACATACAAAATATATCTTGGTTTTTAAGCCCCTCTGTCTCTAAGGAATGTTTTTGTTCTGGAAAACAGGTATGAAGAACTCAGCAGGGCAACAGGATTGTCACTGTGCTGAGCACAACATTACAGCCACCTTCACTGCAGCTATCACTCAGAAGATGTTACCCTGTATTTCCATCCATTAGACAACTACCAGATCTCATCTTCACTGTCTCTTGAGCTTCCTGCAGACAAAGGTGTGACAGCAGGTCTAGAGGAGCTGGCTCACAGGCTATAGAGATGATAGAAAATGTGCAGAAGTGCTCAATCACCACCTTTCAGCACATAGTCTTCTGAAGCAACTTGCCTTCGTAGTAACAGCTGCTGGTACATCTCTGATCCTACAAGCTTTTAACATTTGTGAATATGCTAGTTTTATTCAGAGACACCAACACCCACCTCCATCATGGTTGCGTTTTGCTGTCTGTCTGAAGTGGAGAGATCAACATCATGGGACCAAACAAACGGGACTGGAGATTAGGAAGTACTCAATCATTAGAAAGCTGGAACAGATCCCTGAAATGTCTATGCATTCTCCACCCTTGGAGGTTTTTGGGATTTGGCTGGATGAGGCTAGAAGTGCTAATTCTGCATTGGTGTAGGTCCTGTTTTGAGTGGGAGACAGGGTTATATGACTTTCTGATGTCCCTTCCAATATTTGTATGATTCTATGAAATATACCTTAAGTACCCTGTAAGTAGCCAACACCTCTTTTTTCAACACTCTTATTTGTAATGGAATTGGACTTACGTGTTGCCTGTGCAAACCTCACAAGGCTGGGCTAATGCTCTCAAGCAAAGAACAGTGATCTCATCAGATTGCTGTGTCCTTTCAGATTTCAGTGATGACCTTTCCTTTGCTCAGTGCTGTGGTGACTTCAGTGAGGATGTACAACTCCTTTCTTCTTGCTGCAGATTTGCTTGTTTAGCAAAAACATCTGTTGAACTTCACTGTTAATTCAGTCTCCTTCCCACTGTCCTTTAGACTTGCATATGAGACAAAGCAATCTATATAGAGAATGGAAAATCAGATTACTGCGAGGGTTGTAAAAAGACAGTAGCTGCAACAGCAAGCTGGAAGAATATAAATTTAAACTGAGTTGAAAGAATATATCAGTGTTTTTTTGTCATACTGAAAAGGATAGAGTCCTGAAGAAGCTTGCCCTGACCTCACTGACCAGGTATTTTTTCTGGACTCTTAATGAACTGAAAGTACATATGAATTTGCAGATGACATGAAGCAGAGTGCTGTGCAAGCACTCTGAAGGACAGGTTGAAAATTAAAATGAATCTTGATAAAATGAAAAAAATATCCTAAATTCCAAAAGGTGGAATTCTGTGGAGAGCTATGTGGTCCATTAAGGAAGACATTAAATTAATGAGTCCAAAATGGGACATGATGTAGCAGGTAGCAGTGCTACATGGTATAGTGGATCAGTAAGATAATCAGTCAATAATGTGAACCTGCAAGGTAAAAAAGACAACTCTAGATCTGTACTAACAGGGGAGTTACACATAAAACACAGGAAGCAACTATTCCGCTCTATTTAGCCACAACTGAAATGGCGGGTCCAGTTGTGGTCCTTGTACACTGAAGAAATGCAAAGTTATTCAAGCTTACAGAAGTGAGAATAGACTTAGAAAACATGATTTAGGAGGAAAGAATTGGGTTTGTTGTGGGAGTCTTTGGTTATGCAAAAAATTGCTATAGGGGTGGTGATGATTCACTCTACTGTTTGCTATGTCTCCACCAAACAGCTACTGAAGAAGATTTAAGAAGATCTGATTCCTTCTCAATGCAGATGGATGGACTGTGTGATATCTTTAGATATCCCTCCTCTGCCCTTCTAGAGTACAATGAGTTGGACACAACTGCAGTATGTTCTAAGGAGTTATCTTGCTAATCCTCTCTGAAATCCATTAGCCAGTTTTGTGGATAATTGTGTGAGAGCAGTGTGAATGAAGCAATTAAAACTGGGGGCCAGAGGACAGAGAAATGTTGCCAGAAAGCCCTGCTCAGATCGATTCTACTGGCTCTATTTAAATCCTTCTTCATTTGACACCTCACACCAACATCCTGCATCAGCCCCAGGACACGCTATAAATTTCTGGGAACTATTTAATTCAGACTAACTCCCTTCCCCTTACACAAGAAGCACATACTTGCCCTGTGCTTTCTGATACCTGTCCTGCAAAATTATTTTACAGATCCTAAAGTGGCCTCAGAAAAAGAGCACATTCTTGTCAAAAGGTTTCCACTATGTTGAATAAGAGTTCGTTGCTGAGTAGCCTTGGGAATGTGACTTCCATCAACTCCTAGACTATGTAAACATACATATCATTGTCCTAGTTCATCAGCAATAAGTTATGACTTTGGAGGTAGCACAGACAGTGAGAAACCTTGGGACAAAAAAATCCTCTTTACAGTAAAGATGCAATTTAAATACTTACACAGACTTCACTGCTGTGGTATTTCAGCAACTCACTTTTTACTACATTTTATACTTTCAGTACCTGTCTTTAAATTGCCCCACCTCATGAGTGAGGAAAGCATTATATCTTTTCGCAGATTGGAATCTGGGTTGGAAAACTGAGTAATGTATATGACTCAGAAAATGATTGCCAGTCTCCGCATCTGCAATGCTCTGCCAGGGTGCGCTACCCTGCCACTGCCTACTTGTGATAAATATTCCTTCCATTGTGTTGTGTAACTGTGACCCCACACAGACCTTCTTTCTTGACCTATTCTGAGCTTACATGAGGCATTCTCTGGGGTGTGTTGATGGTTGCGCATAGTAGCTGATGTTATTATGCACCAGATAATGAAGACAAAAATGTTCTCAAGCTTTTTTTTTTTTTAATTGATGTGACTATGTTTTAAGTACCAAGAGGCAGCAGTCCAATTCCAGAACCCTTCTGCTTACTGTTTATATGTTAATTTTCTCACTGCAAAGCCAGTATTCCTCAATGCAAGCTGAAGATTCCCAGCAACATGGTCTAAGCAGAAGAAGACAAACCTAAATGAGTTTCCTCCTTCCTCAGGTGAGTTTTAGGGATCGCAGCTTTACTGATTCCCTGGCAAGTTTGCACCATGGTGATTAGTACTGTTCCTTATTTTGTCCATTTCTCCTGGACTGTCCATTAGTTCACAGATGTTCCAAAAACACCAGTGACTATGGTCCTCAGCATTTACTTTTGCTTGTGATATTGGCTGATCTCGTCCAATACATGAAGGGAGGCAGGTTTTAGGACTTCTTTTCTACCTCTTCTTCAGGACATGCTTTCCACCTCTTCTTCAGGTTGAGAAGTGAAGCATGTCAGAAAATTACTGAGTGCTGTCGCCTTTCTAGATCAGAGAGCTTGGGTAACGGCCATAAAGGTGACCTGGTGATAAGGAATGAAATACTGACAGAGAAAATGCTTGCCAGCCTGAGAACTGCTGGCCTGGGAATTAGGCCTGTGCAAGGAGCAGGCCTTGATGGTCCCTTAAGGGTCCCTTCCAGCTTGAGACATTCCGTGATGCTATACTTGAGAAGCATAGCTGGCACCTCTGAAGTGGAGCCAGGTACCTGAAAAACAGATATATCCTGAGATACTATTGATAACTGTAACAGCAACCTATCATCTGGAAAGGTGAAAAACAGTCTGGAAAAGAGGGAAAAGATCCTGAGGAAGCAGGAATCAGCATCTCCTATTGGATCTTCTAGCTGAAATAACAGGAAAACAGTCTGAAAAAAGAGAGAAATTGGTCTGCAAGAACAAAAAATGTCACTCACTGTCTCAGATGAAAAAGAGAAATTAACAACATCTATTGACTGCTCCAGGTAGTGGTGTCCTGCACCACCTTATATCCCTGTAATATAAGTTTGTCTTGTTTTCTACCCAGAATGGAGCCTTTTTCTCTGAGAACTCCCCCTGCATGAACTTTTCTATGAGATCTCCTGGACAAGTCGAACCACCACGGACTGACTCCAAATTCTGTGACATGGATCTTTTTGGAAGTGAGATTTTGTCTGCCATTGATTTCAAGGTCCTACTCCGGGGAGCAGTTTGGTGAGTGCCATACTGGTACTACTTTGAATTATATATAGGTGTGGATATAAAGAATTAATCATAACTGTATTTGCTGCTTTACTAGTGATAAATTCCCAGTAATTTGTAATATTTAAATATATTAGCTGCTACTATTGATTACTGTTCCTGTTGAAATAAATATATATATATATATATATATATATATAGACACACTTGCTTTTTTGGTACTAATTTTGTAATAACTTTATATATATATATACAGATATATATTTGCCTTATTAATCACAAGTATACTTGCTTTACTAATACTAATTTGCAGTAATCTATAATAAAGATATATAGAAAATAAAGCTGCTGTGTCCTTGGATATTATGAAATCATGCAAACCCAGTGTCATAGTAACCCTCTAAGTCATGACAGTTACTTAAATACAGGTCTACAGCAATTTTGACCTTTCTTACTGTATCATCTAATGTGCATCAGAAAACTGTGACTGCCAGCAGTTGAAGAAGAAAAGCATCATGAGATTACAGAGTATGTCTTGGCTATTGTACCTCACAGCGGCTGCAACTCTCCTGACAAGTGTGATCATTTGATGTGGTGTAGCCACTATAGGAGAACTGGCTCCCAAGGTGGGATTTGAAGGAGGAAAAATAGAAGAAATGTAAATTGAGGGAAAGAGGGAATTTCTGTGAAAAGGCCAAGCAGCTCTGGGAAAAGGCAGGCAAATACTGTAGCTTCAACACAGGCATCAGCAGCAGAGGAGAGGAAACTGAGGCAAACACAAGAGATCGGAGAAGCCAGATATGATGTAGCAGCTGTTCAAAGACATATGAGTGGGAAAAACAAGGAACTTCAGATTGAAATACCAGGAAGTAGGGTGGGCTGTTGTGGCCAAAGGCAGGAGGAACATCACTGGGAAGGAGACTGGGAAAATGGTCTCCTTCAGTACTCCCCTTGTTCCATTCTTATCCTAGCCTGGGAACACAGTGGAAAAGTCTGATCCACTAGACAAGTTACTCCTTGCATTGCACACAGCAATGCTGTTCAATCATTGGAAATACCTGTCCTCCTGGATTGCTACATCTAGTGGAGATTTGCGTCAACATTGCAGGTCACGACACACTGAGAACTTGTACATCTCCAGAGCTGATGTCAAACAGCTGATTTCATTACTCTTAAGTACGCAGTGTAACTAGCGGTTCCATCAATAAAAAGTAGCTTTTCTTCCTGCCTACATTGGCTTCTTTCCCTGGCTGTAGTGACATATCTGCACTCATATCTGTAGTTCATTATACTGCATGGGGGTTTTGATATAGTTGGGCAAACAGACTATTACAATTGAGTGTTTCTGCCTGTTCGTTCAGAATTGCTGTCTCAACAACGATGAAAAGTAAGGGCTTGTAAAAATAGAAGAAATTGTTAAAACAAATTTTATTTCCCAAGTGTTTTTTTGTCTGGATGAGAGAAGCCTAGGTATACATGACTCTTTAGTATGGGTACAACTTTTCATTTACCCATTCATGTATTCTGGTCCCAGCAGCACTATAACTTCACCTGTCAGGACATATCCTGGACTTTCCTCTTTTTCAGTGCAGTATGGCTAGTCTCAGTGGGCCACCAAGGTGAACCAGAAACACCATGATCTTAGTATGCAGGAACCCACTCTTCCTGCCTTCAGACATGTACACTTTTCCTTTAAAATCTCCTTTCACCAACAAAGGTTCATCTTCCTTTCTACATTACCCACTGGTCTCACGCATAACCTACAGTCCAGGCTAGTCCAGACAGAATGATATTCCCCCATGCTTTAAATTAGTTCACCTGGTAGGGCTCATAATAAGGAAGAATACACTGACTTGCATCTGCAAGAGCCTTCAGCTACTCTTTTTTCAAATTATGTCACCAAAACTAAAGAACGTTGATCTGATTTCCCCTAGCTTCAGCTGACTTCACTTCATCCCCGAATAGTGCTAAATCATCGGCAGAAATTGGATTAAGTATTAGTATCTCTGGAAGGCAAAACTGTATTTCAGTATTATCAAACTGTATTGGGGGGAGAAGGCATGAATGTATACGTCTATCACAGGAGAGCACTTGTGGCTCCTCCTCTCAACCCACAAGGTCCTGCCCCCTCATCCTCTTTCCTGTGGCACAGGACTTTACAGACACCCCATACTCTGGCATGTTAAGCCAGGAAAAAATCTTCAGCATTCTTTCTCTCCAGAATCTGATCTCCCTACGCAGTCAGAGAGAGATGGTTGTTGGGGTACCTATGTGAGGCACACAAAACAAAGATCTGAACACAACAACGTAACTCCTCCAACTTCTCTCCAGTCCTGTGCTATCAGAGGCCATAGTTATGCAGCCCAGGGAAAAAAATGGCTTAATAGGTCTCTTGGGCTTAGATTTGGGAGCAGGTAGCTCTGTTTTGTACTGTCACTACAGCCGTGATTCTCAATGCAGTCACAAAATGGTTGTTTTTAAAAGGCAAGCATAAATGTTCTCAGGTAAACCTTCTAATATGAAATGGTCTGGTCAAGTTTTTCTCTATGCATGAGGGAAACTGAGCGGGGAGACTAGCAGAAAATTGTTTTCATGAGTCTATATCGAATTGCTAGCAGCAAATGTATTTGCAAAAACCTTAGGTTCATAACTTGGTTTGTGGACAGATTATGTAACGATCTGCATTCTTGCTCCAACAGATATTTCAGTCATCTACCTAAGCCCTGCTTTCAAGTATTTGCATATGTATTTGTATTTGGAAGTAGCCATACCACTGTAATAGAGAATATAAATTATCTTTTCAATTCTTACAACTTCCAGTTTCGTTCAAATTGGACTTAGCTGCCTGCTCATATCTCAACAGATATAAGTTCTGCTGGCAGCAGTATATGCAGCTTAAAATTGTGTGATCTGAATTTGGATTCTGCTTCTTTTTATTCCTTTAAAAAAAAAAAAAAGTGATCATTACACATATATCTATGCTGATTATTAGGGTCATCTTTGAAGTTGTCTGTAAGGGTTCCCAGGTACCTATCAAACTCTCTACCCACATTACAGCTATCTATACAATACTTACCAACATGGAGCTGTAATAGGGCTTTATCTGCAGATATACCTTTTCTCTGCTTCTGGACAGGAAAGGAACCAACAGGGGGTTGGAAAGGTTACACCAGCAGTTTTGTTGTGATAAATCCTACCTGAGGGAGGCAAGTTCAGCACACCTACCAGAGGATCATCTGAGAGTCAAGGATGACCTACAGTCTGGCCCTTGGTACATGGACTATCTGAGACCAGTCAGGTGGCTGATGATGATTTACCATAAGCCCACCTACAGGTCTCTGAGCCCAGTCTTTTTCTAAGCCTATGAAGGAAGAAGAACTCTCCTTCCCTGGTCAGAATAGGATTGCTGGTCAGGGGAGGACGTTTAAACCCACTTTGTGGGCAAACAGAAGACAGTAGCTTCTGTCCAAACAAGGAGTTTCCCTTTCACCCCTTGTGGAGGCTGCATGCCTACTAATAGGGGATAATAAATGACGAGAGGAGAGGGAAGATCCAATGCTTAATGTGACTCTTCTTTTTCCTTCCCTGGGTGGCTCAGGCAGCTGCCACAGCTGGGACATTAGGCACATACTGAACTGCTGTAGTGATTCTTCTAAGGATGCTTTGCATTACTACTGTTCAGTAATAGAGCTTTAATCTCTGTGTTCAACCGAAGCCTGTGGGTTTCTCGCTTATAAACAAAATTTCTACAAACTGAAGAACTGATGCTCATTAAGATGGCTAGTGCCTAAAATAGGATTGTGAAAATAGGCTTGCCCCTCAGCTCTGGCTGCATTAGCTCAAGCAACTATTAAGATTTATTTACTACTGCTGAATCTTTCTGAGAAAATTAGGTTATTACTTCATACAGATTAATTGATTACTTACCTTCAACCTGCACGTCAGATTGTATTATGTTCTCATATATTTCACATGAGTGAATATTTGAAGGAGGGAAGTATCAAATGTAACACAGAAAGAAAAAAAAATATATGTTCAATCCAACAGATCTTACTGTTACTGTGGCCCATAAACAGGCTGTTGATTAAAGCTGAGAACTCATCCAAGCTGAGGAGGACTTGGGCTGCAGTCTGGTGAACAAACACAAAACCAAAAAGGAAACCTACTCACAACCAGCATGATAGTTACCTTAATATTATACTCAAATTCTTTGTACTTTTATCATTAGGTAAAATACACTTAAAACCATTTGTAATATGACAGCAAGAATAATTAATCAAGTCATGTATATATTTTAATTCAACTGACTTCTTGCATTTTGAAAAAATAGGAAGAAAAGATTTAAAATAAGTGCCACAATGCTGAATCACACCAGTCTGGGACATGATCACAGAACTTAAACTGCAATTCAGTAAAAGATATTTCCGTACTTGTAACATTTTAATTCTAAACAAATGTTTACATGGCCAGTAGCATCTCTCTCAAGGTAGAGAAGCCAAGTCACAGGAAACTGAGATTTGGGTTTTCAATGGGTGATAACTGGAGATGCCAAGGGAGCCAGGACCTAACTTTCTAAAAGTACAGACAAGACACCAGCTTGTGGAGCCAGCACAAACACAGGGCTGGACCAGTGGTACTGTTTGGAGCTCAGACCCACTTGCCGTCTTTGGGACAGCTAGCAAATGCATCCAGGCCTTGAACAGAATGTGCAAGTTTGTGTACGGAAAATCTTCTGAGATCCGCTAGAGCATCCTAGAAAGTTTTGCACAGGCATCAGATAGGATCAGCTGCAAACCCTTAGTTATCAAGTTGCGTGCACCTTTTCAGTACCTCTGCAACTATACGTCCATGTATGGAGTGGAAAGCCTCCAACATGCACACGGACTACTGAACACAGCTGAGTTTATCAAGGATTATCACAGCACAAAAATGGAGAAATGCTCCACGGAAAATGGAAAATGCTCTCCCAGATTCTCTCCAAATAATTAAACAAAGCAACAGACATTTTTCAGAGAGCTTGTTCTGTTCATTTCTTTCCAAGTGCGCTAAACAATATTAGTATGATTGGATAAAACCTAAGAAATAGATAAATTGAAGCATCACAGAATGACGGAACAGCTGAGGTTGGAAGGTGCCTCTGCAGATTGTCAAGTGCAACCCCCTGATCAAAGCAGGGTGAGCTAGAGCAGGTTGTTCATGACTGTGCACAGTTGCATCTGGAATATCTCCAAGGATGGAGACTTCAGAGCCTCACTGGGCAGCCTGTGCCAGTGTCCAACCACTCCCATGATTGAAAAGGGTTTTTTATGTTTAAACTCACTTTTCTGTATTTTAGTTTGTGCCTGTTGCCTCATGTTCATCCACTGGTTACCACTGAGAAGATCCTGGCTTTGTTTTCTTCATTCCTTCCCATCAGGTATCTATCCATACGCATAAGATTCCCCTGAGCCTCTTCTTCTGAAGGGTCTTTAGCCTCTCCTCACATGTCAGATGTACCAGTCCCTTAATCACATTTATGGCCCTGCACTGGACTCATTCCAGCAAGTTCAAGCCTGTCTTGCACTGAGGAGACCAGGACTGAACCCAGAACTCCAGACATGCTGAGCAGAGGGGATCTTATACATAGTAAACAGCAGAACCACCTTAAAAATCAGGTTCATCAAAACACATCTGCAGTTCACAAAAATAGGACACATTTTAATAAACATCTAAACCCCATATGCATAATTTTACAAGATTAAATTTATTTTTGCAATGCTACAGATTTGGAATAGATACTTTGAGATTATTTATGTCAGAAGGAAATCTACCAAATACCATTATATTATTATCATGAAACTGAAAGATCAATTTTGCATTTCCCACTTAAAATTGTATAAAATGGTGAACACCAGGAAAGGAAGGCAGAGAAAAAAGAAAGCAAAACTGCTATATGATTCCCTGAATGTTGCTATATCTCTGAATTATATTTGTCTGAATCATGATCAATTGATTTCACAGCAGATGGTCCCTGACTATTTACATCCTGTTACCAACAGTATCTCCAAAACCAGTCAATTTTCTGTAATCTACAAAATCTAGCACACAAGAGACTCCCAAATCCTTAGATGTCATCTCTGCTTTTGGCATGTAATATTTTTCAGACCACAGGGCAAGAGTTTACTACAGAAGTTCTGTACTATGGAACAAACTAATTCCAGTAAGTGTTTGTCTATAGTAAAGGACCCTGATGTACTGAAAGCAACACCATAAATAACAGAAAGCTGGGAAACTGGTGTCAAGAGGGTTTCATTCTAGACAGGAGTAGATCAATGCTGTACTTAGCATTTTAATCTTGACCACAATACAAGAGACAGCAGATTTCACTGGTTTTCACCAGGTCAGAAGAGAAGAGAGTTCAGATTATGGGGTAGATAAAGGAGGTATATTTACAGCACTGCAGACCTCAGGAAGATCGATACTAGTCTCCACATCAGCACTGAACGCTGTTTTCCTGAGCCACTAACAGCAGCAGCCAGCTCACATCTTCAGGCAACGCAGCTGCTGGGGCAGCTGAGGAAGACTCAGGCGTATTCCTAGTTGGCTCCTGCTAATGAGAGGCTAAAGCAATCCCTCCAACATATGTAATTGTGGACCTTAAAACAGAAGGTAGATATGTAGGGACTGAATGCTCAATTGAGAGACTCCTGAGTAATGCCCGGAATTTCTCTAGGAGGGAGCCTTGGCTTACAAGTATAAAATCCTGTCACTCATTTTTATCCTGATATAAAAGAGCAAAACGATTAAGTAACCATGTGGAATGGGCATAACGGTGCCAATTTAAGTAACTGCAATGTCGCAGAAAGAAGCTACTAACCATATCTTTGAAATATTATGAGACACAGCACACTCTTGATACTGAAAATCCTTTCATGCATGCTTGTTCAGAAAAGGGCATTCAAAGGTAAATGAAGGCTGTCTGAGAGAGGCCTATTCATTGTCAGAGATCTAGTGTCATTAATACCCTCTAAGTAAACAAAATGAGAAATTATTAAACCTTCAATTAAGCACTGTTGGATATATTATAATTACATGGAAGAAATACCATGCAAGATAAATAGTTAAACTGCTAACAGAAACAGTGGATATAGAAAAATTATTTAATAGAGAGTATTCTGAAATTACAGATGGTTCAGTCAATAATAATATGTTATGTACGAGAAAGTAGAGATGGTCAGATGCTTCCTAAAAGGATAAGCTCCTCTTGTTCTCCCCAATAAAGGAAAGAGACTGGGTATAGATCACAAAAGTCTACATGCATTTTGAACCACTGTTTTCCAAAACCTGATGATGTGCTGTGTATTTAATTAATTGTACAAGAATTTTAGAAGTTCTACAAAAATAAGACACTATTATAAATCCCAAACTATATACTCTGAAATGAAACTGCTCCAACTTGGAGAGATAAGGATATGATTTTGCCAATATTTCTTCACCAGTGAGACACAGACAGATGTGCATTCAGCAAACAGCTGTGTCAGTGGCATGTAAGACTGCTCAGGATCTTTCCTCCAGCTGTTCATAACTCTCCTCCTGCTGTATCACATCTGCCAGCAGAGCTGCTCCCAGCTCACTCCACTGGATTTAACAGAAGTTTATAATTTTATTATTTGCATGTCAGACTCTTTTGTCATATAATTCTGCTGGCACATATAAAGTAGCAATCGGACAGAGAAGAGGTGAGAGGCAGACAAAGCAGGTACTTCAGATTTCAGTAGACATGACCACAACATCAGGAGATGTCTGTCCAGCACAACTTAACTGCCCTTTTTTGACAAGCCCTGAGCTTCATCCTCATACAAGTGTGACAGCCTTTTGCCTTAGAGTAAGGAAAGACAGCAAAATAGGTCACTTTTACTGAGAACTGGGCCAAATAATCAGGGTAGTTACCAAGCCTTCTCTTTTCCATGAAAATAAAACACCTAACTGAGTTGGTCAACAGCTAGGATCTCTGTTCTGCAGAATACCCTGGGACTTGAAGAAATGTCACATAATTTAAATTTTTAAATATCCCCAAGAAACACACACTCTGAAATGTTTAAATTTTATCATGGTTTCTATCACTTCAAACTATTTTCTAGACCCCCGTCAGCCTTGCAGGTAGCAGATGTGGCATCCAAAGCAGCCCTGCAGCACTTTTGTGGGGCAACGCAAAGGGGGAGATGGTCTCCCAACTTTCATGTTGTTGATGGGCTGGGGAAACAAGAAGCCCTTGAGTTCCTTATCTCCATGGGGGTCAGACAAATTTCCTACTCCCAGACCCTGGGCAGCATAAACCATCTTGACTGAAGTGGGGGGACATACCCAGAACCTCCTTATTTTAATTCACAGTGGTTTGCATCCTAGGGGAAGTTCTCTGACATAGTGTTGATGTTTAATTTGTAGATGACCACTTCTGAGCAATTTCCCCCCTCATAATTAAAGTGAGGAACAGCATTTCCATGATCTAATTCATCTCATTGTAGTGTATTCAGTTGTATTGTAAAATCCACTGTGCCCTAAAAGTGCCTATTTTGCTCCATTGACTGGAAGGAAAATCTGGAGCGTTCAGACATACTAATCGTATGAGATGACTCACCCTACACACCTAACAGAAGCTAAAATGTAAACAGGACAAACCTATTGTGGCATTAACACTTGGTGAAGTAAAGATGATTCCTTTTTCTAAAATGAGGCAAAAAGCCCATCTGACCTCTCTTCCTGAACCATCAGGCTCCAGAATAACATCTCCTTGTTTTCTCATATCCTTTTCTGGTGCATGGCACAACTTTGAGAGTTGCATACAGAAGCTGAGAATACAGGGTTCTCTAGCACCATTAAGTGTTGAGGTTTTGTTTGTTTGTTTGTTTGTGTTTTTTGTTTTTGTTTTGTTTTGTTGTTGTTGTTTGTTTTGGTTTTTTTTTTACTTTGAATTCCATATATGAGGTTGCATATCTATGTCCATAGACCACAGGAGGCCCTTAAAAAATGACCACAGATCCTGTTGCAAGGGAGCTAGTTGTGATCCCCACGAGAGAGGCTAACAACATCCCATTCTTGTTGTTTTTTTAAAGCTGCTGTAATTCATCCCTGTACTTCGCAGAAAAACCTTCAAAATTCAGCAGGGAGGAAGCCCTCAGGCTAAAGAAATATTTTGCCTCATCAAATTCCATTTAACTTTGGCTGAGTTATAAACTGTTGAAAATCACCAGCTCTCTACTAAAACTTGAAATCATCAGGAAAAGATATTGTTGGCAAAGTGCCAAAACAAGTTTAAAAAAGAGGAGAGAGGATTTAAGCATTGGTTTATTGCAATGCCAAGCAGCATCATTGAGTTCTGGAAGATCCTGAAGAATGGGAGACTGAGTGAGGTCTATTTGATTTGGCCACATTTCTTACAGTTACACATAGTCCCATCATGTCCTGGCACATAAAGCAAAACCTGCTCAGTCCAACAGGGTCAGGCACATTTAACCAGCTTCTAAAGATACAGAATCAGACACCAGCCATCCGTGTCCTCTCTGGGATGACAGTCTTCTCTGACCAACAGCTCATACAGCAGCTAGGGCGCTGGACCACTGGGTCAACAAGGCTGTAAGTCCCACATGAAAACCAGCCCATGAGGAAGAGGTTATTCAGGTTATAGAGACAAAGACTTCTTTCAAACATTTCCTTTAAAAGAAAAAAAGTTGTAACTGTCTGCATAATCTTGGCTTTCTGATGAATTCTCCATATCCATCATGATATTTCTATTCCTCTGTGCTATTTTTTCTGCTGTTATGATCTGATTCATCCCACATAGTGTAATGATATTCTTTGCAGAGGGGAGAGAACAGTGATTGCACATGCAACCATCCTTCATTTTTCTGCACTTACAATGCTCATCAGGTTTTTTCCTACATACAACATACATAAAATATTGGTAAAACGATCTGGATTTGATTATTTTTTACTTTCTGATCTTTTTTTCCAACTTCCTCTTTGTGATGGTGCCACAATCATTTTGTTTAGTCTAAAAACTTAATTACAGCCAGAAAACCTATTGTGTCATTTAATTCGTGTCCCTATCATCATAAAAGTGTTATTATTACTGCATTTTTCTCTCTGCTAGAAGATGTAGAATTGTTGTAGCTATCTTAAGTGATAAGCTAACAGATTTTATGTTGTGAGATTGCTCCCCTCTCTCAGATTTTACTGACAAAAATTTTTGCTTGATAAAAATAGTTTCTTTAAAAAAAAAATAATCAGCCACTATATTTCTGGTTTTTAATTCTACACCTTTGTTACTAGATACGTCTGTTTTAAAGACTTTCACCAGCTTCACTTCTTATAATATCCAAATATTAGTGGGCAATAAAATTTTCAGCTAATCAGCACATATACAAGTTAAAAACATTTAGCTGCCCTAATATTTTCTCCCAAGAATCAGGCATTCTGGCAGTGATGTTGCAGAGTCTCAGACATTGCTGATTTCTAATGAACAATTAACCTGAGCTGTGTAATTTGGCTTCAGAGCATACAAAAATCTGAATTCATCTACAGTTGAGTGCTACTGCAGCCTGCTACTCCTGTTAAAAATGTAAAAGCAGATAGACGATTATTAAAGGCACTTGCAAGACGGCTAGCGAGCCCTTATTTTAGTAGGTTTTATTCAATTTCCTTTCTTGTGTGATTGAAAGGAAGATTGAATCAATCATCAATGAAACCTGGCCAGATCAACACAAAGTTATGTAACTATTGATTAAATACTGTTTTCAGAATAGAATTCCAGCTCATAAAATGTAGCTTTTAATGAAAATAATCACAGAACCTCCAAAATAGAAATCTGTGTACTTCAATACTGTTCTGAAACGCACACTATAAATTGAAAGATCTAGATGCAACTCCATGATTGAGAACCTTTAGAACATTGTATGGCTTTTATATATATAACATTCTTTCACTTACAGCTCAGGTGGATTGCATGCAAATGGGAAACAGAGGAGACAGGTTAATGAATACTTATAAAAAGAACAACAGATGCCATACATAGATTCTAGAGTATTTTTTTGCAAATATTTAGTACATAATGTGTGCAAGGTAGACCTTTGAAACTGGGAGAAACATGAGACAAGCTCTCTTGTGTAGAAGCTAGAGTTCCTTGGAGGGTGTCTTACCAGAAATCTCCAGAGATTCTCATCCAATTTCTTCAGTTTATGAGGAGAGAGGGAGTCCACCCTGTTGAGCTCTGTACAGTGAATGTCAGCCTGTCCTTGGTTGATGAGCAACTTGTAGCTGGGAAGGGAGACAGACTCCCTTCACATTTGACCTCAAGGCAAAGAGTTTCAGAGAGAACGAGGATGGAAGATGACATGAAGAATAAAAAAATTGGAAACTGACTCAGAATGTTGCTGGCAAATCAATAAACTTAACAAAGAGTTGGGAAGAGCTGATGGAAGTATTGGACCACAGATACAGTACAACTAGAGTGGAATTATTTTTTCTTGAAGATGGGTCTCATTCCCCCAAGCCACGCTAGTGTCTGAGGGGAGTGCCTGTGCACAGGGCCTCAGGTATCGGCTTACAGTTACAGAGCACACTTAAAACCAAAGGATGTAAAATTTCCCCACAAATTGTTTATAAAAATTATTCCACCTGTCACAGCAATGCAAAAAGCAAAGAACTGCAGCTGGGATTTATACTACGCCTAGAACATCTGCATATCTGAAGAGGACTTTATCCAAAATGTTTATCAAAAGTAGAGCTAACTACTGGCTGTATCACAAAAAGGTGTTTATTAGCCCAAACATTTGTGGGTTCAGGCTGGAGTGACAGGTCATATCCAAGTGCAAATATGAGTATTATTGGTTTAGTAGTTGATGACAATTCCTCTTCATGTGTCTGATGATATAGTAGGAATTGTGATAACAGCATTTTATCAACAAATCCAGACACAGTCCCTAGGATGAAACAGAGGAATGAGTATTCTTGGAATGAATACAGAAATGACTTTTCATGGTTCAGTAGAGGAACCAATAGTTCCCACAGGACTTACTGTACTTTACAGAGAAACACTTTCTCAGTTGCTTATAAGCATGTTAATGAACATAATAATTCTTAACATGAGACAAAATAAAACATTTCTTCCTAAGAAAATGGCCATTATAGCACTCTACTATGTATCACACAAATTTTTTTTCATGCGGATCACTCTAATTTGACAGCAAAATGAATAGTGTTATTCCAAGATTTCCAGTAGCTAAAATGTTTTATCTTCCTAAGACATGCTTCAGGCATCATTCAAAAAATATTAACTTGCCTTTCAACTGAGAAAGACTTTAATGCCAATGTAGAAAATCACAATTTTTTTCTGTGGCCACAGATGATACAAACCATGGAGATACAAAAATGTTGTTGATAAACTGTTACTGCATCGTGACAAGAGGAATAATCCATTATTTTCAGGACGTCAATAAAACTGTGAGAAATGCTTGCAAATGTAAAGTGTGTACTGCAGTCAAGTAGCTTGAATTTGGCAATGCATGATTTGTGACAACGTATCACTAATGCTAAATGTTGACTTTGGGATAAACCTTTCTGCTCACAGATAAATGGAGAAGGATAATGAATGGCTGCTTCTTGCTCACTGTCTATACAATATAGCAAAACATTCAAAAGACAAATCAACAGATAAAACTGAGGGTTGTATAGCAATAATTTTGGGTTTTTTCTGTACCTTCCAGGTTTCAAAACTACTGAAGATCATAAATTCTGTCAACCTGAAGCAGTGGGGTAGGGTAGCCTGTGCCATGGCTCTTTCCATATCTTGTGACTGAAAGAATATTAAAATGGTTTTATGTTGTCAGAAGTTTCTACTGAATGGTTGAGAATTCCCCAGTAAGACTTTAAAATTCTTTAAAAATTATTCATTCTGAGATGATGGAGACATATTTTTGGTGACTTCTCTCAAAAGCTGAAGACTTTTTACAACCTTCTCAAAATTAGAATATGCAGTATGTGCTGAATTTTATGACCTCACTGAAAAGTAAAATGCGATACATTCATATTTTAAAGCTTGACATGACAAAGCAGGTAAAAATGGAAGTGGGACATTATTCAGAGATAAAATCCTTGTGAAGTTCTGTTCGAACTGAGGAACAACAATATCTTAACTTGATCTATCTCCCTTTCTTAAAAAAAAAATACATTGACTTTTTCAGGAAATCATAAGCACTACTGAAAGGTTGAAACCTGACAAAAGCCTAGATCATAAAAAATATATATGTATAAAAATATTGTGCACTGAACAATTCAATAAGCTATTCATAAATATGTCAGGAGTTTTATATTAGGAAATAAGTAATGTGCTACCTTAAATTCTTAGTTATTTCATGTTATTAAACCATATGGATTATGAAACACTTTATTATGTCAAGTCTCAAGTCACATGCAACCCTGGAAACAGTATTCTCTTTATGGAAAAAGACTGGGAAGAATGCAGAATCCTGCTAAATATTGATAATCTTCTGACAGAGCTTCAAATAATCTCTATTTTTCATATGAAGACCTTAATAAACTTATCTCAGAAAGCAAGAAATATAGAAACATATTAAACCTGTTAATAAGCACCATTGTAATAATAAATTAAGTCTTTAACAATTTATTTGGATACTTAAAAATAGTAGAAATGTGCACTTGAGTGAAAAATGCATGACTTGCTGAAGGAAAATGGTATTTCCATAAAGTTCCTTTAAATAATAAATTGCCATTGTTATTCATGCCATTCTCTTTATTTCCCTCAAAGATGGTAGCTGGTATATACTAGTGCCCTGCATAATTGTTTTTGAAAGGGCAGAGAGTAGAGAAATGGCGTTTATCTGTCACACCTGCCCTCAGATGCCCAGGGCTGGGTAGATAATAGCCAAGAGTAGTCTGGCTGAGTTGGTGCTTTCTACAAAAGGAACAAGGCCAAAGATGGTGACCAAATAGAGGTGTTCTACTCTGTGCCCATCCATGCCATATGTGTAATTCCTTAATCTCCAAAACCCATTATTCAGTTTTGTTTGTATACAAACTTGCTTACTGAGATCTGCAAATTTTATTTCATTTGTTTAGACCTCTGAAAATCTCTCTGCATTCATAACATTTAACAGAACTTGACACTATTGCTTCCTTTTTTCTGAAAGGTTTGTGAACCGCCCATGCTCCTATCATCCAGGTTTCTCCGTATCCCTGCCAGTTCTACTTGTTTTTTCCCTCTGTTTTCCAAAGCTGAAGTATAAATCTAAGTTTTGCTAGTAGGAGCATTTTCCTTGCTTGATTTAAGGATTTAAGTGCGTGCAGACAAATTGACTAGAAATATCTACCGAAGAGACATTCCTGGTAAGTAAAACAGATAGTGACATGCAGGGTCCTAAATATATACAATTTAGGTAGATAAGAACTGTCTATATGATATGGAAGATGGAGATGGAGGAGCAGGATTGTCAGGGTCATGAAGTGATGGAGATGGTGGCTTTTTGGAACAGATAACTGTACTGAAACTTCTCAGCCACTGCCTCCATGAGGCCAAACTATCAGTGTGAACCACCCAGTGTGCCTCTTCCTGTATGGCTTTCACAGTCCTGATCAGATAAATCAGATTTGAACAAATGAATAAAGCATGAAGGACAGAAAAACAGAGCAAAGACAATGGTCAGCAGAACAGGGTACCAAACTGGTGATCAGACTCCAAAGGGATCAATAGTGATGTGACAGACCTGTGTTGCTGTATATAGAATCATAGAATCGTTTTGGTTGGAAGAGACCCTCAGGATCATCAAGTCCAACCATAACCTAACTCTAGCACTAAACCATGTCCCCAAGAATCTTATCTAAATGCCTTTTAAATGCTTCCACGGATGGTGACTCCACCACTTCCCTGGGCAGCCTGTTCCAATGCCTTTTCCGTGCCCTTTCCATGAAGAATTTTTTCCTAATATCCAATCTAAACCTCCCTGGGTGCAACTTGAGGCCATTTCCTCTTGCCCTATACTATCAACTTTGTTTGTTATAGAGAGAGTATTTTTGTTGTATGAGACTGCTCATGCACATAACATTCCCTTTCTTTCCAGTATGTTCTGAGGGAACCTTTGTTTGCAGGCAATTACTGCTGCTTTTTTGTTAGACCTACTAAAAGGGAGGTAGGCCTGAGAGCGATGTGATAGTAGTGGTGCCTGTTATGTAATACTACTTAGTACCACAGGACCTTGATAAATACCTAGTGGACAACCTGCCACCCAAGTGCCTGACAGTCCTATCCCTGAGGCAGAAATGGAGGAAATGCTGGTGTATCCATGTGTGAGCTCCACAGCTTTACTGTCCAGCTCAGCAGTTTCCACTCCTTCGCAGGCATGATGATTCACCATACTACCAGAGTCAATTCACAAGAAGAGCAAGCTTTTTTGCCTTCCTTGTGGAAACATCGAGTAGGTGGGATGGAAGTAGGAAGACATACAGTCCTTGGATCTGAATCTGATAGCACAGACCTGTCAGAGCCTTCAGCGCTGACCATAAGCCTCTCTCAGTTGGCAAATACTCTTACCACAAGGTGTGTACATCTGCTGTCTCCTCGAAAGTATGCCAGTCTGTAGGTGTGTGTCCAAAGAAACACCTGTTAGGCTGAGCACTTTCCAAATCAGGCAGGGCTTGAGGGAATCTAAAGTTTAAACAAAACTATTTTCAGACCCATTCCTCTTTTTGGTGAAGTTCGCTGCTTCCTTCCTCCTGTTCCCCAGTTCCTGACCCGGTGCAAAGGAAACAGGACAAGTAATCGAGGTGCAGTTCGGCTAAGGGAGGATCATCATGTAGTGGCAGTGTACTCTAACAGGGCAGTTCTAGATGCAGTTTCCACATCTCAAGAGCTGGTGAATTGAGCACAGAAGGCTTTCCTTGCCTCAAAAGAATCTGAAAATATTTATGCTGAAGTTCATGAGGCACTAAAAAAATAATAACAACATGAAAATAATTCAACATGAAAATCTGGTATGGGCAGAAGTAATTGACACAGAACTGCTGTTGTTGTCACTTAAAATAACCTGGCGTATCCGAGGTATCCGCATAGGACTGGCAGATATGACACCAGATCTGCAGCTGGAGATAATCCAAGATGTCTTAGGGCATCCTTACTGGCAGTTGATCTGTGACCTTCTTCAAGTCTCTGGTCCCTATAGTCAATGGAGTCTACAGGGAAATTCAGGCAACCAAACATAGGTGTTTATCTAGAGAAAGATGATTAGCTTTCCAAAACACATTGGTTGCAAGGACTGAACACAACAGTAGTTTAGGACCAGGCTCCTGTGAGATGCCCAAATGTAGGTGTCTATGTTCTTGAGCTGCATGCTACACCAGAAGTTCCAGCCACGCTTCTCGTTGCAAGTACAGCTGCTCTCATATTTGTTGTGCTCTGACAGACCCTGTTTTTGAGAAGTCATGAGTTCTGCACCTCTTGACTACCTACCTGCTCACGCATGATCACACACAGCTTAAGCTGCACCTCTCCCAATTTTGATGACATTGTTTCAGTGAGCTAGTCTATTTCTGGTTCTTAGTAACCATTTCATAAAGCTGCCTATCCTATCCTGTTTTACATTATTACCATCAGTAACTTTTTCACTAAGATGCCAGTTTCTGAATTGGAAATATTGTCTACAGAGTTAACTAATTTTTTAATAGAAGCTATTTATTTATTTCTCCCTGTAACATATCCTCGTTAGCTTTTCATTGCATACAGGGAAAAAGAGGAGTTTTTACGTTGACAAATTTCATACAGGGTACTGACAGTTAATGGAGTGTGAAAAGTGCAGCCATAAAAGCAAACTAATGTTAATTGAAAATGGCTACTAAACATGTGTGCTTATTTTGCTAGCACATGGTTGAGAAAAACGCACATTCATTTCAACTAGCTGTGCACAAAATCACCTGCTTCGGTGCAACAATCTTTTAATCATTGTTTACAGCAATTGAACTTTACGTTTGCCAGTAATACTATCGTATTATTACTGTAGACACTGTAATGACTGCAGAGCTGCATCAAGGATAGGAGAAAAAAAGCAACTTCTGTTGTAGGAAATAGAGTAAAAAAGCAAAAGAGGATAATTTTCATTCTCTCCCCTCTCCCTCCTCCTTCTTCCTCTCACACTGTTAGCACAGTCCTTGTAGAGATGCATGAACAAACAGATTTATTTCTCATTAATTAAAAATAAATAAAAGACCTGACCTTGGACTTCAAATTTTAGTTCCTCTGAAGATGTTCTCAAGCATCTTTCATCTAACAGCAATACTCCAGTGCTGACTGCTTGGAACAGAGCTCAGTGCTGTGTGATGGGCCCTAGGAAGATGCCCAAAGTGGTGTGGGGAGGTTTTTCTGCCTGCCTCTCCACGGGTGTCACAGGATCCTAGCAACAGTGGCAACAAAAGCAAGTAACACTCTATAATAACCCTTTATGAGAGGCTTAACTTGATGATAGCAGGTTTTCCATCGCGCCTCTTCCCTAGCAGAACAGCTCTGGTGCTGCTCCTCTTATTTTAGCTGGGCCTGTCAGGCAGCAACATCATCCTCCAGCTCCTTGACAGAGCAAGTTCCCCAAGGAGAACTCAGGTACATGCATGGAGGAAAGTCACTAAGAACTGAGATTTCAAAGCTCTCCTTCATCTGAGCAGGTTTTTGTTTGTTCGATTGTTTTCCCCATAGAAAAAGTAGAAGGAAAGTGAGAAATCCATTCCCAAAAACTGACAATTTCACCATGTCTTGGACTTACCCAGGTTCTCAGAGAGGCAGACAGCAGGTCTGTGACTTCACTAAGTCAAGGCCAGGTTCCTCTTAATACATTTTCTTGTGTAACCATGGTTTGGAAAAACAAAACCTATCAGACCTTGGGATGCATGTTGTTATTATATATGTGTGCTTACTAAGAGTCATTTGAACTGAAATAGTTGTTTCCTTTAAAAGATCCTAGCTGGTTGCACCCCTAAACTTACTTCACAATCATCGAAGAAATGTTGTTCAGCTAAAGAGCAATTAAGAGGTAAGGCAAAGAAGGACAACAGATAGTCAAGAGAGTGACGGTGTAGGCCAACGGACTGTAGCTGGTATGAGAAACCCAGTTATTATCCAACAACAACAGATACATTGCTATTCTCAACCTCATCTTCAAAAGGAAAACAAAGAGAAGAGTACCTGCCATAGCATGATTTACCATTCCCTAAACGAGACAGAAGAAGAAGAAAAAAAAGGAACATAAAAGTTGTAGGAGGAAAGGCAGCTGCTAAGGCAAACACTACCAACCTCAAGGGAAGAACTGGAAAAATTATGAAAGTGATCAGAATGAAGAACCTGTAACACTTGGAACAGAGACCTGAATGCACACACAGCCTGTGGCTCTGTACCTACGTACCCCTGGGCAGCCCATGTACCCCAGGTACCCCTGCTCCACGACAACAGAGTCGCCAGGTGGTATTAAAAAGGACTACATATCACTGCTTATTTTTGTACAATTTTGTTTGTTCCCAGGTAAGTTTCTCCATTAGAGTTGTGCCACCTTTACCTTCAATGCCAACTGTTTGATTGCTGTCTGGATTTATCCCTTCAGCTACAGTGGTGGCAGTGAAGCAGAGAAAGAATAGTGAGGGACAAGGAAAGGAACAGTTTAGGTGAGGATAGAGTTTCTTTCTAAAAGAAAAAATTGTAGGTGAGAAAATAGTAATAGTAAGATGGTGTTCAGTCAGTGGAGTGTAGTTTTAAGTGCAAATTAAAGCTCAGAAGAAAGTGTAACTCTGAAAGTTGACTTGATGCTAGGCTTGATGCCAATTAAATAGAAATGCAGACTGAAACTCTCTGCAGAAGAAACGAGTTCCACAGCTCTGTCACCAAAGTGTTTTTCCTTCACCAGAAGATGCCTTTCTCACTAAAAAAACCCACATTGTCTTGTCCTCATCTCAAAATAACTCAATTTTTTCTTCCTTAGGTTATAACTGTTCATTTCCTTGTCACAGCAGGAAACAAAGTTAAACTGTTGAGTTGCAGTTGTAATTTTCTGGAGTCAATTTGAGGTTCATGATGTTCAGGGAGAAATATATAGAGCTCCCTTGGAAGATGAGGTATTAGCATTGACTTCATGTGTAAGATCTCCTCTCCCCCAAAATAGTGCCGAAACAAGGCAAGAACACTGCCAGTACCTACAACTATTAGACTGATGACTTCGATCTCTCAGGTAACTTACAGATGATTGAAATGTTAACAGCTTCAAAATCCAGTCTCCAAAATCATCGCTGCCACTTTTGACCATATGTGTCCTAAATATATCTTTTTTTTTTTTTTTTCTTCTATGAGAAGTATGCTTAGGAAACTTGGTGAGCCTTATATTTTCAAAATTTACTCCAGAATTATTTCCCTCTGTTTGCTACTTTGCAGGTTTTAGAGCTTCCTGTGGTATGAATCCCCATTCCCAGTCTAGGAACTTTGTCATAGTTTTCCCTTTTAGGATCTTGACTGGAGCTTACACCAGGATATGCAGCCATGTAGACTAGAAAGCAGCTTGGAAACAGACCACTTGTTGGTACCACTTGCATCTCTTCCAGTTGTCTTTGTCTCTGATAAGAGAGCAAGAACATTACAGAAAAGGCAAAAAATATCTGGAGGTTATAGTAGATTAGAAGATGAATATGAGCCGAGAACATGCTGGTGCAAGAAAATTCAGTGCAATTGTGGGATAGACAAACAGAAGCTTCATAAGTGGCAAAGAATGTAATATTTCTGCCCTGCACAGCTCTGCTGAGGACATGTCTGGAGTACGAAAATGTAAAAATAATGGGAAAATGCCAAGAGTGTAACACTGTTTCTGAGAGCTTTAGAAAACAACCTAATGAGAAATGGTTGTCAAGAATCTTGCTTCTTCAATCCAGAATAGAGCAACTTGAAGAAGGACACAACAACAGACCTCTCATTAATGGAAATAATATTAAAAGAAAAACAGAGATCAAATGTTCTCCATGTCCACCAGGTGTATTCCAATATAAACAGACTTTTCAGGAAGAGGGCTGCAATCAGTGGCTTGAGATTTCACAAAGTGTGGAACAGAAAGTTCTTTGCCACAAGAGATAATAGACCAAGCATAATAAAAAAACGTCTAAAGGTAGTGATATGCAGAAACATGGATCTTAGGAATATTTAACACTTTTTAAAAGCCTACAAGCACTGTCAATGACATACACTTGTCCTTTCCCAGAGAAGGGAGACAGCTAAAAGGACTTCTTCTTATCTCTTCCAGGATTAATAACTTCTGATTCTGATAAATCCTAAACTCATACATGTACTCAACAGAAATCCTACACAGTCAACTTTCAAAATCTCCCACCAAGCTGCCCCAGCATGGAAACCGCACACCAAATGCAAAATAATATTATTGTCATCACCAGAGGCTCCTACAGAAATTTCATTCATCAAGTATCTGTTGGTATTAGCTGCCAAGTAGACAGATGTCCTAGTAGTGAAGTCCTCCCTTTCATCATTTCTCTCCTTTTACTGGTAATGTTTCCTGTGAGCTTAGTATGGATTATATATAATCACTGTTCTCTCTCCATTTCTATTTTGCTGTCTCCACAGAATTCAACACCTTTTGTTTTATTTTATATTCTATATAATATAAATATATGATCACTATAAACCATATGTTAAACTGACTTTTACAATTAAACAGCTGGGTTGGATTTAGCAGGATGGTTCAAAGAGCTCTCAAAAGCTCTTATTCTAAAATCACTGCAGCAGGTTTGTATCCTCTGACAGAGTCCCAAATGAACGCTCATCAAGCACATGCCTACTCATGATATGATATTATCCAGATTTTAAGAGGAAAGTAGGATGGACAGCTGAACGGGGAGATGTTCTTTCAGCAGCTGAGCCTTTACTGAAAGGAAATGCATTTTAAGCAGGAGGTGTTGATTGCTGCTTCAGTCCCAGCCTAGATTTTAACAAAAGGTGGGTCACAAATTTGTGTCACATGCACAGTATTTTCCCTGCTTTAGCCTTCTGAGTGAAAATAAGATGAAATGGAAGAATAATGTGTAATGTACTCCTAATGATTTATCCTGTCAAACTGTGGTACCTGAGCCCAGCTGAGGTCTACAGTCATTATCTGAAACCCCTTATCACCAACAGTGTTCGCATACAAATTGTATTCCCTCTAAAATATCATAAATCCTAATTAGCTTTAACTCTGATGCCTTGGAGTCTCTGATTAAGGAGAACATAGTATCTCACTTTGCTGCAGGATCCCTCAAGGAGTACAGCATCTGAAGAATAGTCTGATATAAAGTTAATAACCTATGAGCATCATGTTCAGACCTGATATTTTTAATTAAGAAAATGCCAGTTGTCCCATTTGGAAGTTCATAAGAAAGAACAGGACAGATAAAACGAATACATTTACAAGAGGAGAGCGGCAATTTAGCAATGTAGTTATTGTGACTGCCTTTAAGAAATATTCATATCACAAATGTATATTTCACACTGATGTCATTTGTCATAGAGCAATTTGGGAGCTTGCATCTCAATTATACCTTTACTGGTTTGTAACTGGAAGACGTTATGAAATGTTGTCTGCAACTTGGCTAGCCCATTTTCTCTCACATTATTGTTTTGTCTCCCTATATCTAATGCTTTCTTAAAAGACACAAAAGCCAGTTGCTTCTCACAGTCTGCAATTCTTACTTTTAAAGAGAATAGTCTCTTATACTCTGTGC
Organism: Patagioenas fasciata; assembly: GCF_037038585.1. Taxonomy (NCBI): domain Eukaryota; kingdom Metazoa; phylum Chordata; class Aves; order Columbiformes; family Columbidae; genus Patagioenas; species Patagioenas fasciata. The sequence goes on from NC_092520.1 coordinate 31,988,655, forward strand.
GTTTTTCCCTTCTGTTCTAGGCTTGTCCTTTATACTCACAGCCTTTATGGCATGGCTATCAATTTGCTTTTTATTTCCCGCCTGCAAAGCTACACTCCTTTTTCCTTTTTCCACATCTACGGACTTACTCTACTCCTTTTTGAGTGCTACCTTGGAAATTCAATTTGAGCTTCCCTGAGTTAACCTCAGTTTCACTTCACTCGTTGACTGTATATTCCCAAATAGTTTTTGCAGCATTACAGTGTTCTCTCTTCTTACCTCAAAGGGAGATCTGTCTGGTGTCAACAAGACTAGCTTCCATTTCCACTAACATATCTTAAAGTTAGACTTCTTGTCCACAGTGAAGCACACACTTCAGAGTCATTTTTGTCTTCTTGCAGACATATAGAGTGCCAGATACATAAGTAAGAAGCCAAGTTGGTTTGAAGGTATTCTTCCCATTGGAAATGTTGACCAAAATTTTAAGGGAAAATATAGGTGCCTTGTTAAAAGCAAAAACTGTTGTGTTTGGATTTCTTGACCTCACCTTCCTCACCTTCTTGTTTTCCTTCCCTCCATCTCTCTTTTCTTCTGTCAGAAAGAAGGGGGAAAGGCTAAATAGGAAGAATGAGAGAATTCCCCAAATTTTCCTCCTAAAGAGTCTCATTCTCTCTTTTCTTCCTCTCCCTCACGTTCTCTCTCTCACTAGAACACTCTTAGAAAAGAAAACAACAAAATAAATTCTGAAAACTTTCCTATTTTTTTTAATCTTTCCACTCCCACGAGGAAAGGGCATAAACCACCAAGATGCATATATGAAATGAAGGGGTTCTTCCACCTTTTTGAGACAAGCTACTCCGAAGTCTTCCCAAAGTAAAGCATTCTATTCAGTTCTGATCTTGAATGCCTGTGAGGTGATAAGCAAAACAAAATGGTTTTCTCTTAGGTCACAGTGAGCAGCTTGAGATCTTGAGTTATACCTGAAGTTTGACTTTGCTGCCGGTTAAAGCATCTTCCACTTCCAAAGGTGACAGAGAAACAGCAGCTGTGGGCAGTTTTAATTACAGCTGAGTCTGCAGTAATGTCTTCTGCAGAATGTTCCCTGCCTTACATATTCATGCAGCTTTTACCCTCTGCCTGTCTCTCTTCTCCAATTCAATTTGCCTTCAGCTCTTTGCAGCAAGACACATGTCTCTGAGGAGTTCACCTCTGTATTTCAGGGGTATTCTTGGCTTCCCTACATGCACAGAAATTGCATCTGCTCTGCTGAATCACAAGATACTCACGTCTCTGCGTGAGACTGGATTTACTGTACATTTGGTGATTGTACTATGAAAGCTTCTGAAGACATGGAAGAACGGGGATCAGCAAAGAGCCCAACTTCAGGAGAGCAGGGTGGAGATTTAACCCCAGTCATCTCAGGATGGGTGGCTAATGCAGCTGTCTGTTTGTGGTCACATCACAAAGCAGGGAATGGCCTGTTAACAGGGCCACATGCAGCCCCTGCCATCCTTTTCTCTATGAAACCTCCATCTCTGCCAGTCACTAACAATTCCAGACAAGTGTACAATGAAGACTGGGAGCACAAAACCACTGACTCCACCTATTTATATTCTCCATTGACCACAGCAGGTTTAGCACTGGGTGATGCAGGTGTTAGGCACAACAGGTAGTGAGGTGAGGGACAGAGGGATGTTTGCACTGCCAGGCTGAAGACAGAAGTACAGTCTGAGGTCACATCTTCACTTTTCCTCCAGGCTTCCCACAGGATGACATCTGCCATCTCCCAGTCAAAACACAGGCATATGTTCTGTTAGCTAGTGTCAGCAAACCACGTGGCTACGTTTCTCCTTACACAAGCAGAGGACTTTGTCACAGCAAATGACTGCAGTGCTAAACCCAAAAAGTGTCATGAATTGGTTCAACCCCTCTGAAGAATTAGATCTTAGTTTCTATTTGTCTTCTTACTTGGGGAGAAAAGTAGAAAACTAATGTTATTTCTTTAGCTGTGACAGAAAACAGAACTGAAAAAAAAAATTCTGGAAGCGGAGAGGTTTTTCTTTTCATAATGTTGCCCCAAACCTTCTCAAACTCAGAATTTTACAGTGAAAATGTGAGGTATGTGTTTCTACTTACCATATAATAAAGAACAGTAATTCCTCCCAGGAGAAGACATCAGCGCTCCAAGAACTTTTGCTGTCCTAGATACAACAGGATTTCAGCTATCTCCTGGCACCAGAGATATATTCAGAAATCTTTGCTGGCAGGAAAATAAAAGAGCAAACACCTACACCTCCCATGAGCTGCTGTTAGCACTTGGTGGGATGAATTAACAAGAAGCAATTTGGTTCCACAGTTTCTATGCTCCAGTCGAGTTGGCTGTGGTTTCCAAGAGCTGGTGGGACTGCATGTCTGAACAGTCAGCTTTTGATTTACATTTATTTTCAACACTATTAGTCTCAGGTATTTTTGTAAACAACCTGCCTTTGACCACTGCCATCAGGAGTATCTTCTGTCTAATAAATACTTTCTGATTCCAGATACTAGGATACAAGATTACAGCCAGGATTAGGAATTCGGGGTCTAAGGTTGAACAAGTCAGAGAGAAACAGCCACTAAGACACTAGTGTTCAATTTCTTGGGAGTGGAACATTAGCAGCAGTGAAGCCCAAGGTCCTCTTGGAACTGATGACAGTCAGTCTGAGAACTGGTTGCAGTTACCAACCAGCCCTTCCAAACTTCCTCTAGCATAGCTTTGATCCTCACCTGGACCTATGACCTGCTGACCAAGTGGTTGGCTTTTCTTTATGAGTCAGAAGTGATCAACTGCCTTACAGAAGCTGGTATAATAATCTTTCAGCTAAGCTCTAAAATAAAGATGTCAGTCACAGAAATAGAGATTTCATAGCATCTTCCTACATGTCCTAGCATTGACCAGTGCCTGCTTACTGAACCTCTAGTAGTTCTCTTTTGTCTGCATTAATTCCTAAATTGAGTTTCTTGTAGAATGTACATTGGGGTTTTATATTTCTAGGGTAATATCTTTCAAGACAGAAAACTACCTCGGTTCCACAGAAAAAAAAAGAATAAATCCTTTGCAAAGATAGGGTAAAAGCTCCCCAGAGCCACTAATTACAAAGTTAATCACCAAGAAATATTTTGAGAATATATATGAAGTATGCACAAATATGCTACATATAATATAGTACTATACATAGGATATAGTAATAAGTAGGGCACTAATTTGATATGCAACTAGGAAACGTCAAACTAAACTTGCAATACTCCATAAAATTCAATGTTTGAAGAGAATTGACTTAGTTATGAATTAAATTCTAGTCCAGTCTTTTTGTTAGACTTCAGTTATCTTTTTTTTTCTTTAAGCAAAATGCACATAGTGATTAGATGAGGAAGCATTACTTTTGTTGTCATTGCTATCTCCCAGATTTACCAAAACCCTCTGGTCTCAGATACTATTCTCAGTCATATTCCATAGACCCATGTAGGTTATTTCATTACATTTATTTGAAAAAAAAAAAAATAAATAATTAAAAAAACCCCCAACAACAACAACAACAAACAAGTCAATCTCCACCCCCCCATATTATTTGATTTCACTTATAAAACATCAGTACCTTGGGTATGACCTTTGCTCTGACTCTGTGTGTGATTCAGATAGTATTGATAACAACCCAATTGGTGTGTAAACAACTGTTAAAAGTTAATGTTGCAAAAAGTATGAAAGGATTAGATGCACAGTAAGTGCGCTTTCAACTTTAAGGGGAATTGCAATTGCCCAGTATTATGCAAAGTGTGAATCAGCATTAAGTAGGTAAGAATTACTTTTGTTTTCGCCAACACTTGAAGCTCTAAATTATATTGAGTGTAGCTAATTATAGCATAGTTCTTTGAACAGGGAACAACATATCGGTTCACAGGAGTGTCTCTATTAATTAACAACTCTTGACAGAGGTTTCAAAAGTCTGCTTTAAAATGTTCACTATTCTCTAGTAGAAGAATATTAAAACTTTAAGAGAGTATCTCTTTTATCCCAGTGTGAAATTCTCAGAGTACCTTCCTGTTCGTAGCCTTCATGAGACTCCTTATGCCTGGGAAGAAAGACTTCCATCGGCAAACCCAAAACTCTTCATCATGTCTTAAGAGAAAAAATATACCTTAGTGAAGAGAGATCCAGAACTGGAGTGTCCTCAGTTTCATGAGACTGTGCATGGGGAATGGAATATCTTCTGTGAGCCAGGAAAATGTGACACCAACCTAACTTTGGCTTTGGCTATCAAGCTGGGAAGGCATCTGATGTACTGTGTCCAGTGTGAAGTCAGGAATATTGCTAGAATAATTGCTGGAATTGCAGGTTTTCACTGAGCATTTGTACGGTGTGTTCATTCCCTAGCTTTGGTAAGGGGGGCTGCAGGGTGCCCTCTGTGAGGAGAGACCAGGGCTGCCCTGACATGGGCACAGCCAGTTCCTGCTGGCTCCAATGGGCCATCACAGGGCATGGCTGAGCCCAGCAGCCAAGATGGCAGTGCCTCTGGGAAAAAGAATTTTGGAAACGGAAAAAAAATTCCAGACAGAGCGAGAGGAGAGAAAAACAAAAGTGAGAAACAGCAGTGTGAACACCAAGGTCAGAAGAAAGCGGGGAGGAGGTACTCCAGGTACTGAAAAAGACCACACCAGAGAAGGTATCTGCACTGCAGTTCATGGAGGATGCCATGCCAGAGGAGATATCCAACCTGCAGTCTATGGAGGACTCCACACCAGCACAGGTAGATGTGCCCTAAAGGAAGCTGCAGCCCATGGAGAGTCTGTACTGGAGCATGTTTGTCCTGAGGACTGCAGCCTGTGGGAAGGACCAACACTGGAGAGGGGAAAAAATGAGGAGGAAGGAGCAGCAGAGAGGAGCTGGTTACAGACCAACTGTAACACCCCTCTATTCCCCATTCCCCATTTCACCTGCATGACCTAGAGGAGCAGGAGGTAGAGAAGTTGGGAATGAAGAAGTGGAGTCTGAGAAGACAGAGAGAGTGAAGGGTAGGTGTTTTAGTTTTTGTATCTGTTTCTTACCATCCTATTCCATTTTTAATTGGCAATAAATTAAACTGATTTTCCCCAAGTCATTTCTGGTTTGCCCGTGATGGTAACTGGTGAGAAATTGCCCTATCTTTATCCTGAACCATGAGCTTTTTCAAACAATTTTGTTTCCCTGTCCTGTTCAGTAGTGGGGGTGAGCAAGTGGCTGGGTGGGTGTTTGGCCCTTAACTAAGGTCAACCCACCACAGTATTGCACAGCAGGATTTGGGGAACTTGACATGTGGTCAACAGAAAGTCTGCTGCAAAGAGGCTGTCTCCTCTCGAAAGTCTGCAAGGTGATTATCAATGTACATCTGCTCAGAAGCAGTTTATCCCTGTAGGTGATGACTAAGGTAATCATGCAAGTACTTAAAAATACTGATCACAGAACCACAGAATCACAGAGTGGTTGGGGTTGGAAGGGACCTCTGGAGATCATCTGGTCCAACTCACCTGATAAAGCAGGTTCACCCAGAGCTGATCACACAGGAATGTGTCCAGGCGGGTTTTGAATGATGAACCCATCAAGGAACTACATGGAAGTAGTCTAGTTCACCATTTAATTTGAGTTGAACACTCAGTTCCCAGTTTACCTCAAAGGCAGAAACACCGTTTCAGCTCTACCTTTATTGAATAAAAGTTATTTTGCTTTTCTGCCAAATGCAGCAAATTATTTAAGCCTCAACTTCAGCGGAAAGGCAACTTAATTATTTCACAGAGTTATTATTTTAATTGGATTTGAGTGAATCAACTTTTCTGAAACTCAGGAAAGGGGGCTTAGTGGCTTGGCTTCACAGATGCTATTCCTGTTTGCATTTCATCTAGCACCAGAAGCAAGGCTATTTCTCTTAGAGAATGCCAGTCTGAGACAGTAGCATCCACTGCAGTTTTATCATTCTAGTAACATAAAATTCAAGGAAATTGAATGTTAAAATCAAACTCTTACCTTCTAAATGCAGTTTTAAATGATGAAATGTTAAGTAGGCTGACAGCAACTTGATCATCAACTGCCAAGAAAAAAAATCAATGAAAGGGTAAAAGATTCATGTTTTGGTGAAGAAATTTTCTTCTCAGTTTCATCATGCAACTGAGTGCAGGCTGGTAGGTGAGATAGAAGTGATGTCCACAGAAGTGTTGTCAGTTCCCTTTGCTGTGCTAAGTAAAGCAAATTCAGTAAAACAGTGAAGAATGGGTAGTCTGCACTAAAATAACAGGAGGCTTTGTCTGTACTGTGGCAGGACCAGCAAGTTGAGAAGACATTATAAAATAATGACTGAAACAAATAAAAAACTCTCAATGATAACTTTTACCTAAAACCACCATGTCTTGAAATGGAATGAATGCTCTATGAACAAGATATGCCAAGGGAAGAATTTTTCTTTATCTTTTTCACTTGCAGTGAATTCTTGGGTCATTAGGAAGCATGTAGCTATCATGATATCAGCTCCAAAAACTTGGAGCTTCTAAATGGTGCCTTAATGCCAACAACACTCCTGCTTCCTCACCCTGTCCCTTTCCCATGTGTGGGCAGACAGGAGTGAGCAGCGTGTATTACCAGCATTTGTGTTTATGCACCATGTATAAACTGAGCCTGCGGCTGACCCTGTGGTCCCCTGATGGCATCAGGCACAGTATAAAAGCAGAATAGGCCACAGTTCTTGCCTCCAGAAGTTTCTAAGTCAAATGAGACAACAGATGTTGTAAAAGGAAATAGAACAAAGAGAGGTGAAATGATTTGTCCCAGGCTACACTGGGCCCAGGCTACTCAGTGCCAGAGCTGGGAACCGCTACCAGCTCTCACATGCCCGAGGCCCTGTCCTTTACACTGTGCTTCTCTTAAAATCAAGTAAATTGGTTTTGCACCTGTTTCTACAGGATCAGCAGTAATCCATGAGACATTCAGCACTAGTAAAGAGATTATGCATCTGAACTCATAAAAATAAAAAATCCTTCTAACAACAATATTTACAAAATTGGAATTCAGGTAAGGCAATGAATTCACATTCTATGGCTGCACTTGTAAACACCAAGGTAGATGTTGACATTTAATTTTCTCACATTTATATTCCTAAGAGCAATTATACATTCAGTTTACACAGATTTATCGTACCTAATTGCTTAGCAGCATTTGGTATAATATTAAAAAGGTCAAAAAAATGTTTGTAATACCTACTGTGAGGTCCTGAGCTCTTGTGGATTACAATGATAAAGCCTTCCCTCTAAAACAAAAAAGCAGTCTAGATGTGAATGTGCACAAATGAAATGGCTTCAGAAGTGGGAAAAAGGAGAAAAGAGGTAAATGCTGTTTGAAGCCAAGTGCACAAAAACACATTTATGGAAGTAAATACTACCTTCTCTGCTGAGTGGAAATATGCATGCATTATTGCATCTGAAGTCCTCAGCTGTTATCTTCTCATTGCCTGTTCGTAAGCAAAGACCCTGGAGTGATCACATTTCATGGTTCTGCTTGTACAGAAGTTTGATAAGATCATCAACTGGATTAGTCCCAGTGCTTGGAGTGGATGTGAATTCATTGCCTTACCTGAATTCCAATTTTGTAAATATTGCTGTTAGAAGGATGTGCATGCACACTTTGCAGTAATAGGAAAATTAGAGCATTCATTAAACAAAACCATTTTACAGAAAGCTTTGCCCTCTTTTAAACACATTCAGATTCTGAAGAAAAACCTTTCCTTGTCTTAATCAAATACAAATTCCTTTTTTCCAACAAAGTTTCAATATTTTTCTAAAGAATGTTTTCTTTTCCAGATAGATCTAGTAGACATGTCAATGACTAATTATGTAATTAATTATCTTTTAAGGTCAAGATATGATCTTGTGTAACTCAGGTTAGGTCTGCTGAAGTCTGAAGAGTTATGGCTGGGCTGCAAATTTTCTGAGATGCTGTGAAGTCTGTACTACTGCACCACACAGTCCCCTCTTTCCATGCCAGCAAGTGTACTTGCAATAATTAATGCATTGAGTCTTATACATCTCCTTCCCCACTCAGATAAGGGCTGAATTCTCCAGTGACAATGTCATTATACACTGGACGACGATACGGTCATCCATGTATTCCTCTTTCAGTCCTAAACTTCTCTACATGTTTCTCATGTGCAAAGCCTTGAACAGCTTATGAGTTGCCCACTGTGGCTAAATAGCAAATTCTTTCCATCAAAAAGTTTCCCACTCTGTGTTGATGACATGTACTGTAACTTCAGTGTATGACTCCTACTACTAATCTACCTTAATAAGAATGTGTAACATCACAAAATCATTCGGCAACAGCAGTGTTAGAATGCCAGAGTTGCTGCCATGAAATGAAGATTAATCTTCTAAACCAGGGAGTATAAGCAGTCAGAAAACCAGCATGGTGAGTGGAATGAACAAAGGAGTCAAAGTTAGGATGGCCAAATGCACAGACTTCAGCAAGAAAAACACATTCAGTAACTTATAAAACATACTGCTAGTGCTGAGACCAGCAGGTGCACCAAATATCGATAAGAACATGCCACTGGCAGGCAACCCTTAGGCAAAATCTGCCCTGTAAGTCTGCCCAAGCATAAGTTCATTTTTCTTCCCACAAGGCAAGAACAATTCAATATTTCTTGAGGTGCTGGGGTGTAAGCAAGTTGTTGGAATTACGTTCAGGAGCAGTCCTGCTTTGTTTTCCTCATTTTTTCATGTGTATAGGACAGTGTAAGCACCTACAAATATTCTTCTGCCCAGAACAGAAAGGGGGATGTGTGCCAGTTCACAGCAATTCCACAGACCCTCAACCTCGCTGATTTGTTTCACATGGAGGAACTGCCCAAGCCCTTGCTCCTGTGCTCATGCAGTTAACCCATATGAAGATGCCTGGCTATATACTATGGAACCTCCGCTGCACTGTGAATACAAAACATTTTCCAAAATGAGATTTTTTACACCATCCAAAACTCTGCTCAAACACATGCAATCGAAACAAGGCATGGTGACATCCCTATGACTAATGAATGCAGGTCATTAAGTAATAAAAAAAGGAACTTTCTACCTCAAACTCAGTTACTGTTTGGGAAATTCTATTGTTATGCTTTGGGAAATTGCGTTCACTTTTTGCCCTGGATGCTCATGGCTGTGGTAGTGCTGAAGTCTTATAATAGGAAGGGTCATGCTTGCTTAACACTTAAATGCTTGTTCGCTGGAGACTATTTCCAGCAGGAAAATCTGGATCGCATATTTAAAGAACGAAGAAGCAGAAATGTGGCTAAAATCCTGCTAATAAGAGGGAATCTGAAGAAATATGTAAAAATTGTTCAGAAACAAAACAAAACAACCTTTATTTTTACATGTTAATTTGTTCCAGTGGGTTGCTTGCAAACCCCAGTAGGCTGCTTGATGCTTCTCTGGCTGTCATCCCCTGGGAAATTCCTGTGACCATTAAGCATTATGGAGCTAAAACCAAAACCAACTGATATACAGGGCTTCCTTGTGCTAATTGCAACAGTGAATATTTTTTGGAACACTTGTCATCCTGGAGGAACAGGCAGAATCCATGAAAATGAGGTTGCTTTTGCAACTTTATCCAAATATTGTAGCTCCTACCATATTAGATGCACACCTCTGGAGAGATACTTCTGTAATATCAGAATATTCCCCTATACACTTACATAGAAATTCCCCTTAGAATTTGGAGTCCTCTTGCTCCCCTGAGCAGAGCTTTATCATTAAAGGTCTTACTTCGGCCAGTCTTCTTTGTTACAGTGCCATGCAATGTCAAACACATCATGGTGGAAGACTTCTGTGTCTTAATGCCTGTTCATTCCGCTCCATCTTACCATGCCACATCATCCCACATCAAGACCTACATTCAGTTCAAATGGTTTTCCCAGAGCACTGCCTCTTTTTTGAGGTTGCAAATACTGCACTCCCATGTTTTCTGCTGCAGCATGAAGTCTGCTTTTCTCACCCTACACATCCAGCAGGCAATAAATTTAGTTGGCAGCAGTACTATGCCACTTCCCTGTCCCCCACTGTCCCTCTGTCCCATCAGCTGTTACTGCTTATCTCTTCCTCCTGCCACCTCTTGCCTACTTGTGCTCCCCAGTTCAGCCTCCCAACACAATCCTGCTCAAAAGTGCCTTTTTCGCACAAGTCCTCCAAAACATTTGCCTTGCTTTATCCCCTTTGCTTGTCACCAGCCTCCCACTGTGCCTGACTTTTTGCAGATCCTTTTAGCACTGACAGGGTTAATAACGGAATGAAATGGTTGTGAAATGGGAAGGGTTAAAGCTTCTAATTCAGTCGCTCTTTATTTTCCTTCCCCTCTCCCTCATTTTTAAGGGGAAAAACTGCAAACACTATTTAAAGGACTGAATGTGGCTGAAATTGCACTAGAGGGGACAATCTGTTCCAGCCCAGAAGGTGGTGGGAAGAGAGTCCAAGCAAAAGAAAATTGTCTGTCTCCAATTGTAAAATGGAAGAACAACAGGATTAATTATCTACCACTTTGGATGCAAGGGTTTGGCAAACCTGTCCTGACTGTTGTATTACCATCAAAGCTGAAATGTTAAGATGTATGCACAGTGAGAAATCATAAAAGCAGAGCAGCAAAAAGGTTGCGGGGGCTGAAGGAAGAAAGATTTAAAAGGCTATTATGCATAGAACTGTGCTTAAACATATCTGCAAAAGAAAAGGGACACAGTGATTTTCTTATCAATATTTGAAGGGTCTGAACACCAAGGGGTGTTACCTTCTTCAGCAGAAAGAATACAATTAGCAACAGTGGATGAAATCACAAGGTGAATTTAAACTGCCCATTGTGGAGGGGGAAAAAACCCAAAAAGTCTTTCTATATAAAGATATTCTAGGAAGTGGCTGTTCTGTTGCTTGGGGTGTGAAGAGCTAGACTGATTCAACAGAAGCACACTGCTTGCAGCAGTCCTGCCCTCCATATTCTGGATTAAATGACCACAAACTAAAGATTTGTATGTGTTTATTAAAACAGTTTAAGATTGCTTCTTCGTGCTGTGCCCCACAGGCTGGCATCACTTTGCTTCCCTCTGTTGCCAGCATGAGTGCCACTTGAATTATTAATGGAGTGCTTTTTTAAAGGTTTTCCTAGCCTAATACATTAAATCTGTCTTGGAGTTGTACTACTGTGTAATTAAGTTTAATGCATTTGAGCTGGAGGCACAAATAAGGTGGATGCTGTAGTAACAGTGTAATGATGGGATTTTGCTCCAGCTGATGATACACCCTGAAGCATTTCAAATTTTCAAATTTTGAATATAAGGGCTCATTCCTGTTCTTTACCAGGAAGCACGCATGAGATAGAGACACATAGTGCAAACAATGAGCTGCTTATCTCTTAAAAGTCAGTGGCTACACAGCATGTGTGAACCCAGACCAGTAGCTCATCCCAGAAGCTGGGAGGAGGGACACAGAAAACAGACTTCAGGAGGCAATTTGCTAGGTGGTTTGGACATTACAGAACTAATTGCTCTCACTTGCCAACACACGTGGATGCCAGGGACGTTACAGGAACTTGGAACAACAGATCTAAAAGCCTAAACAGCAGCAGCAGGATGGGGAAATGGGGAGCCTCATTCCAGACAGCTGCAGGCAGGAGGGATGCACCATTATCCAGCTTCATGTTTGCATTTTTCTGGAAATCAGGGCCTCCTGGGATGGCCTTCCCAAAGCACCAGGCTGATTTTTTTGTTGCTATGACTCTCTATAATAATTAATTTTCCATAGTCTGGACAGCGAGGTGAGTAGCACTGATTTGTTTATTTTGGAGAACCACCTACGGGTCCTGGTAAGTATTGTGTTCCATGCCAGAAAGGACTTTGCAGAGTCCAGCCCATAAAAATAGTCCTGGATCACTTTGGTACTTAGAGTCACCGAGACAGCTCTGCCCCACATTCTTCAGCTTACCTTTAGTCAGAGCCTGATTCTTCATTCAGTTTACGTCAGTGGGAACACTACTGGTTTCAGAAAATTCAGTGTTAGGAAAAATAACTTCTTGCTTTTACAAAGTCTCCCTTTATTTGTTTTGGATCATGCTGTTTATTTTGTTCACCTATCACCAGCACAGGATAATTCAAGCCGGATGCAGCAGTTCAGCGGCCTGATATTTAAGCTCACATTTACAGGAAGAGGCATTCACTGAACAGCCTTTGACTCAGGCAGGACTCAGACTCTGCCAGGCTGGCAGGGCCCAGGGGTTTCAGCCTGTAGAAAACAAAACAAGGCTCATCTCCTGTCAGGCACTTGGGTGGATGCCCAATTTACTTTCAAAGGCAAACTTTTGGCTTGAATCTTGCATTTTAATGCCACACTTTACATTAAACACTACACATGGAGCATCAAAGAAGCAATTCAGTGCAACACTTGCAGCTCTCCAGTGTGAAGTATTGATTGCATCAAGCATGTGCCAGGTATGTCTTGTAGCCTTGAAATTTTCCAGCAGCACAGAACAGTCTGATTTCTGTTCCCCTCCGTGTGTGTTTCTTGCTGACAAGGTATCTGCTCTTGGTGAATCTGCTTTACCAGCTGGGTTGGACTAGATGATCTCCAGAGTCACCTTCCAACCCCAACCATTCTGTGATTGATTAATTCTGTACAAGGCACAAACGGCAGAAAGAATCTCCTTATAGCAGAAGTGTCTCTTCAAAGTCAACACACTGTAGCCATTTCTGTCCTTTTCACTCCCAAACTGCCCTACGCACAACTCCTGACCGTAATAAACAATATGTTGCTGATAAACGAGTTGTGTTCATAACAACTCTTCCTACAAGACAACCAGGAAAGGAGAGGCACTTTTCCCACTGCCTTTTCTCCTGTGAATTGTGCAGTCCAAATAAAACCAGTCGTATATAAATATGCAGCCTCTAACCTCTGCCAAGCAGACCATGGTGGTCCAATAGCACCAGGAGCCTGTCACTGCAAACAAAAAATAACAAATCAGTGTTCCAAATTTGCTCCCTGTTATAACCTATGCAACTAATTCTGACTTCTTGCCTACATACAGTTTCTACTGAAAGCTCACGTGTCCATTCCAAGCGTTCCTTTACAAATACAGGTTTTCTGTTGCTTTCTCTCAGTCTGTCACTGGATTTCCAGTGTCAGAGGTATTAGAAGTCAGTGTCAGACAGGAAATCATACCGGCACAGCACCTTCGGATATGGCAGCAAGAAGATCCCCACAGACCAGATCCTGCCCCACTGCAGAACCTGGCTCAGAATAAGCTGTTTCCCTCCCACACCTGGAAACACGCTGGAGTGAAAACAGGAGATTTTCCATTTACACTGATTTGCTAGTGGTTTGAAAGATACTGTACTCCCCTGCCAAGCTCTACTTTTCTTAGTCCAAACAGGGATGTGGGTCTAAGTTACTTGGAGAATTTTTTTCTTTCTACAGCATGCCTGGCAAACATGTGGAGATAAAGTAGTCTAAGAAATACTGAAGGATAAAAAGGGCATTAAAATAAGGACTTGACAGTGTATGAAAGCCAAAAAGGATTTAAACTTTAAAGAGAGCCCTCCAGGACCCTAAAGACTCTTTTGGACACAGATATAATCTTGTTGGGTTTTTCTGTCACTTTGTGAGTTTTTGCATTTGAAGTAACAAACTTTAAATTATGGATGTGGGAAAAGGTCATTCCTGGGCTTACAAAGGAATCTAGCTGGCCACAGGAGATGGGAGTTTTTGTCAAAGACTCATCTGACTCTGCATATCTGACACCTGAAAGAAAGGTAAATACCATAACTGATAGATAGATCTTCCTTCTCTCCCCGTTCTTCCCTTCACTCATCAAACATCAAATCTTTCTGCATCCTCCTATACCCGCTCACTTTCTGTTCTGCAGGACCTGCTACTTTGCAGCAGCCCCTGCTCTTGCCATCTCTCCTCCTTATCACCCTGAACATCTGCTTTCACATCAGCATTGAAAGTGCCTTCCTTTTTGCCCATGCCTCTGCTCATCCCTTGAGAGCTGTGGTGCAGGTCCCAGTTAGTCACTGCAGCCCTGGGGCTATTGTCACCCCATATCTGTGAGCGTGTCCCAGGGAACGCTGTCAGCCTGGAGGGCTCTCCTGGATGCCTCCCATCCATCCTTTGGGCTGCCCAAGGGTGCTTCTGCATCCTCCCTGCCCCTGCTGCAGTAGCACTGGCAGTCTTCATGAAGTCTTTTCCTCGATGATATCTCACAAGGAGACATACAGGACAGCTGCAAACGCTACACAATCTGCTATCAGCCACCCCCATGAGGGTTACGTATGCTGTGGGAAGTACTCTGATCTGCTGAGGTCCTGGGACTCCTTTACTCATGCATTTTTCTTGCAGTGGGTCTTCCAGCGTGTCTCTCAGGACTTTTTCATAGAGCAGACCAGCAGTTAACTGGGATTTATTGATGTGCAAGGGGGTAACCTATCCATCAGTTCAGTAACTCTGTGCACACCATGGAAAGGTGCAGTGTCCTATATTGCATTAGCAGGCATTGCAAAAAAACATGGTTGAGAGAAAAGCAATAACTTTTACCATTTAGCACTCTAATACTCTTAACGGTAATGACTGTTCCATCATTCCTGCCTCTCATCAACAGATTTCAAGGAAGCATCATTAGGAAGGCATATTCCAGTACAAGAGAGACATCAGGCTCACTTCATTTAAAAGAGATATTTCAATAAAGCAAATTTAACATTCAGATCAGAGGTGCCTTCAGGGATCCCTGAGCATGTCCTGCATGGCCAAGATGCTCAGCTGTAGTTTATGTTTTCACAATACATGTGTGTAATATATGGAGATGCCCAGTGAGCGTGGATTTTCATAAAAGACTATAACATAATAAGGTGGTTTTCTGTTGGCCTCCACAGTGCAGCTCTGTTTAGCCATATATTAGAGTGTGGGAGGTTGTAAATTGTACTACATAAAGTGATCTTTACTTGTACTCCAACTTATAGTACTTGAACCTCTGGTGGAAATTGATAGAAAACTTGATGTTTGGATCCTTGGTGGACTCAAAAATGAGTAGGAAGAAAACAGAAGCCAAAATATTTACAGAGATTTCAATCCCCACTGGAAAAACATTTTAGCTTTCCATAGTATTCCACTTGTTTCCTTAAGCGATTCAGTGCTTTAAATAAATATTTTTGATGGCCTTAAGTGTTCTAAAGAAAAATATTTGGATTCCAGTGATATTCAGGAACTAGAGCACAAATAAAGCAGTGTCTATTAAGCTGGGTAAATAATAACAGTCTCTCCTACAAATCAAGCTGCAAGTTTTTGTGATCTCCCCATGACTTTCACAACAGAATTTGACAGGCTCTGTAGAGAGTACCTGCTCACAAACAGTCTAAAAAAGAATGTGGGAACTTGTTCCACCATTAAGCCAAAAGGATGCTATATTTCCTCTGGAACACCTTAAATTATAGTAAAATTATTCTGCAAGAGATACAGCATTTAAAACATTGGAAGTAAGCAGCAAAGTCTCAGCACAGTCCATTGAGCTGAGTCAACTAGTTCAGACAATGCTGCATCTAGAGGTAAAAAACTATTTACCTACCTGAAGGTAACACAGTTCTTTTAGTGTATTTTTCAGATATGTCTTGGCTTTACTGTTTTAAGAACCAGAAGCTAGGAAGATACGATTTGTAGCTTGATATGTGAATTGCCATCTTATATGTAATGATTACAGGGTAGGATCCAGCATGGCAGTCCAGGGAATGAGTGTTCCTAAATTTATTATCACAGAAACTTTTCCATTGACTCTCACTGGAGAGGTTGAATTGCCGTTCCATTAAGGAAACTGTTTTTCTATGCACCTACAATTTATGTAGATATCTACCTTAAACGGGCAGCCTGGATCTTAGCCTATGATGCTAACACTGTTGACAAGCCACATTCACAATATCATGACTAATATTTAAGGATCCAATTAGCCAGTGAGTCTCTATTACAAGTTTGTACCTTCTTGCCAGTCCGCGTTGCCCAAACAACCTATGTTTGCTACACTATGTTCTCAAAAAAGGCAACAACTTTGCCTAATTTCACACAAAATTAAACCTATTGGGACTGTCCTTTACAGAACTCTTCCATACATCTTTTAAAGCTGTTCTAATCAGTCAAATATCATTAAACAAAACCTGATAGCAAAAATCTTGGGTTTGCCAAGGAGGGATAACTGCATATTTCTATAAATATAGCACACATTCAATAACATTCATACTGATGCTAATTCATATGCTGCATAATGTTTTCCACTTTGATGGTTATAAATTACACAATGTAATGTAACAAGTTGGAAAATGTGCTATCCCAGGAATAAGAGAGGGAAAACATAACAGCAGTCACCTGCCAGTTTTAATAGAGAGCTGTAACAAATAGCAGCTATTCTTTTTTTTTAAGATCCTCACTTCAGGGCTGCAGCTGTTTGATTCCACCATATTAAAAGAGCAAGAAAGGTATGCAGGGAAAAAATAATTGTAGCCTTAACTCTTGCTGGTCTGGCAGGTGCCCACATATTTCACAGATCTCTGGTGCTGTCTGCCATATGCTGGTGAACCCATGAGCTTCTGGGGAGATGGGAAGTACAAACATATTTGGGTTACTCCTTGCCACTCTGTACTGCTGCTAAACCAGCACAGGTGACCCACCTCTTCAATTCAATATTGATGTCATGGGTTTTTTTCAAATGCTTTGCCATCTATCAGTGTCCAAGTAGAAATGTAGCAAGATCCTCATGGATTCAGCTTACTCTTGCTTTTCTGCTCATGTGCTACCAGAGAAACAAGGGAAAAAAAGCCCAGAGAAATACTGACAAACCAGTTCCTGGAACACAAAAAAATGAAACAGCTTTTGTTTTCCTTTTGTAGGAATGTACTGACCTTAAGAGAGAAGAAGTCTAATTTGAATACTGCAAGATCTAAAACTACAATTGACCATCAGCAGCGAATATGGGAAATAACCAAACCCAGCATCTTGTATTAAGCAATGGAAGTTATTGGAAGGGGGGAAAGAAAGGAAGGATGAAGTGCACCCACCTTATTCTGCAATGTCTGTTGCCTGATGAAAGGAAAAAACAGCTTTTAATAGAGAGGTAAGACTGCCCACAGATGATGTTGTCTTGGGAGAAAGTTTCCACAGTGCCACCTTCGCAATATGGTGTGTGGTTTTGATCACCCCATTGAAAAGACGTCATTTCACTGGATAACAGCTGAGATGATACAGGCTTTGGATGATGACCAGTGTTAATTGTGGGCAGCAAGTGCATCTTGAAGCAGTAAACTAAATCAAGTGGAAAATGCTCACTACCGCTTGGCAGTTTAAATTGAGGAAAAATATAGTGGAAGAGATTCTGGTACTAATGCTGGAATAAAAAGCTTTATGTCATGGGATTTGCACTGATGTGTGTCTGGATGAAATAAAAATTCTACCTAGAGAGGAACAGGCCAATTTGTAACTCAGAACACAGCATAATATTGTCTCAGAACAAGCCAACTTGCCAGCTTCTTCCTAGCAGAGTTGAAATTAAAATATCTAAAGCCAAATGAGTTTTAGTAAATCAAATGTTTGCAGAGGTCTCTGGTGATACAAAAGCTATTGTCAGGTATATAAATAGTTAATATTTACAGCTGAGAGAAAGACATGAAGAAGAACCTGTCCATTAAGGTTTTACTAAAATAAAACATAGATTTTTAGAGAAGTTCCTTTAAATAAGGCTGCAGAGTTCCTCTTTAAAGTATCAGAGGCCATCCATTGCTTCAGCACTAAAGCTTAATGGACGGTTCCCAGCAATGTGGCTTCTATTGGGAAATTAAGTTTCCACAGAATCAACTTTTTATGCAAGAAAAAAATAATTTTGCCCAAAGCATTCAGGTTTCCTTTGGGAAAACCAAAACAAAATATTTCCTTCGTTACATGGGCTTGACCCAAATCAAACGTTTCAGTTTACTTTTTAACTGAACAAGCATATTTTATTTCAACTCAGTTCAAATTGAAACTGCCTCTGGGTTTGCTGTTGTGGTGGATATAAATTGTCCAGGAGAGTAGGGGAATAAGACAATTTGCATCTCAGCCAGTTAGCTGGCTCATAAGTAAACATTTTTAATTCAGCAGTATTAAAATGTTACATTTAGATCAACAAGACTGAAGCAAAATGTATGTGTTATTCCATACTGAAATTCTTCAGAATTTTTACTTCCATGAAAAAATTTTTATATAGGAAAATAAACATTTAAATAATCAAAACCGCACGAGAATAAAAAAAATTCTGACTCTAATTTCCAGCCAACTGATCATTACATCAATTTTATGCTGCAGCAATTCCATTGAACTCCCCTGGAACCACTGGAATCATATAAACCTAAAACAGGTCGCAAGTGCAATGTTATTGACCTTAGTGCACAGGTTTAGGCAGGTAAAAGATGTGCCTTAAGGTGCTCCAGGTTCTCTTTCACATCCAACTCCTTGTTGGGACTGTAACTATGTGGATGAACTTGCAGATCCTGAAAGAATAACATGTGGTTAGAAAGGTGGACGCCTTACAAATCACCAGAAATACTGTACATCTTTCCAAAACTCCTGGATGAGTGAGATAATCAGGCTTTTAAAAGTAAGAGATAAATGACAGCTTCACCTGGGATTGAACAGAGACTGAAACTAGCATTTGCGTATGGGTTAGACATGAAAGTTGAGAGGGTTTCAGTTATTTTATGTATCTATATGATATATATATATTTGCTTATTACAGATTGCTTTGTATCTATTACACATAGAAATCAACAGAACAAATCAATACAGACAATCCATTTCATAGCAGGGACCTCCACAGAAACAAACCAGTTACTCATCACAGATTTTTCAGCCATCAGGACCCATGGTCCATGGGAAGACAAATGGTGCTGATGCCACAACACTCAGCTTGTTCAGGATCATCACCTGTGGACAGTAAGGCTGAGGGACACTGCTCCTACATAGATTTCAGAAAGGTCATGCCAACCTGTTGTCACCTCGTTGCAACGTCACGGGTCAAGGAGGTTGAGAGATGCAGCTTGACTGTGGAGCGTGCATCAAAAAGAGAGCAGCGCTGTTTAGTTATTTGTACCGGTTTTTAGTAACTTGGCTCTGATTGAAATCTTGAGGCACCACAGCGTTAATGGCTCCAACAGCCCCTGGTAAATGTAAACAGAGGTACCAAATAGTAGTAGTCTTGACCGCAACATAAATTATTCACATTCCACTTACCTCACCCTTAGATGTCAGAGTGAACGATTAACCTCTGTAGTTTATACATTTACTGGTTACACAATCCACTTAAAACATTGAGGAGGGCAATGACAAACTCAAAAACCAGGGAGTTTTATACCTGAAATAATCCCGAGAACACCAAATTTAAGTTATATAAACTAGGTTTTTTACTTCTTCTCTTTCAGATGAAATTGTTGAAAAGCAGCATTTCTAGGAAGCAGTTATATGCATGACATCAAGCATAAAAACCTTGCCCAAGAGGACAGATTAATGTCCTACAATATTTCCAAGCAGAGCTAGGGAACAGAGGAGGGTCCCTCATTAATCTGATACACTGGTCCCTTCCAGAAATTAAAAAGCAATATGTAGACTGTTCCAGTGCCAACTGTGTTTCTAAAGAATGTTTTATGTCTAATGCCGACCACGTTATAGCGATTTTAAGCTAAGATTTCACTTTAATTTACATAGACCAGGACAGACTGCAGCTGTCTGGTTTTAGTGCAGACACCCTGCCTGGGATTGTGGGTCGCAGTGTGTGAGGCTCTGCTGCTATCAGAGTCACAGAATCACACAGAATCACAGAATTTCAGGGATTGGAAGGGACCTCGAAAGACCATCCAGTCCAATCCCCCTGCCGGAGCAGGAACACCCAGATGAGGTTACACAGGAAGGTGTCCAGGCGGGTTTTGAATGTCTCCAGAGAAGGAGACTCCACAACCTCCCTGAGCAGCCTGTTCCAGTGTCTGTCACCCTCATTGAGAAGAAGTTTCTTCTCAAATTTAAGTGGAACCTCTTGTCTTCCAGTATGAACCCATTACCCCTTGTCCTACCATTGGTTGTCACTGAGAAGAGCCTGGCTCCATCCTCATGACACTCACCCTTTATGTATTTGTAAACATTAATGAGATCACCCCTCAGTTTCCTCCAAGCTAAAGAGACCCAGCTCCCTCAGCCTTTCCTCATAAGGGAGATGTTCCACTCCCTTAATCAGTCCAAGCTTGTTTGTTTAAAAATGGAAGATGATGAGACCTACAGTTTTGCAGAGCTAACCACCTTTAGGAAAAGCAATGGTCAAGGCTGAATTTAGACATAATTAATCATCTAGGAGTTGCGCCTGACTATTCTCTCAAGGCAGAGCACATGCTCAGTTCTGCAAGGAGACAAGAGCACCTGTGAAAGCCCTGGCACCCTCCTCTCACTGGGTTCAGCACAGGAAGGTTGGACGCTTTTTTGTTGCTCAACTCTTGTAATGATACTATACGGAGGGGAAACCATTTTCAGGTTCCTGCGGTGGTTTATGCAGTCAGAAAAAAATAATCCCGAGATAAATAATACAGTGTCCTTGTGCTC